>NC_083883.1:15005697-15315697 GCF_032452875.1 Bos javanicus
CCTGACCCCAGAGGTATGGAGGAGGGGCGGACCGAAGTTGTCAGGATTGTGCAGGGTATGTAGGGGTGGGGTGTATGATCAGGCCACTCAACAAGGCTGTCCTCAGCTTCTCTGTATGTTTCCTGCCTGACCAGCACCTGCTTCACCTAAACCCCAAGTGCATGACTGGTCTTCCTACATATTTGCCCCAGGCCCCAGCCGGTGATATGTGTGGGCTCAGTAGTTCAGTCGTGTCTGACTTTTTGCGGCCCCATGGACTGCAGCCCACCAGGCTCTTCTATCCATGGAATTCTCCAGGATAGAATATTGGAGTCGGTTTCCATTTCCTCCTCCAGGGGAATCCTCTAAACCCAGGGATCGAACCTGTGTCTCCTGAGTCTCCGGCATGGGCAGGTGGATTCTTTACTGCTAGCACCGCCTGGGAAGACCCCAGCTGGTGATTGTTCTTATCAAACGGGCAGTGAGAAGCATGACCTTCTGCTGGTTCCTCTGGTAACTAGTGAGCCCACCTGACATCAATTCCCTGTAACTGGGTAATCTCCCCTGCCTGCAGGGAGTGAAGATGGGCATCCTGTCCCACCCACTGCCCATAGCATACAGTGGGGCATCGCTCTAGGACCCCACTCAGATGTGTAAGCTCCCCCCATCCACTAAAGCAGCAGTCCCCAAACTTTTTGGCACCAGGGACCTGTTTCATGGAAGACAATTTCTTCATGGGTGGGGGTGAGGGAAGGTTTCAGGATGATTCAAGCACATTTTATATATTGTGCCCTTTGTTTCGAACATAAAGCTACTGCTGATCTGACAGGAGGTACAAGGTTCCCAACCCAGAGCTTGGGGACCCTGCATTAAATGACTAATGTCTCTGTTGCTAAATCTGGGTAAGTGCAGCCTTGTAGGCCTGTGGGGGTACAGCCCAACAACTGTATTACCAAACCACTGAGAATAAAATGATGGTAGTGCATACATTAATCTAAGTAAACAATTTCAGTGCTTCCAGTGTTGGAAGATTTAAAAAGAAGATTAAAAAAAAATAAAACATATTCTCTGTATTTACACAGTGGAATAATGTGTCTGGGGTGTCTGGAATAACTATAGACACAGACAAAAATACAAAAGAGAGCACTAAGGAGTGTGTGCTAAGTGTCCGATGATTGAGGGGTAGATCAATAAATCCAGAGATAGATTTTAAAGATATAGTGATTTTTCAACTGAAAAATAAGTGGTTTAGAAAAATTTCACATGTACTGTCAGTGTTCAGTCACTCACTGACTCTTTAAAGCCCAATTGACTGCAGTTCATCAGGCTTTTCTGTCCTTCACTATCTCCTGGAGTTTGTCCAAATTCATGTCCACTGAGTTACGATCCCATCCAGACATCTCATCTTCTGTTGCCCCCTTCTCCTTCTGCCCTTAGTCTTTCCCAGCATCAAGGTCTTTTCGAATGAGTGGGACCTTTGCATCAAGGGGCGAAAGTATTGGAGCTTCAGCATCAGTCCTTCCAATGAATATTCAGGGTTGATTTCCTTTAGGATTGACTGGTTTGATCTATTTGCTGCCAAAAAGACTCTCAAACGTCTTCTCTGCCACCACAGTTCAAAAGCATCAATTCTTTGATGCTCACCTTTCTTTATGGTCTAACTCTCATATCCATACACAACTACTGGAAAAACCATAGCTTTGACTATATGGGCCTTTGTTGGCACAGTGATGTCTCTGCTTGTTAATACACTGTCTAGGTTTAAGCATCTTTTAATTCCATGTATGATAATAGTTAAACCATGTAAGAATGGTTAAGAGAGTCATTGTGAAAGCATTCCAGGTGGAAAAAATTATAAAAGAAAAAAAACTCATGGATTGTTTTGTTATTAGATTCTGGGGTTTTTGTTTGGGTTTTTTTGTTTGTTTTTCCTTTTTTTTTTTTTTTTTCCATCCAGAGGCTTCCTCTGGGCTTTGCTGCTGCTGCTGCTAAGTGGCATGAGTTGTGTCCGCCTCTGTGTGACCCCATAGACGGCAGCCCACCAGGCTCCTCTGTCCCTGGGGTTCTCTAGGCAAGAATACTGGAGTGCGTTGCCATTTCCTTCTCCTCCTCTGGGCTTTAAGCACTCTCATTCTCCTGAAGTCAAATGTTTTATATTCACATTACAGAGTCTCTTACAGGCAGAAGAGACTGTATAAGGTAGCAAGGTGTGTTGGTCCTTAGGAACAAAATAGTTGTGAAAGGCCTTATAAATAGATCTTATAAAGTTACATAGGAGAGTCTGTCTCTTCTACAAAATAAAGTTTTCACTGAAACCTCCAAGTTGGGTTCCTCATTCTTCTAAATCTTCCTAACTTCAAATTCAGGGCTTAGGTTCATTGTATTATTTCCCCTACTTCCCTAATCTTGTCATTTCTCCCCCTCAGGGACATTTTAGACTAACTGATGAATCAGTAAACCTTTGCTTCTGCTTTCTCCATGATCCAGGGAATGTTGACAATTT
The DNA here is from genome assembly GCF_032452875.1 of Bos javanicus. NCBI lineage: Eukaryota > Metazoa > Chordata > Mammalia > Artiodactyla > Bovidae > Bos > Bos javanicus. Next base: position 15,008,180 of record NC_083883.1, read on the forward strand.
GCAATAGTGTTCTTTACAGCATTGGACTTTACTTTCACCATCAGGCACATCCACAAGTGAGTTTTGTTTCTGTTTGGCCCAGCCACTTCATTCTTTCTAGAGCTATTACTAATTGCCCTCTACTCTGCCACAGTACATGTTGGACACCTTCTGATCTTGGGGGCTTATCTTCCAGTGTCATATCTTTTTGCCTTTTCATGCTGTTTATGCAGGTTCTCATGGCAGGAATACTGGAGTGGTTTACCATTCTTTCCTCCAATGGACCATGTTTTGTCAGAGCTCGTCACTATGACCTGTCCATCTTGGGTAGCCCTACACAGCATGGATCGTGGCTTCACTGAGTTATGCAAGACTGTTCCCCATGTCAAAGCTGTACAGACAACATTTGATCTGTGTTTTCCCAGTCTCTCTTCTTGAATTATAGAAATGATTAGCCAAAACATAGTGGACATTTTCACCTGCTATGTGCAAACAAATCAAATTTAGAATATCTAAAATAGAGCCATCATCATACCTTCCAAGCTTCTTCTCTTTTAGTTCTAGGTATCTCGTAAAACAGTAACAACCAATACTCATTTTCTCAAGCCAGAAATCTGAGAGTTGTTTTGTTGCCTCCTACTGCTAATTATCATTAAGTCATACTTGCTTTACCCCTTTCTGTAAACCACTTTCCATTCCACTGCTACTCCGCTGGTCCATAACACAATCATCTATTTTCTGGATAATTGCAAATTGGTTCCTCCTGGTTAATCCCCAGTCTACTCTTTCTATTTATAATGTGTTCTTCAAACTGCACCTTGACTTACATTTTTTTAATGAATATATGATTATGTCCTTTCTCCTTACCAAGTTCTTTAGAAGCTTCCCGTTCTCTTCTGGCTAAAAGTAAAAAGTCCTGAATACTGCTTGCAATGCCCTGTGTGATTTGTTCTCTGCTCACTATTCTATTTTTATCTCCTGTCAGGTAGAAAACGGCCTCACACATTTATGATCGATTTTGAAATAAATGCATGTTCCCAGCTAGAGCGAGTTCAGTAATTTTATTTGAAGGAATTTTGCTCATTCCTGGAATGAATACTTTTTAACTTTTAGTCATTGAAAATGAGTTCGGCAAAGATAGCTAAGGAATGACTTCATTTCTAAAACATCACCTCAGCATGACATTTCTCTAAGATGGAATATAATAATTTATTCCACTTATGACAAATGTTTTTTTAAAGATATTCATCACCGTAAAGGACATTCTAAATGGGTCCTTGTTTTGAAGAATGCTCTCTATTTAGCTTCAGACTCTTTACTTAATCCATATTTAAAAGGAGCTCAAAACATGAAATCAAATACAATTCAATCACCAAAAAAAGGGAATTGGACAAAATTGCTTAATTGGTTAATATATGCTTGGAACTTTGTTTAGGTAGAAAAAATGTCCCACATACTCAGTGTAAATTTAGAAATGAATGCATAGTCCTGACATGTAAGAAGAAATTAAAAAAAAAAAAAAAACTTAAGTTTTGTAAATGTAAGGCATTAACATAGATGGATTAATTTAATTCCAATAATTATGCACTTACTAACTTCTTTAATATTTACTTCTTTGTGGAAAAGTTATTTTATTATTTTATCTACAGTATTTAAACTATCATATAAGGCATTTGCTAATAATATGCAATAGTATGTAAACTAAGAAGTGTACATCAAGAACTTTATTTTTTAATTTTTAATTCTTTTTAAAACGTTTTTATTTTATATTTCAGTATGGTTAATTAACAATGTTGTGTTAATTTCAGGTGTACAGCAAAGTGATTTAGTTATACATATATTATATATCTATTCTTTTTCAAATTCTTACCCCTTTTAGGTTATTACAGAATATTGAGCAGAGTTCCCTGTGCTATACAGTAGGTCCTTGTTGGCTATTTGTTTTATATATTTTTAAAATTAATTTTATTGGTGTATTATGGCATCTAGTCTCATAACTCCACGGCAAATAGAAGAGAAAAAAGGATAAACTGACAGATTTTATTTCCTTGGCCTCCAAAATCACTACAGACAGTGACTGCAGCCACAAAATTAAAAGATGTTTGTTTTTTAGAAGGAAAGCTATGGCAAACTTAGGGTATTAAAAAGCAGAGCCTTCATTTTGCTGACAAAGGTCTATATAGTCACAGCTATAGTTTTTCCAGTCATCATGTATGCATGTGAAAGTTGGACCATAAAGAAGCCTGAGCACTGAAGAATTGATGCCAAAGAACTGGTGCTGGAGAAGACTCTTGAAAGTCCTTGGGACTGCAAAGAGATCAAATCAGTAAATCCTAAAGGAAATCAACTTCATCATCAGTGATGATGAAGCTCCAATAACTTGGCCACCTGATGCAAAGCATTGACTGATTGGAGAATACTCTGATTCTGGGAAAGATTGAGGACTGGAGGCGAAGCAGGTAATAGAGGATGAGATGGTTGGATGGTATCACTGACTCATGGCATCAATGGACATGAGTTTGAGCAAACTCTGGGAGATAGTGAAGGACAGGGAAACCTGGATCTCTACAGCCCATGGGGTCCCAAAGAGTCGGACACAACTTGGCAACTGAACAACCATTGGAGTATAGTTGATTTACAGTAGTGTGTTAGTTTCTGCTGTACAACAAGATGAATCACTTACACATATACCTCTACCCACTCTTTTAGATTCTTTTCCTATATAAACCTTTACAGAATATTAAGTCATGTTCCTTGTTCTGTACAGATGGTTCTTATTAGTAATCTATTGTATGTATAGCAGTGCATGTTTCAATCCCAGTCTCCTAATTTACCCATTCTCCTCTTTCCTCCTTATGTGTGTTAGTCACTCAGTTGTGTCTGACTCTTTGCAACCCCATGGAGTGTGGCCCACCAGCCTCCTCCATCCATGGGATTTTCCAGGCAAGAATACTGGGGTGGGATACCATTTCCTTCTCCAGGGGATATTCTTGACCCAGGGATTGAACCTGAGTCTCCTGCATTGCAGGCAGACTTTACCATCTGAGCAACCAGGGAAGCCCTTCCTCCTTATAATCATAAGTTTGTTTGTTTGTTTTTTTCTACATTTGTCACTGTTTTTTTCATAAATAAGTTCATTTGTACAATTTTTTTAGATTTCACATGTAAGTGATATCATATATTTATTCTTCTCTATCTCACTTCACTCATTATGACAATCTCTGGGTCTATCCATGTCCCTACAAAGGGCAGTATTTCCTCCTTTTCCATGACTTAGTAATACTCCATTGTGTATATGTACCACATCTTTTTTTATCCATTCCTCCGTTGATGGACATTTAGGTTGCTTCCATGTCCTGGCTATTGCAAATAGTACTGCACTGGGGTGCATGTATCTTTTCAAATTATGGTTTTCTCTGGCTATATTCCCAGGATTGGGATTGTAGTACCATATGGGAGCTCTTTTTTTAGTTTTTTAAGGAACCTCAGTAATGTACTCCATAGTGGCTATACCACTGTGACATGTGATATGACCTAACTTGTGTATTAAAAATATCATAGTGGCTGTACCAATTTGCATCCCCACCAACATTGTAGGAAGGCTCACTTTTCTTCACTTCCTCTCCAGAATTTCTTATTTGCTGGAGAATCAAAAAAAAACAAAAAGCAAAAAAAATTTTTTGATAATCACTGTTCTGACTGATGTGAAATGATACCTCATTGTAGTTTTAATTTGCATTTCTCTAATAATTTGTGGAGTTGGGAGTCTTTTTATGTGGCTTTAGTCATCTATATATCTTCTTTGGAGAAATGTCTATTCAGATCTTCCAATGTTTTAAAGGAATTTGGTTGTTGTTGTTACTGAACTGCATGAGCTATTTATATATTTTGGAGTTGAATACCTTGTCAGTTGGTTGCATTGTTGCAAATATTTTCTCCCATTCTGTAGGTTGTCTTTTCATTTTATTTATGACTTCCTTTGCTCTGCAAAAGTTTTTAAGTATAATTAGGTCCCATTGGTTTATTTTTGTTTCATTTTCATTACTCTAGGAGGTGAATCAATAAAGATCTTGCTAAAATTTATGTGAGAGGGCTTCTTTCTATGTTTTCCTCTAAGTGTTTCATAGTACCTAGTCCTACGTTTTGGTCTTTAATTCACTGTTTATTTTTGTGTGTGGTGTTCAAGCTTCCATTGTGGCTCAGCTGGTAAAGAATCTGCCTGCAATGCAGGAGATATGGGTTCGATCTCTAGGTTGGAAAGATCCCCTGAGAAGGGAAAGGCTACCCACTCCAGTATTCTAGCTTAGAGAATTCCATTGACTGTATAGTCCACAGGATTGCAAAGAGTTAGATACGACTGAGTGAATTTCACATGGTGTTCTAATTGAATTCTTTATATGTAGCTGTCCAATTTTCCTAGCACCACCACTTACTGAAGGCAGTGTCATTTCTCCACTGTATATTCTTTCCTCCTTTTTATAGATTAGGTGACCATAGGTTCATGGATTTACCTCTGGGCTTTCTATCCTATTCTGTTGATCTAGATTTCTTCTTTTTGTGCCAGTACCATACAGTTGTGATTACTGTAGCTTTATAGTACAGACTGAAGTCAGAGCAAGTGATTCCTTTAATTAAAAAAAAAAAAAAACTCTAAAAAATTAAGGAAAGATATCAAAAAGAGATAAGTCATAATTGCTTAGAGGAAATTAAAATCATATTCACCATAGGTGGTTCATGGGCTTCCCTGGTGGCTCAGACAATGAGGCATCTGCCTGCAATGTGGGAGACCTGGGTTTAATCCCTGGATTGGGAAGATCCCCTGTAGGAGGGGATGGAAACCCACTCAGTTTTTTGTGCCTGGAGAATCCTTAAGGACAGAGGAGCCTGGCAGGCTGCAGTCCATGGGGTCGCAAAGAGTCAGACACAACTGAGTGACTCAGCACACAGCACATAGGTGGTGCATAGTTTCAGGAGAGTAGATGTTATGGGGGACATTTGTTTCAAGACAGTGGTAGCTATGTGGACAAAAAGCCATATAATTGATTTCTGTAATGAATGGAACTTTTGTTGTTGTTCAGTCTCCCAGTCATGTCCAACTCCTTGAGACCCCATGGACTACAGCACACCAGGCTTCCCTATCCCTCACCATCTCCTAGAGTTTGCCCAAGTTCATATTCATTGCATCGGTGATGATGTCCAGGCATCTCATCTTCTGACACCTCTTCACCTTCTGCCCTCAATCTTTCCCAGCATCGGGGACTTTTCCAATGAGTTGTCTATTCATGTCTGATGATCTAAACACTGAAGCTTCACCTTTAGCATCAGTCCTTGCAGTCAGTATTCAGGGTTGATCTCCCTTAAGATGGACTGGTTTGATCTCCTTGCTGTCCAAGGGACTTTCAGGAGTCTTCTCCAGCACCACGGTTCGAAGGCATCAATTCTTTGGCATTCTGTCTTATTTACAGTCCAGCCATCACAACCATACATGACCACTGGGAAAACCATAGCCTTGCTATACAGACTCTTGTCAGCAAAATAGTGTCTGTTTTTTCAACGCGCTGTCTAGGTTTGTCATCGCTTTCCTGCCAAGAAGCAAGCGTCTTCTAATTTCATGGCTGCAGTCACCGTCCACAGTGACTTTGACACCCAAGAAGAGGAAATCTGTCACTATTTTCACCTTTTCCCCCTCTATTTGCATGCAGTAATGGGGCTGGATTGCCATGATCTTAGTTTTTTATTTTTTTTTACTCTTAAAAGTGTTCTGGTTTTCTTTTTTTTTTTAAATTTTATTTTATTTTTAAACTTTACATAATTGTATTAAGTCTTAAGCTGGCACTTTCACTCTCCTCCTTCACCCTCATCAAGAGTCTCTTTAGTTCCTCTTTGCTTTCTGTCATTAGAGTGGTATCATCCACATATCTGAGGTTGTTGATGTCTTTCCACATTGATGTATGGAAGTAGGCCTTTCCAAATGATGACTTTCCAGGCTAACAGCTAAAGGAGGAGGATGAAATGAATGTGAAGTTTTGGTTTAGAAAATATGGAAAAGCTCCTAATTAGAACTCATATATTGTATGAGCCTTTTGACCTGTCTCCACTTGGATCAGCTATATGTCTAACTGGATAAAACTCCAGCAGTTCTCTCCCATATGAAATGGTTTATAGATGGATGCCTCTTGCTAAGGAAGGAGAAACAAAGGAGTGTAACAATCAGTCCTTGATTTTCATCCTTGGAATTAATCTTATGTTGAAATAAAAATTTCTCTTCTTTTGAACTATCATTATGTCTCATATCTGTTCATGGCAATCAAAATAAGTAATACTTACGATTATTTCAAATATTTGATTTCTTTAGTGTCTTTGTGAAATAGATTTTCTTTGGAAGTTTTCACTAAATAAAGTGTATGTGATTCCAAAGTTTAAGAAAGCAGTATGTTTGGATTGCAAAGTAAATATTTCCTCCAATTATTTAATCAAGAAAAATGCCTGTAAATTACTTTTGAGTAATAAGCCATTTGTTTTTTTAGTGTCCTTAATGTATGTTTGTGTTTTTTTAATGCATTTGCTAATTTTAGGTTTTTATTTTAATGGCAAAAATAAATGGTTTAATTAAAATGTTAAATTCTTTTTAACTGTCTCTAATTTTTTTCTCATTGTTATAAAATATATCCTATTTATTAATACATTGTAATGTATAATAGTTTATCTTCATTGAAAATTGCACACAAGGCATATAATAAAAACAAACATATTTACAATATATACCAAGCACTCTGCTAAGTACCTGACATATATTAACTCCTGTAATTCTAGTGATAATCATTCAAGATAGAACCTAGTTACAATAGCCCCCATAGGGAGATGAGTAAACTGAAGACCAGGGATCATGTGCCTGGCCCAAGGTCACTCAGCTGCATGTTAGCAAAACTGGAATTTAAGATTATGCATTTAGGCCTCAGAGTCTTCACTCTTAATTACCATTCTCTCAATCCCACTACCCGCCCCAAGCCCACCCCTCACCTTTCTAGTTCACTCTGCAGAAATGCTTCTTTAACGAGTCCTTAATTATAACATAGCTTGCCACCTACCCATGGCTCATGGTTTAGATAATACAAGCATCGCTGAGTAGCTCCAGAAGTAACTTAAGGTTTAATTTATGACAATATGAGTAACTCCTTATTAATATCCAGGAAGTACTGACCAGTTTGCAAGGTAATCCAAGTGAATATGTCACTAGAAAATTTCCCTACAAGTTTGAAAATAAATGGGCTGAAACTGTATGTAGTCATGTCTCTAATACTATAAAAAAAATCTTTTTACTTCCTCTTCAGTTTCATTCATTAGCTTTTTGTTTGTATTTTAGTGATCACATAGTAAACGATTATTTTTAGGAAGGCAGTAGCTACAATTAAGAATATTATAGAGGACATAGAGACCAAAGAAAAAGATTGCACATCTTCAGATTATGATTATATTCAATAGGTTTTTAGTACCATGTATTTGTAGATGGTTCAGAAAATCTTTTTCTTCTTTGGTTTACTATTTGTATTGAAGTATAGTTGATTTAAAATATTTAAAGTGTACAACATAGTTCTCCAATATTATTGATTAATACAATCTATAAATAAATGAAATATTCATTTAAATTTATTACAAAATAATGACATTCTTGTGATGTACAACATATCCTTGTAGCTTATTTATTTTATAATAAATAAGTAGCTTATACCTCTTAATCCCCTTCCTCTGTCTTGCCCCCACCCCCCTTCCCACTGGTAACCACTAGTGTGTTCCCTGTATCTATGTAGACATAGACACAGACATAAAATTTAAATAGACATAAAATTTATGTCTATTTTTGTTATATTCATCTGTGTGTTTTAATTTTTAGATTCTACCTATAGGTGATAACACAATATTTGCCTTTCTCTTTCTGATTTGTTTTATTAAACAGAATACCGTCTGAGTCCATTGATGTTGTTTTAAATGGCAAAATTTCATTCTTCTTTTATGGCTGAGTAATATTCTGTTTTGTGTATGTGCATGTATATATAGATATATACAAAACACCCAGAATTGCCACAGCACTTGAGAAAAAAAGAACAAAACTATAGGTATCACATTCCTTGACTTCACAAGATTCTACAAAGCTCAGTAATCAAAATAGCATCATATATATGGATATATGTACATATATATCACACACCATTCATTTATTTGTGGATTCTTAGATTGCTTCCTTATACTGGCTACTGTAAGTAATGCTGCTATTAACATTGGGGTCCATGTTTAAGCTAGTGTTTTCATTTTCTTCCAATATATACCCAGATGTGGAACTGCTAGATAATATGGTAGCTCTATTTTTAATTTTATGAGGAACCACCATACTATACCAACTTACATTTCCACCAACACTGTGCTAGGGTTCCCTTTCCTCCACATCCTCTTCAACATTTGATACTTTCAGACTTTATGATAGTAGTCATTATGGTAGGCATGAGATTATGTCTTATTGTGGTTTTCATTTTCATTTCTCTGATGACTAGCAATTTTGAAAATATATTCATGTGCCTGTTGGTCATCTATATACCTTGTTTGAAGAAAAAAGTTTATTCAGATTCTTTGCCCATTTTTAAAAATTGGGGTTTGTTTGTTCTGATACTGAGCTGTACTAGCTGATTATATATTTTGTGTATTAATCCCTCATTGGTTGTATCATTTGCAAATAGTGTCTCCCAAAAAACACTAAGCTGTCTTTTCATTTTGGAAACATTTCCCTTTTCTGTGTGAAAAGTTTTGTTTAATTGGTCCCATTTGGCTTTTGTTTTGGTTTGTTTGCTTTTGTTTCTTTTGCTTTGGGAACAGATGCAAAAATATATTGCTATGATTTATATGAAAGTGTTCTGACTGTTATTTTCTAGGGTTTTTATGATTTTAGATCTTACATTCAAGTCTTTAATTTGAGTTTATTGTATATACTGTGATAAAATGTTCTAATGTCATTCTTTTACATGTAGTTTTTCAATTTACCCAGAAACACTCATTGAGGTTACTGCCTTTTCTCTATTTTATATTCTTAACTACTTATTTGCAGGTTAATTGACCATAAATTCAAGGATTTATTCCTAGGCTCTCTGTTCTGTTTCACTGATTTATGTCCAATTTTTGTGATGGTATGAGACTGTTTTGATTGCTTTTACATTGTAATATTCTGTGACATCAAGGACTGTGATATCTCCAGTTTTGTTTTTTTTTTCCTCAAAGTTGATTTAGCAATTCTAAGTCTTTTGTGGTTCCATGTAAATTTTAGGATTATTTATTCTAGTTCTGTGTAAAATGTCATGGGTAATGACATTCAATTCAATCCCTATCAAGAAAGGGGACTGCACTAAATCTATAGATTGCTTTGAGTTGCATAGACATTTTAACAATAATTCTTCCAATTCATGAACTTAAGATATTGTGCTATTTCCTTGTTTCATCTTAAACTCCGTCATCAGTGTTTTATAATGTTCAGAGTATAGGTTTTTACCTTCTTGGTTAAATTTATTTCTAAGAATTCTATTCTATTTCATGCAATTTTCATCTGGATTGTTTTCTTGGTTTCCTTTTGATAGTTCATGATTAGTGTATAGAAAAAAGCAATACATTTCTTTATATTAATTGTATATCCTGCAACTTGAGTGAATTTATTAATTCTGAGAATTTTCTTGGTAGAGAAGTTAGAGTTATCTTTATATAGTATCATGACATCTACATATAGTGAGAGATTCAATTCTTCCCTTCTGATTTGGATGGCTTTTACTTCTTTTTCTTGGCTGAATGCTGTGACTAGGATTTGCAACACTAAGTCAGATAGAAGTGCTGGGAGCAATGGTATTATTCCTGATTTTTGAAGAAAAACTGATTTTTTTCCATGGTTGAGTATGATGTTAGCTGTAGGTTTGCTATAAACCACCTTTATCATGTTGAGATATGTTCCCTCTATACTAATTTTCATGAGAGATCTTATTGAATCAATGTTGGATTTTTGTCAAATGCTTTTTCTTTGTCTATTGAAATGATTTTGTGATTTTAATTCATTTTTATGAATGAGGTATATCACATTGATCTATGGATGTTGAACAATACTTGCATCCCTGGAATAGATTCCACATGATCACGAATTAAGTTTGCTAATATTTTATTTAGGGTTATTGTGTCTGTTTTCATCAGAGGTATCGGTCTGTAATTTTCTTTTGTTATTGTATCTTTGTCTGGCTTAACTATCAGGGTAATGCTGGCCCTGTAGTCAACTTGATTCCATACACTTCAATTTTTTGAAATAGTTTGAGAAGTATAGATTTTAGCTCTTTTTTATATGTTTGGTAGACATCCTCTAAGAAGCTATCTGGTCCTGGACTTTTCTTTGTTTGGAGTTTTTTGATTCCTAACTCAACTTCTCCACCAGTGATCAGTATGTTCAGATTGTCTATTTCTGCCTGATTCAGTCTTACACAGTATCATTCCTTGCCAGTAGTGGGGAGCTGCATCACAGAGCAAGGAGGGCTGTTGCAGGCACTCGGTGGGTCTGGGCAGGCCGTGGTGGGCTCAGCCTCATAGTCCAAGACCACTTCCGATATGCTGCTTGAGAAACTTAAGAGGCTGGAGCAGGGGACTGACTAAGCAGAAATACACATCAGAGAGGTTTTGGAAAACAGCCTTGAGTCCTGCTCAGTTTCAGTCTATTTTCTCTGCCTTGTTTCAGGAGTTAGCAAGTGTGTGCACATCTTTCACAAACAGAGTCTAGGTTACTTATAGCCATCCTATTAGTCCCACTGGTTTTCTAACCAGCGAAGGGAATCGTCTTACTGGTGTTGGACCCTAGGGCTGGAGTGTCCAGTGTATGGTTCAAACTGATCACTCCCCCAGGAGAATCTCCACCCGTGTAATTCTCCTCTTATTCCGTAGCCCCTCCCATGGACACAGATCCTGACACCATGTTTCTCTTCTCTTCATATCACATTCTGTGTGAATATTTCTTACAGTCCTACTTGTATAAAAGTTTTTCTGCCAGTCTGTAGTTAGTTTTCAGCAAGAGTCTCTCCATATGTAGATGTATTTTTGATGTGTTCATGGGGGAGGTGAGCTCCAGGTTCTCCTATTCCACCTTCTTGATTTGAATCCCTTGATTTGGTTTGGTTTCTCCTTAAAAGAAATGACTGAATTAAGTTCTGTTCAAACCTTACTTTTCAAATGGATATATATATATATATATATATATACACATAGTATGTATATGTGTGCATGTGTGTATATATATATATATACACATATATACATGTATATATGTGTATATAACACTCTTGTGATACTGTGATTTACAATAAATATATATTTAGTTTTTGTTCGTGGTTTCTGACTCAGGGCTCCCAAAACTCGGGATTTCCTCAGAGTTGAGAGTGATAAAGCTGTCTTTTGTTACATTCGTAAGGTGACTTTGAGAAAGCACTTTAAGTGGGTGCTGGTTGCTGCTGGAACCAAACTCATAACTTAATTAGAGCATTGGAAATTTTAGTCCCATTCCCCCCCACCACCTGGGGAGGAGACTGGGGGAGAAGGTGGGAGTTAGGTCATTGGCTATTAGCAAAAGATTTATTGACTATCCCTGCATAATGAAGCCTCCATAAGACCCAAAGGACATGGTATGAAGGTTTTTCATGGTAGTGAACAGGTGGAGTTCTGGGGAGAGAGGCATGTTTGGAGAGGACATGGATGTTCTGAGTCCTTTCCCCATAACTTGCCCTTTGCATCCCTTCCATCTGGCTATTCCCAAGTTATAACTCTTTGTAATGAACTGGTAATCTAGTAAGTAAAATGTTTTTTTTTTTTTTTTTTCTGAGTTGTGTGCCATTCTAGCAAATTTAACCCAAGTAGGATGTCATGGGAACCTCTGATTTATAATCAGTCAGAAGCACAGAACCAAGAACAAAGATGGCAGAGTAGAAGGATCTGTGCTCATCTTCTCCTGTGAGAACACCAAGATCACAACTAACTGCTGAACAGCCATCCACAGGAAAATGTTGGATTCCACCCCCATCCCCGCCTGCTGCAAAAGATACCCAACATCCAGGGCAAAGGAGAAGCCCCAACAAGATTGTAGGAGGGGAAACATTGCATTTAGCATCATACCTCAGACTGGCCAGAGGCTCTTGGAGGGCACAAACAAAACCTTGTGTGCACCGGGACTGAGGAAAAAGAGCAATGACCCCCATAAGAGACTGAGCCAGACCCCGCTTTGAGTGTTTGAGTGTCTCCTGTGGAGGCACAGGTCAGCAGTGACCTGCCACAGGGACAGGGGTTCTGGCTGCAACAGACTTGGAAGATGCAGCATAAGTCCTCTTGGAGGAGGTCACCATTAGCTTCACTACAGAGCCACTGAGTAGACGACCCACAAACTGGAGAACAATTATACCAAAGAAGTTCTTGCACTGTTGCAAAATTCTAGGGCCCACAACAAATTTCACAACCTGGGGATCAGTCAGAAGGACTGAGAACCCACAAGGAAACAGACTCATCAAGGGTACAATAAAACCTTGTACATCTAGGACCCAGGAGAAAGGAGCAGTGACCCCACAGGAGACTGAGCCAGATTTGCCTATGAGTGCCTGGGAATCTCCTGCAAAGGTGTGGGTCAAAAGTGGCCTGCCATGGGGTCAGGGACATAACTACAACAGTCCTAGGAGCCGCAGCATGCTGGCATAAGTCCTTTTGAAGGAGGTATTACTACCATTACTGCCATTACCCCTACCATAGTTTGGCCAAACTATGGCCAAACTCCAGGAAAGGAATACAGCCTCATCCATCAGCAGAAAATTGGATTAAGGATTTACTGAGCATGGCCCTGCCCCCCAGAGCAGAGCAAGACCCAGTTTTACCCACATCCGGTCCCACCCACCAGAAAGCTTCCACAAGCCTCTTATCCTTATCCTTCAGAGGGCAGACAGAATGAAAATCACCATCACAGAAAATTAGCCAAACTGATCACATGGATCACAACCTTGTCTCACTCAATGAAACTATGGGTCATGTCATGTAGGGCCATCCAAGACGGACAGGTCATGGTGGAGAGTTCTGACAATATATGGTCCCCAGAGAAAGGAATGACAAACCACTTCAGCATCCTTGCCTTGCTGCTACTGCTGCTAAGTCACTTCAGTCGTGTCCAACTCTGTGCGACCCCATAGATGACAGCCCATCAGGCTCTCCGGTCCCTGGGATTCTCCAGGCAAGAACACTGGAGTGGGTTGCCATTTCCTTCTCCAATGCATGAAAGTGAAAAGTGAAAGTGAAGGCGCTTAGTCGTGTCCGACTCTGTGCGACCCCATGGACTGCAGCCTATCAGGCTCCTCCACCCATGGGATTTTCCAGGCAAGAGTACTGGAGTGGGGTGCCATTGTCTTCTCTGTACTTGCCTTGAGAACCCCACAAATCCTTGAGAACCCCACAAACAGTATGAAAAGGCAAAAAGATATGACACTGAAAGATGGACTCCCCAGGTTGGTAGGTGCCCAATATGCTACTGGAAAAGAGCAGAGAAATACTTAGAAAGGATGAAAAGACTGAGCCAAAGCAGAAACAGTGCCCAGGTGTGTATGTGTCTGGTGGTGAAAGTAAAGTCTGATGCAGTAGAGAACAATACTGCATAGGAACCTGGAATGTTAGGTCCATGAATCAAGGTAAATTGGAAGTGGTCAAAATTCCCCAAGCCAGTCTTCAACAGTATGTGAACTGAGAACTTCCAGATGTGCTGGCTGGATTTAGAAAAGGCAGAGGAACCAGAGATCAAATTGCCAACATCCATTGGATCATAGAAAAAACAAGAGAATTCAAAAGAAATATCTACTTCTGCTTCATTGAATACACTATAGCCTTTGACTGTGTGGATCACAATGAACTGTGGAAAATTCTTCAAGAGATGGGAACACCAGACCACCGTATCTGCCTCCTGAGAAAACCTGTATGCAGGTCAAGAAGCAACAGTTAGAAGCAGGCACGGAACAAAGGACTGGTTCAAAATTGGGAAAGGAGTACATCAGGGCTGTCTATTTTCACCCTGCTTACTTAAGATATATCCTGAGCACATCATGCAAAATTTCAGGCTGGATGAAGCTCAAGCTGGAATCAAGATTGCCAAGAGAAATAGCAATAAATTCAGATATGCAGATAACATCACCTTTATGGCAGAAAGTGAAGAGGAACTAAAGAGCCTCTTGATGAAAGTGAAATTTCGAAAGATGGTAACAATAACCCTGTATACAAGACAGCAAAAGAGACACTGATGTATAGAACAGTCTTTTGGACTCTATGGGAGAGGGAGAGGGAGAGGGTGGGATGATTTGGGAGAATGACATTGAAACATGTATAATATCATATATGAAATGAGTCGCCAGTCCAGGTTTGATGCACAATACTGGATGCTTGGGGCTGGTGCACTGGGACGACCCAGAGGGATGGTACAGGGAGGGAGGAGGGAGGAGGGTTCAGGATGGGGAACACATGTATACCTGTGGCGGATTCATGCTGATATATGGCAAAACCAATACAATATTGTAAAGTTAAAAAATAAAATTAAATTTAAAAAAAAAGAAAGTGAAAGAAGAGAGTGAAAAAGCCAGATTAAGATTCAACATTCAGGTTTTGGTATTAGGGTGATGGTGGCCTCATAGAATGAGTTTGGAAGTTTACCTTCCTCTGCAATTTTCTGGAAGAGTTTGAGCAGGATAGGTGTTAGCTCTTCTCTAAATTTTTGGTAGAATTCAGCTGTGAAGCCGTCTGGACCGGGGCTTTTGTTTGCTGGAAGATTTTTGATTACAGTTTCAATTTCCGTGCTTGTGATGGGTCTGTTAAGATTTTCTATTTCTTCCTGGTCGAGTTTTGGAAAATTGTACTTTTCTAAGAATTTGTCCATTTCTTCCACGTTGTCCATTTTATTGGCATATAATTGTTGATAGTAGTCTCTTATGATCCTTTGTATTTCTGTGTTGTCTGTTGTGATCTCTCCATTTTCATTTCTAATTTTATTGATTTGATTTTTCTCCCTTTGTTTCTTGATGAGTCTGGCTAATGGTTTGTCAATTTTATTTATCTTTTCAAAGAACCAGCTTTTGGCTTTGTTGATTTTTGCTATGGTCTCTTTTGTTTCTTTTGCATTTATTTCTGCCCTAATTTTTAAGATTTCTTTCCTTCTACTAACCCTGGGGTTCTTCATTTCTTCCTTTTCTAGTTGCTTTAGGTGTAGGGTTAGGTTATTTATTTGACTTTTTTCTTGTTTCTTTAGGTATGCCTGTATTGCTATGAACTTTCCCCTTAGGACTGCTTTTAAAGTGTCCCACAGGTTTTGAGTTGTTGTGTTTTAATTTTCATTAGTTTCTATGCAAATTTTGATTTCTTTTTTGATTTCTTCTGTGATTTGTTGGTTATTCAGCAGCGTGTTGTTCAGCCTCCATATGTTGGAATTTTTAATAGTTTTTCTCCTGTAATTGAGATCTAATCTTACTGCATTGTGCTCAGAAAAGATGCTTGGAATGATTTCTATAACACATGAAAAGATGCTCAACAGCACTCATTATCAGAGAAATGCAAATCAAAACCACTATGAGGTACCATTTCACGCCAGTCAGAATGGCTGCGATCCAAAAGTCTACAAGCAATAAATGCTGGAGAGGGTGTGGAGAAAAGGAAACCCTCTTACACTGTTGGTGGGAATGCAAACTAGTACAGCCACTATGGAGAACAGTGTGGAGATTCCTTAAAAAACTGGAAATAGAACTGCCTTATGATCCAGCAATCCCACTGCTGGGCATACACACTGAGGAAACCAGAAGGGAAAGAGACATGTGTACCCCAATGTTCATCGCAGCACTGTTTATAATAGCCAGGACATGGAAGCAACCTAGAAGCCCATCAGCAGATGAATGGATAAGAAAGCAGTGGTACATATATACAATGGAGTATTACTCAGCCATTAAAAAGAATACATTTGAATCAGTTCTAATGAGATGGATGAAACTGGAACCTACTATACAGAGTGAAGTAAGCCAGAAAGAAAAACAGCAATACAGTATACTAACACATATATATGGAATTTAGAAAGATGGTAACAATAACCCTGTGTACGAGACAGCAAAAGAGACACCGATGTATAGATCAGTCTTATGGACTCTGTGGGAGAGGGAGAGGGTGGGGAGATTTGGGAGAATGGCATTGAAACATGTATAATATCATGTATGAAACGAGTCGCCAGTCCAGGTTCAATGCACGGTACTGGATGCTTGGTGCTGGTGCACTGGGACGACCCAGAGGGAGGGTAGGGGAGGAAGGTGGGAGGAGGGTTCAGGATGGGGAACACATGTATGCCTGTGGCGGATTCATTTTGATATTTGGCAAAACTAATACAATATTGTAAAGTTTAAAAATAAAATAAAATTAAAAAAAAAAAAAGATTCAACATTCAGAAAAGTAAGATCATGGCATCTGGTCCCATCACTTCATAGCAAAGGAGAAACAAAGGAAACAGTGACATACTTTATTTTCTTGCACTCCAAAATCACTGCAAATGGTGACTACAGTCATGAAATTAAAAGACACTTGTTCCTTGGAAGAAAAGCTATGATCAACCTAGACAGCATATTAAAAAGCAGATATATTACTTTGCTGACAAAGTCCATATAGTCAAAACTATGGTTTTTCAGTAGTCATGTATGGATGTGAGAATTGGACCATAAAGAAATATGACAAATTAATGCTTTTGAGCTGTGGTGTTGGAGAAGACTCTTGAAAGTCCCTTGGGCTGCAAAGAGATCAAATCAGTCAATCCTAAATAAATCAATCCTGAATATTCATTAAAAGGACTGATGCTGACGCTCCAAAACTTTGGCTACCTAGTGCAAAGAGCCGACTCATTAGAAAAGACCCGATGCTGGGAAAGATTGAAGGCAGGAAAAGGGGATGACAGAGGATGAGATGGTTGGATGGCATCACTGACTAAATGGATATGAGTTTGAGCAACCTCCAGGAGATGGTACAGGACAGGGAAGCCTGGCATGCTGCAGTCCATGGGGTCGCAAAGAGTCGGACATGACTGAGTGACTGAACAGCAACAACAAACTCCAAAGCACAGGTTACAACCTAGAATTGAAACTTACATCTGAAGTATTTGTGGAGGTAAAATCTTGTAGTGTTGTACCCTTAAGCACTGGGATCTGATGCTACCTCTGGATAGAGAGTATCAAAATTGAGTCAAATTATAGAACACCTGTCTGGTGACTGAGAACTGCTTGGTGTTGGATAGGAAGCCCCAATCTCACCCAACCCTGTACCACACATGTTGAAATTAGATCCAGGAACCAAAAAGAAGTCCCTTCCTATGTAATTTTACTTTGATCATAATTGCCATTTTAACTAAGAAATGTGGCTACCTAATATTAATAAGTGTTCTGAGTTAAAGTAAGGGATTCCTAAACCTATGCCTCCCCACTTATTCTACCTACAGTCATTTATCAGGATACCATTCAATACCGTGTTAAGTTGGTAACAAATATAGGTACAAACCTAATAAATAATTTAGAGGTGATAAAATATTTTAAACATTTGTTTCACTTTCATTAAAAAAGTAAATATTTCTAAAACTAAAAGTGCTTTAGCTTGATTGTGACATCTAATAAAATCCTAAACTCTGTTTATCTAATATGTTTATGTTTCTATTGTTTATTTCAATGTAAGGTCCCTGGTGACTCAGACAGTAAAGAATCCACCTGGATTGTAGGAGACCAGTTTTGAACTGTGGGTCATGAAGATCCTCTGGAAGAGGGCATGGCAACCCCACTCCAGTATTCCTGCCTGGAGAATCCCATGGAGAGAGGATCATGGTGAGCTATAGTCCATGGGGTCGCAGAGTCGAATATGACTGAGTGACTAACACTTTCACTTTTTCAAGGTTATAGGAAGGCAAAAAATAAAAAAGAAAAATTCATTATTTACCATGCAGAAGCATTGAAATAGAAAGATATTTCACAATTGTTAGAGAAATCAAAAGATAAATAGCAACTTTCCAGACTTTTATGATGGTGTAGAAAATAAGTGTGTATTTGAAATTTCAGATTGGCTCTCTCCAGATGACTATATTCTTGATAATTCTATAATTCAAGAATTGATGAGTGAAAATACATTTCTAATAAGTAAAATAAAATACTTTATTCTTAGTTATTCAGTGGTAATATTTTAGCATGCAGAATTTTACAATAAGTAATTATTAATGGAGTTCATCTCTACGGTACTTTTGGCAGTAACATTATTTTATGCTTTTGTCAAACTCATAGAAATGTACACTACAGAGAAGAAACTTTACAAAAATACATTTTAAAATGAGGCTGCTGAGGAAACAGTAATGAATGTACACTATGAACAATGAAACTAATTTTATTACAAGTATTTAACAAACTCATGGAAGCTGATGGGAATGAGACCTGATTTTAACTTTTTTCTTTTAAAGAGATACTTTTTTAAAAGTTAAAATGCTGGATATTTTAAGTCAAAAGACAAAAATAACTGTCCATGATGGAACACTTTAGTTGGTAGATTTGCTTCTAACAGGTTTATATTTTTGAAATTCTGGAGTTACTTTGCATATATATAATGATTGAGCAGATAAGGATATATATATAGACCATAATGATAATAAGGTTTCTCATTGTCAGACAGAAATTAAAAATAATCAAGAAGCGGAATGTTGGAATGAAACTTGTGGTTTCAGATTAGAATTAAAAATTACATATGGATACATTTAATTCAATATGTATATATGTATGTGTGTGTGTATATAAACATATATATATATGTAGAAAGATACAAACATAATGTAGATATATGTATGGACATGGATTTGTATATTTATATGCATGTATTTCCAGCAAATTTGGAAAACTCAGCAGTGGCCACAGGACTGGAAAAGGTCAGTTTTCATTCCAATCCCAAAGAAAGGCAATGCCAAAGAATGCTCAAACTACCACACAATTGCACTCATCTCACATGCTAGTAAACTAATGCTCAAAATTCTCCAAGCCAGGCTTCAGCAATACGTGAACCATGAATTTCCTGAGTTCAAGCTGGTTTTAGAAAAGGCAGAGGAACCGGAGATCAAATTGCCAACATCCGCTGGATCATAGAAAAAGCAAGACAGTTCCAGAAAAACATCTATTTCTGCTTTATTGACTGTGCCAAAGCCTTTGACTGTGTGGCTCACAATAAACTGTGGAAAATTCTGAAAGAGATGGGAATACCAGACCACCTGACCTGCCTCTTGAGAAATCTGTATGCAGGTCAGGAAGCAACAGTTAGAACTGGACATGGAACAACAGACTGGTTCCAAATAGGAAAAGGAGTATGTCAAGGCTGTATATTATCACCCTGCTTATTTAACTTATATGCAGAGTACATCATGAGAAACTCTGGACTGGAAGAAACAAAAGCTGGAATCAAGATTGCGGGGAGAAATATCAATAACTTCTGATATACAGATGACACCACCCTTATGGCAGAAAGTGAAAAGAAACTAAAAAGCCTCTTGATGAAAGTGAAAGAGGAGAGTGAAAAAGTTGGCTTAAAGCTCAACATTCAGAAAACAAAGATCATGGCATCTGGTCCCATCACTTCAAGGGAAATAGATGGGGAAACAGTGGAAACAGTGTCAGACTTTATTTTTCTGGGCTCCAAAATCACTACAGATGGTGACCGCAGCCATGAAATTAAAAGACGCTTACTCCTTGGAAGGAAAGTTATGACCAACCTAGATAGCATATTGAAAAGCAGAGACATTACTTTGCCAAGAAAGGTCCGTCTAGTCAAGGCTATGGTTTTTCCTGTGGTCATGTATGGATGTGAGTGTTGGACTGTGAAGAAAGCTGAGCGCTGAAGAACTGATGCCTTTGAACTGTGGTGTTGGAGAAGACTCTTGAGAGTCCCTTGAACTGCAAGGAGATCCAACCAGTCCATTCCGAAGGAGATCAGCCCTAGGATTTCTTTGGAGGGAATGATGCTGAAGCTGAAACTCCAGTACTTTGGCCACCTCATGCGAAGTGTTGACTCATTGGAAAAGACTCTGAGCTGGGAGGGATTGGGGGCAGGAGGAGAAGGGGACGACAGAGGATGAGATGGCTGGATGGCATCACTGACTCGATGGACATGAGTCAGAGTGAACTCCAGGAGTTGGTGATGGACAGGGAGGCCTGGCGTGCTGGGATTCATGGGGTCGTGAAGAGTCGGACATGACTGAGCGACTGAACTGAACTGAACTGATGCATGTATTTCCTAGTTAGTCCACTGAGAAGACCTAGAACTAAGAATTTAGTTTCTTAAAACCATTCTCAGATAAAAGAAGAATTGGAGTATTAACATTAATGTTTTTAAAAATAACCATGAATCCAAACAGACATGAATAAATGATTGAATAAATAAATATATCTAGCAGAAGAAAAAGACCCTCCTTACAGATAAATGTATACCTGAAGAAATGAGAGAATTAGAAGATCATGTTAGGGCATTATAGTAATAATTGCTGGAAGCAAGATACACTGACGGATGCTAAACTTAGTGAAATTTGAAGAAATAGAATGTCTTCATAGAGACAAAGTTTAATTCATATAATTTAATAAAATCTGTGCTTGGTTTGAACACATTACCACACATTTCTAATATACTCCTCTAGGAGATGAAGCTTGGCTTTCCTCCCTTTAAATGTGATCTACACTTAGGGATTTGTTTCTAAAAAAAAAGGGTACAGGAAGGAAAAGAGTAATTTTTTAGAAAAGAAACCTGGAAGATGCTATCTGAATTGTGTGAGCAAATTTAGCAACACCTGTAGTAAGTCACACTGATCTATGCATCCGTTGATGTGATGCAAAATGAAGGCCCTTCACCTCTGTGGCCTTCTACAGAATCTGCATTCCATCACCAACTCCTGTAGCTTACTCAAACTCAGGTCCATTGAGTCAGTGATGCTAACAACCGTCTCATCCTATGTCATCCCATTCTCCTCCTGCCTTCAATCTTTTCCAGCATCAGGGTCTTTTCAAATGAGTTACTTCTTCGAAACAGGTGGCCAAAGTATTGGAGTTCCATTTTTAGTATCAGTCCTTCCAACGAATATTCAGGATTGATTTCCTTTAAGATGGAATGGTTGGATCTCCTTGCTGTTCAAGGACTGTCAAGAGTCTTCTCCAACACCATAGTTCAAAAGCATCCATTCTTCGGCACTCAGGTTTCTTTATAGTCCAACTCTCCCATACATACATGACTACTGGAAAAACCATAGCCATGAGTAGGATCGAGTTTGAGTTGGATCTCCTTGCAGTCCAAGGAACTCTCAAGAGTCTTCTACAATACCACAGTTCAAAAGCATCAATTCTGTGGTGCTTAGCTTTCTTTATAATCCAACTGTCACATCCATACATGACTACTGGAAAAACTATAGCCTTAACTAGACAGACCTTTGTCAGCAAAGTAATGTCTTTGTTTTTTAATATGCTCTCTAGGTTGGTCATAACTCTTCTTCCAAGGAGCAATCATCTTTTAATTTCATGGCTGCAGTCACCATCTGCAGTGATTTTGAAGTCCCCCCAAAAAGTCTCTCACTGTTTTCACTGTTTCCCTATCTATCTGCCATGAAGTAATGGGACCAGATGCCAGGTTCTTCATTTTCTGAATGTTGAGTTTTAAGCCAACATTTTCACTCTCCTTTTTCACTTTCATCAAGAGGCTCTTTAGTTCTTCTTCACTTTCTGTCATAAGGGTGGTGTTGTCTGCATATCTGAGGTTATTGCTATTTCTCCCAGCAATCTTGATTCCAACTTGTGCTTCATCCAGCCCAGTATTTCACATGAGGTACTCTGCATATAAGTTAAATAAGCAGAGTGACAATATGAAGCTTTGATGTACTCCTTTCCCGATTTGGAGCCAGTCTGTTGTTCCATGTCCAGTTCTAACTGTTGCTTCTTCACATGCATACATGTTTCTCAAGGGGCAGGTCAGGTGGTCTGGTATTCCTATCTCTTTCAGAATTTTCCACAGTTTGTGGTGATCCACACAGTCAAAGGTTTTGGCATAGTTAATAAAGCAGAAATTGATGTTTCTCTGGAACTCTCTTGCTTTTTCCATGATCCAGCAGATGTTGGCAATTTGATCTCTAGTTCCTTTGCCTTTTCTAAAACCAGCTTGAACATCTGGAAGTTCAGGATTCACATACTGTTGAAGCATGGCTTGGAGAATTTTGAGCACTACTTTACTATCGTGTGAGATGAGTGCAATTGTGCAGTAGTTTGATCATTCTTTGGCATTGCCTATCTTAGGGATTCAAATGAAAACTGACCTTTTCCAGTCCTGGAGCCACTGCTGGGTTTTCCAAATTTGCTGGCATATTGAGTGCAGCACTTTCACAGCATCATCTTTTAGGATTTGAAATAGTTCAACTGGAATTCTATCACCTCCACTAGCTTTGTTCATAGTGATGCTTCCTAGGGCCCACTTGACTTCACATTCTAGGATATCTTGGTCTAGGTGAGTGATCATACCATTGTGATTATCTGGATCATGAAGATCTTTTTTGTATAGTTCTGTGTATTTCTTGCCACCTCTTCTTAATATCTTCTGCTTCTGTTAGGTCCATACCATTTCTGCCCTTTATTTAGCCCATCTTTGCATGAAATATACCCTTGGTATCTCTAATTTTCTTGAAGAGATCTCTAGTCTTTCCCATTCTATTGTTTTCCTCTATTTTTTGCACTGATCACTGAGGAAGGCTTTCTTATTTCTCCTTGGTATTCTTTGGAACTTTGCATTCAAATGGATACAGCTTTCATTTTCTCCTTTGATTTTCACTTCTTATCACAGCTGTTTGCAAGGCCTCCTCAGACAACCGTTTTGCTTTTTTGCATTTCTTTTTCTTGGGGATGCTCTTGATCCCTGTCTCCTGTACGATGTCACGAACCTCCATCCATAGTTCATCAGGAACTCTATCAGATCTAATCCCTTGAATCTGTTTCTCACTTTCACTGTATAATTGTAAGGGATTTGATTTAGGTCATGCCTGAATGGTCTAGTGGTTTTCCCAACTTTCTTCAAGGTAAGTCTGAATTTGGCAATATGGAGTTTATGATCTGAGCCACAGTCAGCTCCTGGTCTTGTTTTTCCTGACTATATAGACCTTCTCCATCTTTGCCTGCAAAAAATATAATCAATCTGATTTTAGAATTGATCATCTGGTGAGGTTCATGTGTAGAGTCTTCTCTTGTGTTGTTGGAAGACAGTGTTTGCTATGACCAGTGTGTTCTCTTGATCAAACTCTATTAGACTTTGGCCTGCTTCATTCTGTATTCCAAGGCCAAATTTGCCTGTTACTCCAGGTATTTCTTGACTGCCTACTTTTGCATTCCAGTCCCCTATAATGAAAAAGACATCTTTTTTGGGTGTCCTTTTCTGATGTTTAATACTATAATTTTACATGATACAAAAGGATAGATTTATCCTAAAATAGCATGTGTCAGATTATTTTTCTCAATCAAAATTATAACAAGTAAATAATGAAAAGAAAGGAGTGTGATTACCTATACAAAAATATTATGATATGTACATTTATTTTTGCCATGTAACTCCATAGATAATCCCTCCAATTACTATGTTTGGGTGCACATAGGGGAAATACAGAGAAGTTTAAATATAAATACGATTTCTTTCATAAATAGTTTAGCATGCTCTTGAATAGATACATGTCATATGTAAATATATATGTACATATATATCTATATACAATATAAAAGTTTGATAAATACATATGTATCTGTCTGTTTGTGTGTACAGGTGTGTGTGTATGTGTGTGTGTATGTAGCTCCTTTGTCCATGGGATTTTCCTGGCAAGGGTACTGGAGTCAGTTCCCATGACCTCCTCCAATGGATCTTCCTGATCCAGGGAGTGAACCCATGTCTCCTGCATTTCCTGAATTGCAGGCCGATTCTTAACCTGCTGAGTCATCAGGGAAGTGTGTGTGTGTGTGTGTGTGTGTGTGTGTGTGTATAAATGCATGTTCCAAACAATATATTGCAGAGTCAACTATCTTATGTCTTAATAATGCAAGGTATTAAGTTCATGCAAGCTAACTCATAGTTTAAAAAATATAATGTCTTTTCTTAATCAAAGGCTTAAGGGATTTTTAGCAATTATTTAGAATTCATCAGTTTTGAGGCAAACTAAGTAACATCTGAATAGCAAACAATTTGTCCTCAATCTCTGATATCTATAGTCTAGCTAGAAATCAGACCTTGTCCTCTTGTGCAGAATATTGTTCACCACAGATTATTTACCACAGCACTGAAGAATTAATGCTTTTGAACTGTGGTGTTGGAGAAGACTCTTGAGAGTCTCTTGGACTGCAAGGAGATAAAACCAGTCAATCTTAAAAGAAATCAGCCCTGAATATTCATTGGAAGGACTGATGCTGAAGCTGAGGCTCCAATTCTTTGGTGCGAAGGACTGACTCACTGGAAAAGACCCTGATTTTGGAAAAGATCAAAGGCGGGAGAAGGGGACAACAGAGGATGAGAGGGTTGGATGGACATGAGTTTTGAGTGAGCTCCGGGGCTGATGATGAACAGGGAAGCCTGAAGTGCTGCAGTCCCTGGGGTCACGAAGAATCAGACATGACCGAATGAGTGAATGAACCGACAGATCCAGAGGCCAGGACAGCTTTCCAGATTACCAATTTGCAGCCTTCCATTATTATTCAGAAAGAGACTATTTTCTCTGCCATATCTTGAAATTGGTGGACAGTCTCAAAAATTGTGTTATGTAAAGGCAATAATTAAGTCATAAACAAGTTTTGAGGAGAAGGTTTCCAAGTATATTTACTATTACTTGACCGTTGAGTAGGTGGCACTAGTGGTAAAGAACCCATCTGCCAGAGCAAGAGAAGGAAGAGACTGGGGTTCAATCCCTTGGTCAGAAGGATCCCCTGGAGAAGGAAATGGAAACATGTTCCAGTATTCTTGCTTGGGAAATCCCGTGGACAGAGGAGCCTGATGGACTACAGTCCATGGAGTTGCAAAGAGTCAGACACAACTGAAGTGACTTAGCTCATGCTACTGTTTACTAACATGCAATTCATTTATACATAAGTTGGCTTTCCAAGATTATCAAAGAGTATCTGGACTTCCCTTGGTCCAATGGTTAAGACTCCAGGTTTCCACTATAAGGGGCATGGATTCAATCCCTGGTCGGGGACTAAGATCCCCAGATACCATGGCCAAAAACATAAGACATTCAAGAGTATCTGTAAAGACTAAATTCTAGACAGTATGAAAAGCAGTATATTGAAGTCAAGCATTATTTTATATATTTATTCTATAGCTGTCTCTCCAGATATATATATATATAAACCTCAGATCATTTTTCACAAAGTATGTGAAAGAATTGTTCATTTCAGTTAGCATAGGATTTAGAAATTCATATGAATTGTACCAGTGAAGAATTTTACCATTTTGAATGTTGCTAACAACTCTATTTTAGGATTTTTAAAAATATTAAATAAAAATTAGGTTCTAAAATGACTTTAAAACCATAGCAGCATTTGAGCAGTATGAAAAAGAAACTTATGAATTACATGGATCAGCAAAGGGTCAAATAATTGTGGTAAAGAAAGTGGGTGGCCATCTTTCATCTCTTGACTGGTCTGTTTCCTAGGAAACAAAGACTGAATGCACAAATGACCCTGTGCCTGTGGATTTAAATTGATGAAATTATATAGGACTGTGCTCTATGCAGGACAAGAATGGTAATTGTTAGGAAGACTGTATATTAGGTAAAATAGAAAAGTTTAAAATACTTATGTTACTTTGCTAGAGTTTAAAAAAAAAATAAATTGTTAAAAATCTTTTGTCTCTGTATCTAAAGTCCATATCCTATGAAATCACGTTTGTAATACAATCGGTCAACAAGCATGCTGATTAAACTTTTGTTTAAACATAACTGTTCAGGAAGCTATTGACTGACTCAACTCTGGCTCCTACCGGTAGAGCTAAACTCGATTCCAGCCGACATCCAGATGGTCTCAGTAGGATATCATTTTGGCTAGCAGCAAAGAGTTGATTAAATGGCCTCTGTCTGCTGGACTTCCAGCAAAACTAATCCTGCATAAGCAACCACAGAGTGCCTTCACAGAGTTTGACAAATACATCTCTCTCATAAATTTTACAGCATATAAGAGCCTGGTGATGCATTACCTATGATCATTATAACCCTCTGTGAAAATATCAAGCAGTCACTAAAAGAATAAAAGCATTTGTCTCCTCTTGAGAAAATCACCTTGGACTCCTCATAGAAATTCTTGTAGCAATTTAAAAAGCATATCTTCTCACAGAGAGGATTTCCGTTCCAGGTTTGTTTCTACAAGAATCGTTAATGTTTCTAGTATATCGTTTCCTCTTTGAACTCTATTTGTGTCATTATAAGACAATTGAACAAAACATTGTGAATTAATTATGATGAGAATGATAAAAGCTAGATGATAAAAGACCTTACATCTATCAATAGACTCGTTAGAAATGTTAATAGGTATATGTTTAAACGTAATGAAAGTAATAAAATGTAATAATAATTAGTACAAAAACAGAATGTTATTTGTTCATTCAAAAGTATGTATATGAGAAACACTGTTCTGGGTTCTGGAAGAATATATTGATATATCCATATCTCTATGCATCTATCTTCCCTGGTGTTTCAGGTGGTAAAGAATCTCCCTGCAATGCAGGAGACCTACGTTCAATCCCTGGGTCTTGAAGACCCTCTAGAGAAGTGAATCCACTCCAGTATTCTTGCCTGGAGAATTCCATGGAGAGAGGAGCCTCGGGCCCTATAGTCCTTGGGATTGCAAAGAGTCGGACAGAACTGAGCAACTATCATTTACTTACATATATATATATATATATATATATATATATATATATATATATATATTTGGGCTTCCCTTTGGCTCAGTTGGTAAAGAATTGCCTGCAATGTGAGAGACCTGGGTTTGACCCCTGGGCTGGGAGGATCCCCTGGATGATGGCATGGCAACCCACTCCAGTATCCTTTCCTGGAGAATCTCCATGGACAGAGGAGCCTGGTGGGCTACAGTCCATGGAGTCACAAAGAGTGGGACATGACTGAGCAACTAAGCACAGCACAGCACAGCATATATATATATATATATATATAATCTGTAACAAATTTAGAGATGAATATTGATGTTATATAGATGAATGAACACATATAGAAAATATTAGTTGTACAGACACGTGTATATGTATGGCTGAGTCCCCTCACTGTTCACCTGAAACTATCACAACATTGTTAATTGGCTGTACCCCAATACAAAATAAAAAGCCAAGAAACAAATTTAAAAAGGAAACAAATGATCTGATTGTTTATATCAATTGCTATTGTGAGATAGCAGTTAAATACTTGATATAATTCTTAGATGAATATATTTTACCACTCTCTATGTAGCTTGAAATACCCGATATCAATATACCTGGTGATCTTCCCTCTCTCTTCCTTTTCCACCTTGTATGTAAGAAATCACAGTAAAATATTTGGTGGTGAAAATAACTGGAGAGAAGAAAGGAAATATATTCACCTGTTATGATGAAACATTACAGTGTAAAAAAAAAAGGATGATTTGGACATATAAACAATTACAAAAATAGTGCAGAGTTTCCATGCACCATGTGCTCACTTTTCTCTGTTATTACTCTTTTGTCTTACCATGATACATCTGTGACAATCAAGCAGTATCCATACATTATGATCAACTAGCATCCATATCTTATATTTCCTGAAACGCTGCCTGTTCAGTTGTGTCTGATACTTTGCAACCCTATGGACGAAGATTTCCTTAGTTTCTAGCTAATGTACTTTTTCTGCCCCAGGATCCTATCTAGTATACCACATTACACTTAATTGTCATGTGTTTTTAGGCTCCTCTTGGCTGTGGCAGCTTCTCAGATTATTTTTTTTTCTTTTTGTAACCTTGACAGTTTTGAGGATTACTGGTCAGATTTTTTATTTAATGCCACTCAATTCGAATTTGATATTTTCTAATTAGAATGGGGTTTTGAATTTTTTATAAGGAGATCAGAGAGGTAAAGTTCCAGTCTCATTTAATTATTTCAAGGATACTTTTAAGTGCTGTTTCTACTTACACCCACGCTTCTGACACTAAATATGTGATGGTCTTCCACACTGAGCTAGTCTTTCCTTCGTTAAGGACACAAAGTGTTCTTAGTTCAGTTGAACACTAAGAACTTGAAGTTAGCTCAGACTGCACAAGTTAAGGGCTCAATGGTAAGACTACCCTCAACTACGAACATCAGTTTCAAGGGATCCCTAGGTTCCCTACACTCTTATGTCTAATTTTACTACACTTCTCCCTCCTGAGGTTTGATAATTTGCTGAAACATCTCACGGGATCCAGGGAAACACTTAGGTGTTGGCTGGCTTATTGTAAAGTATATTATAAATGCCCCAGATGAAGAGTCAGGTGAAGATGCATAAGGTGAGGTCCACTAGAGAGGCCTCTATTCCCTTAGAGTTGGAGTATGTCACCCTCCTAGCACAAGGGTTCACTTACCACCTGGAAACTCCTTGTTCAAGTTTTTTTTAGAGAACTTAATTCCTCCCCAGAGGTCAGTGGGCAAGACTCAAAGTTTCAAACCCCTAATCACTTGGTCTTTCTGGTGACCATTTCCATTGGCTCTACCCTTAAGCATAAAGTCCAGTGTGATTAAAAAAAAAAAAAAAAAGGATCCATATGAATAAAAAAACAATAGTCCTATCACTTAGAAAATTTTAAGTGTTTTAGGAGTGCTGTGTCAGGAGCCAGGAGAAAGACCAGATATATTTCTCACTGTACATAGATCTTAATTTCAGTGTGACATCACTGTTGTTATGTTTGATCTGCTGACTGAGAATTTGTTGTGCTTTGTCCATGGTAAAGTTCTCTTTTTTTTTTTCTTTTGTGTATCATACACTTTGGAAAGAAGACACTTTGCCCAGCCCTTATTCATAGAGTAGGAATTTTTGTTTCTTCTCCTTAAAAGTGGAGTGTCTACTTGTGGTTATTTGAAAATCTTCTGCATAGAATATTTGCTTGTTTCCCACACTTATTTATTTATTCAGCATTTTAAAAGTATCAGTATTGTAGGTCTTTCCATTGGCTATTATGTCTTACTGAAACACCTCCATTTTGTATTTACTTTCTGGGACTCCCAGATGCCCCAGGCCCACATTGTACCATTTTTTGTCTTACTATAAATCTTTTTTTTTTTCCTCTCTTTTTAAATTTAAAATTCAATTGTCCATTACTGGTATAAAAAAAAAGAATTGCTTTTTGCTTATTAATCTTGATTTCTGATTTCTGTGAACTTTCTATATTCTCTCACTATTTCAAGGAGTTCATGTGTTGGGAGATTTTTTACATGGCCAAATATGCTGTTAAAAAATTTTTTCAACCAAGGAAAGTTAAAAATCTAATTGGCTTTATTAAACAATTCATAAATCAGGCAGCAGCCCATCTTGCACTATAGAGAAGAAAAGGTTTTTAAAGAGGGAAAAGGGATTGGAAAAAAGGAAGCTATTAGCAAAGTATGAATTCTTTCAGGCGAAGTTGCCCTTTTAAGGGCATCTGGTGCTGGCCAGGTAATTCCAGGCTGGTTGAAGGTTCCATTCCTAGAGGGTTGAGACTTGCAGTTAGTTCGGTATT
Organism: Bos javanicus; assembly: GCF_032452875.1. NCBI lineage: Eukaryota > Metazoa > Chordata > Mammalia > Artiodactyla > Bovidae > Bos > Bos javanicus. The sequence goes on from NC_083883.1 coordinate 15,037,984, forward strand.
AAATCTTGGTTCCTGGACCTGGGGTTTAGTACAGGTAACTCCATTTTGGGCCTGTTGTCTCTTTTTTAAAACTATTTGCCCCTTTTGATCAGGCTCTTAGCCTAACATGAGAGATGTGATCGAAGTTTAAGGCATTAGCACCACTCTCAGCTATCTCTGAAATTTTCACAGTTTCTGTGGATCCTTTTATGACATTTCTGCTTAATCTCTGTGACCTTCTCAGGTCTTGTTTTCAAGTTCATAATCTTTAAGTAGATCATTCCCTTCATTCCTTTCTGACATTCCAGTCTAGGGGAGATCATTTGCCAGGTGGTTAAGGGCATGCAAGCTAAGCCACTTCAGTCACGTAGGATTTTTTGCAATCCTACAGAGCATAGCCTGCCAAGCTACTCTGTGCATGGGATTCCCCAGGCAAGAATTCTGGAGTGGGTTACCATTCCCTTCTCCAGGGAATCTTCCTGACCCAGGGATTGAATCCAGTCTCTTATATTTCCTGTACTGATGGGTGAGTTCTTTACCACTAGGGCCATCTGGGGAGCCTGATTAAGGGTTGTGGCCACATACTTGAAACTGTTGAGAGAATACAGCATACCAAGGAGATTATTACAGTTACTATAAGCAGGATAATCCCCAATGTCTGGAATGCACTTAAAGTCAGAGCCATGCTTCTTAAGATCCAAACCAATTGCAATCCCACTGCTGGGCATACACACTGAAGAAACCAGAATTGAAAATTACATATGTTAAAGAAAGGCCCCTCTAGGAGTCACTTGTTCCTTAAGGCAAGTGGTTTGCTCAGTAATCTTTTCAATTTCCCCAGGAGTGTTCTTCCAGGGGTAGCAGGTGGTATTGACCACAGCACAGATACCTCTTTGCTGAGCTAAAAGATAATTGAAGTCTCTCCTATTATTAAGAATGACTTTGACTAGAGAATCTAAGGGTTTTGTATGTTAACTATCGTCTTAACAAAGGGTTCGCAGTATTTTTGAGAGTTAAAGAGAGGTTTCTGATCATATTCTCTTTCACCTTTATTCCTAACTAGGGAAACATAGCCTTGCCAGAGGAAGTGATTCAGAGTTATAATTGCCTCCTAGTCATTTCTTTCTCACCCAAGGAAAGACATTCAGGGGAGCAAACTAGTGAGGGGTTTCAGTTTGTTTGTGAGAAGTTAGGAGTATAGTAAGATAACCTAAGAGGCATTTTCCAGTAATTCATCAGGTATCTCAACATTCATTGGTCCAGAGGGAATGATAACCACTGCAAAGACAAATCCTGTCAGGGCAAAAACATTTCCATTAATGTGGCCCTGCTAATGAAGTCATTCACAGGAATTGTTATATTTGTCCATTCAAGCTAGGGGTCAGTTAGGTTTTCAGTACATACTGTGTGGATCAAAATAAACTGGACAATTCTGATAGAGATGGGAATACCAGACCACCTGACTTGCCTCTTGAGAAACCTGTATGCAGGTCGGGAGGCAAGAGTTAGAATTGGACAAGGAACAACAGACTGTTTCCAAATAGAAAAAGGAGTATGTCAAGGCTGTATATTGTCACCCTGCTTATTTAACTTATATGCAGAGTACATCATGAGAAACGCTGGGCTGGAGGAAGCACAAGCTGGAATCAAGATTTCTGGGAGAAATATCAATAACCTCAGATATGCAGATGACACCACCCTTATGGTAGAAAGTGAAGAAGAACTAAAGAGCCTCTTGATGAAAATGGAAGAGGAGAGTGAAAAAGTTGGCTTAAAGCTCTACATTCAGAAAACTAAAATCATGGCATCCAGTCCCATCACTTCATGGGAAATAGATGGGGAAACAGTGGAAACAGTGGCTGACTTTATTTTTCTGGGCTCCAAAATCACTGCAGATGGTGATTGCAGCCATGAAATTAAAAGATGCTTACTCCTTGGAAGGGAAGTTATGATCAACCTAGACAGCATATTGAAAAGCAGAGACATAACTTTGTCAACAAAGGTCTGTCTAGTTAAGGCTATGGTTTTTCCAGTGGTCATATATGGATATGAGAGTTGGACTATAAAGAAACCTGAGCACTGAAAAATTGATGCTTTTGAACTGTGGTGTTGGAGAAGACTCTTGAGAGTCCCTTGGACTGTAAGGAGATCCAACCAGTCCATCCTAAAGGAAATCAGTGCTGAATATTCATTGGAAGGACTGATGTTGAAGCTGAAACTCCAATACTTTAGCCACCTGATGCAAAGAGCTGACTCATTTGAAAAGACCCTGATGCTGGGACAGATTGAGGGCAGGAGAAGAAGGGGATGACAGAGGATGAGATGGTTGGATGGCATCACCGACTCAACAGACATGAGTTTGGGTAAACTCCAGGAACTGGTAATGGACAGGGAGGCCTAGTGTGCTGTGGTTCATGGGGTCACAAAGAGTCGGACACGACTGAGTGACTGAACTGAACTGAGAAGTAAATCTTCCTAGCCTGAAATAAAGAATTGTTCTAAATTCCAGAGGTTACCCTCTAAGTTTTCTCTTATATTTCTTCAGTTCATATAAGCACTTATTTCTTAAGCCAATGAAATAGAACATTTTTATAAATTATTTTTGGCAGTACTATTCGGAGGTATAAAAATACTGCATAGCACATATCTACAATGCATATATAGACACACATTTGAACAGATGAAACCAGAGATGTTACAGTTTTGCTTTAAAGTAGTAGCCATGAGGGCTTCCCAGCTGGCACTAGTGGTAAAGAACTTGCCTTCCAATGCCAGAGATGTAAGAGATGCAGTTTGGATCCCTGGGTAGGGCAGATTCCCCTGGAGAAGGAAATGACAGCCCATTATCCTTGCCTGTAGAATCTTATGGGCAGAGGAGCCTGGCGGGCTATGGTCCATAGGATGCCAGAGTCAGACATGACTGAAGTGAATTAGCACTGGTAGCCATGAGACAGATACAATTATGTAAAACTCACTAGTTAATGAAGAAGTTTGATCTCAGTGGTTTTTCTGATGGATGGAATCAGTTAAGGTTACCTGCTTAAACAGCTGAAGCCCTTCACTAATATCTGTAGAAGTGAAGTGAAGTCGCTCTGTCATGTCCAACTCTTTGCGACCCCGTGGACTGTAGCCCACCAGGCTCCTCCATCCATGGGATTCTCCAGGCAAGAATACTGGAGTGGGTTGCCATTTTCTTCCCCAAGGGATCTTCCCGACCCAGGTCTCCCACACTGCAGATGCTTTAACCTCTGAGCCACCAGGAAAGCCCAATATCTGTGGAGAAGCTCTTAAAATAGTTTCCATTTGCCCAAGTTTCAAATGACCTTTCCCTTTGTTTGTTGTTCTTCTGATAAGAAAGTTCTCCCTAAACTTTGTACTTTAGCTTTCGTATCTCAAAGGCACTGAAAAAGAATGCAAGTTACATGCTTCTTTATGATAAATAAGGAAAGTTTGAAGATTAGTAAAGGGATTGATTCTAGAGCTGTATTTCTAATTCTAAACAAATTTATCAGAAAAGATAGTTGTTTTTAATTCCTCAAGGATTTGGATTATAGCCTTGAAAATAAAACACTGGCATACCCATGCACCCACGTTGGATTGTTTCTTTTCCTCTGTCTTCATCTAGCTTAGAGGAGAAAGGCTAAACTTTTTTTTTATTAGACTCTGAGTATCAGCTTCCAGTTTGAGCACATTTCTGATTATGAAGTTATTAAATCCTTTCATATTTATTTATTTATATTATTACTAATAAATAAATCATATTTATTTATTCATTAACCCTTTCATATTTATTTCATATATATTTATGAAGGGATTTATTAAATCCTTTCATATTTCAAAGTATCATATTTCAGCCAGGACAAGCAGTAAATATTCTGGCAGTATTATGTAACTCCATGGACTCAACAGGTGTTCTCAGAGAGGGTGCAGAATTATTTCCCTCACAAGATCCAGAGTCATTGCCAAAGAGAGCCAACAGAAATAACCAAAAGCCAAACCAAATTCTTATGACACAAACCAAAGCACTCAAGAAGGCAATAGCTATCTCTGGGAGAGAAATAAATAATAACAAATTGGTTTGGATTTGGAAAGGAAGGAACAATATTACATTTTGTTTTCTTCTCTCAACAGGGTACTACGGACAAAGATTCAGAAAGCCTGACTCTGGTAAGAGTTCTTGTACTTTGCACACTTCTTCTAGTTCTAGGATCCCACCTACTGGCTCTGAGTGAGGTCTGAAATGTAGAGAATAGCTCTGATATTTATCAATATTTGACAAGGTTTTATTTTATTATTATTAATTTTACTTTTAGTTTCTCCTTGACTAGTAAGTGGAATAATGAAGCCATTTACCAGAAAATCCCCCAGAGGTTAATCGGCTCTGGGAGGAACCCATTAGGAGACCCTCCTTTGAAGGCAGAGATGGAGATGTTTGAGTTGATGTTGAAAAATTTGCATAGGCCATTTGAAGATAATTTCTTTTTCAGAGTCCCTGTTGATTACAAATGAGACATCAATTTCTGGACCAGACTTTTGATGATGGATTGTTTGGAGGGTGTAACAGAGGAGGCTTTGGTATTGTTTTGAGGTGCCTGGCCTTGAAGCTGCTGTAGCTGCAAGGCTAATTGGCAGACTTTGATTTTGATCTTGTGTCTTTAAACTGTCATTAACATTTTTCAATAAGTTTTTTAATAAAGCCATTTTGGAATTTTTGAGACTTTTGGAAGTTCCTGTGTATCAATAAAAATAGGTATCCCATTCTGCTTGTGTGATACCTAATTTCAAGTGCACTTAAATGAATGATATTGTCTAAAAGGTTTCTCACAATGGCTATTGTAATTCTTGATTGTATAAGAATTTTGTCATCTTTGTATAGGGCTACAGCTTTTGGAATTACAGTTCTCAGACATAAAATAGGCAGGTTTGCCAGAAGATGGCACTTCACTCTTTGAATTTTAAGGATCTCATTTATTATTATTATTATTGTTATTATTGATTGATCGATTTTAGCTAAGCCTTTGGGTCTCTCAAAGCCAAACTAATACATAAAAGGGACGTGCTGCTAGATTGAAAATGGTATGATGTAACCTCACTGCATGAAAATTTTCTTGAGGTTGGTGGTGACATACTGTTTGCAGTATTGTTTGTATTCTTCTCATGATAATGGATTCTGCAGTAATGACCTCTTTTTAACTTATGATATTGGTAATTTGTGTCTTTTTCTGTTGGTTTATCTGGCTAGAGCTTTATCAAATTTATTGATCTTTCAGTTTCATTGATCTTCCTCTATTTTCCCATGTTTATTTCCATTGATTTCTGTTCTAATTTTTATTATTTCTTTTAGTCTGCTTGCTTTAGACTTAAAATGCTTTTTTTTTTTAAGTTTAGATTATTGACTTTAGATTTTTCCTGTTTTCAGTTATATATATTTAATGTCATAGTTTTTCCTCTAAGCACTGCTTTCTCTGTATTGTGCAAGGTTTGTTATGTTCTAATTTAATTTTAACTCAGTTCAAAATGTTTTTTTTTTCCAAAAAACTTAAAATTTATATATTGACACATGTTATTTAGAATTTTGAAGTTTGATATCCAGCTATCTTTTTGTTATTGATTTATGTTTAATTTCATAATGATTTGGCAACACACAATATGATTTGTCAAATGGGAAACACATCTGGACTTAGGTAAGGGGACATTTTATTTGAAAGTATTGGAAAAGACCCTGATGCTGGGAAAGATTGAGGGCAGAAGAAGAAGGGGACAACAGAGGATGAGATGATTGGATGGCATCACCGACTCAATGGACATGGGTTTGGGTAAACTCCAGGAGTTGGTGATGGACAGGGAGGCCTGGCATGCTGCAGTTCATGGGGTCGCAGAGTCAGACATGCTTGAGTGACTGAACTGAACGGAACTGATTATTGTAAAAAAGTAAAACCAAGAGAAATGTAATAGGGATAATGGGATAACTGCAGTAGGATGATTCAGACTGAAATATGTAAAAGTTTCAAAGGTCAGGTAGGAAATTCTCCTATATAGTGAGTCAGTAAACAAGGCTAGGAAGAGTCCCATGTGAGGAAGTGGTATGACCAAGGATGTAAGATCAGAGAGAGGTCAGCTGCTTAGGAGTCATTAGGAATGTCTTGTATGCTGGCTCAGCTTGACAGTAGATCAAAGTTTAGGAGCCTGGTGAGTGGAGAAAAACAACCAAATTGTGGTTAAGAAGCATTGTGTTCAGATTGATCGGTGGATATAATAGGTCCAGGTAATTATGTGGCAAAGATGAAAATTTGAAGGGTCATTTTCTGGCTTTGTCATAAATAAATAAAAGGGACAAGGGGCATCCATCAATCTTATCTGAGTCATACGGGTAATGCTATTTTTTATAATAAGGGATATTTCCAATAAGCTATTTCCCGCAAGAGAAAATGACAGAAGTAGTGGGGGGATTTATTAATTGTCACTATTTTCTGATAGCACAGGGCTTAGAAGAATTCAGCCTTGTCAACTTCTACTCTTTTAATTTGGTCAAGTGTGTATATCTTATGGCCCACAAGATGGTCTGTCTTGCAGAAAACCCCATGTAAGCTTCAGACAAATGTGCTTTAAGTTGTCATCGTGTGGAGCATTCTATAAATTTCTATTAGATTAACCTGACTGATAGTGTTATTCAAATCAACTAAATTCTTATTAATTCACTGAGTGTTAATTTGTCAGTTATGTGTAGAGGGGTCTCCAACTGTAATAGTAGTTTTTTTAATTTGTATTTTCAGTTTTATCCATTTTTGTCCCACACATTTTATACTCTCATGTGCATATAACTCAACTGTTACATCTTCTTGAAGAATTGACTCCTACATCTTCATGTAATGTCTTCTTTGTCTTTGAAAAATTTTCCTTTTCCTGAAGCTAGCTTTGTGTGAATTTAATATATATTTCCAGATCTCTTTTCATAAGCATTAGCATGGTGTATGTTCCTCTGTCTCTTACTTATATCTTGTTTGTGCCTTTATATTTGAAATATTATAGAAAATATTTATTAGTGTCTTTATCTTTTCTAAAAATTGCTATATTTTATTGATGTATGTAGATATTAACATATGAAAGGATTTAAAATACATTTTGATTAATATCTACCATGTTTTAAAATCTTTTCTAATCATTGCAGTTATTTATTTTCTCTTGTCTTTCTTCTTTGGATTTAAATGAACCTTTATTTGATCTCCTTTTTTGTCCACTCTTAGGATATCAATTATACATTTAAAAAATAGTGGTTATCTTTGAGTGTGAAATCTACATTTATAACTAATCTAAGTCTACATTTCAATAATACTAAACCACTTTATGTTTAGCCCAGATCCTTGTAGCAGAATATACCTAACACCTTCCTCCTGTCCTTTGTCATCCATTAAAAATAGGGGAAATAAAATGTTCTATTTTACCTTCATTTTTTCCTTCTCCATTGTTCTTTCTTTCCCTATGTAGATTCAAGTTTCTGACCTGGATTACATTTCTTTTCCCTAAAGAATTTCTTTTAACATTTTTGCAAGTAGGTCTGTTGGTTATTTCTGTTTTTGTTTTTTTTTAATGTCTTAGAGATTATTTTTCCTTCCCTTTCATAGGGTGATTCTCTGCATTCAGGTTCTATAAGCAGTAATATTTTGCTGCCACATTATTCTGACTCATTACCTGGCATTAGCCAAACTACTAAGTCTATTCAAGACTTTTCATAGCAAAAAAAGAATTCAGAGGTTTCTCAAAACCACATTCAGATTTCACAATTTGTTATAAAGATTCATAGTACTTACTGAAACACTATTTTTATGCATGCATTCATTACAGAGAAAGGGTACAAATTAGAATGTGCAAAAAAAAAAAAAAGAAAAAGAAATGCAAAGGGAAGAGATTACAAAAGGACCAAACACGGAGTTTCTGGTCATCCTCTTCCATGGAGTCATGGACAGCATTATTTACCTCTAGACATACAATGGGACTACATACACAGATTATTGCCAACCAGGGAAGCTCATCCAGTCTTTGAGGTTCAGAGGTTTTACTGAATTTTCTGTACAAAGCCATGGTTAATTGGTTGATTTGCCATGTGATTGAACTCAGTCTCCCCAACTATAGAAACGACTATACATACCTGGGGAATCTACCTTGAGCTACCTCCTGTCACTATCAGGTGTGATCCATAAATGAGAGACACTCATATCAGTGGGGAAATTCTAAGGGTTTAGAGATTACCTCCCAGGAGCTGGGACCAAGGGTAAACCTTTCCTTTTTGGTTGAGACCAAATTCTTCACAACAAAAAGTCTTCACAGGCTTCTCAATTTGGTTAATTTGATTATCGACAAATAAGTGTAGAGTATAGAAAGATGAATATATCTGCTTAATAAGCTAGTTAACTAGTAATAACTTTCAACTTGGAAATCCTATTTTTCAGCTATATTTCCAAACAGTGGCACAGGGAAATAGTGAAAAAGCAGAAGACAGCACTCTCTGGGTGGAGGAGAATATAGTTGTGGTTTGAATTGCTGAGGGGAAATTTCTAGAGAGCATATAGAGCAAAAAAATACCTCAAAATCTACACTATTATTTCTATTAGTTCCATACATGTTCAGTGCTCCAAAAACTATTTCAGAATACTTGTTTGTGAAGCTAGAGATCTAATAAGAGATTACAGAACCCTCATGGTGACTGAGAGACAAAATTGGACTTTGAGCTCAACCAACATGAAGTGTACAAAATGACAGCAATGTATCTTTAGTTTAGGCACTAAAATGACATGTCTGGGATATAAATTCTCTATTAGTCTGTGTTCTCCAAATAAACAGGACTGGTAGGATAGATAATAAGTATTAAGAGATTTAATGTAAGAAATTGGCTCATGTGATTATGCAGGGTAAGATGTCTCAGCATCTACAGTCAGTAAGTTGTAAATCCAGAGGAGACTTTGGTTTAGTTACAGTCTGAATCAAACACCTGAAATACAGGAAAACAAATGATATAAAATTTCAGTCTAAGTAAGAGGCCAGGAGAATACAGACACCCAGGTTGAAGACACACAGAGAGAAAGAATCCTTGTTTAATCAGCCTGTAATATTCAGGCCTTCTGTAGATTGGTTGAGGCTCATTCACATAGGAGAAAGCACTCTGCTTCACCCAATATACTGATTCAAATATTGATCTTATCCAGAAACATCCTGAAGGACACACCCAGAAATGATGTTTAACCAAATCCAGATACCCCAGTTCAGTTCAGTCACTCAGTCGTGTCTGACTCTTTGCAACCCCATAAATTGCAGCACGCCAGGCCTCCCTGTCCATCACCAACTCCAGGAGTTCACTGAGACTCACGTCCATCGAGTTGGTGATGCCATCCAGCCATCTCATCCTCTGTCGTCCCTTCTCCTCCTGCCCCCAATCCCTCCCAGCATCAGAGTCTTTTCCAATGAGTCAACTCTTCGCATGAGGTGGCGAAAGTATTGGAGTTTCAGCTTCAACATCAGTCCTTCCAATGAAAACCCAGGGCTGATCTCCTTTAGAATGGACTGGTTGGATCTCCCTGCAGTCCAAGGGACTCTCAAGAGTCTTCTCCAACACCACAGTTCAAAAGCATCAATTCTTCGGTGCTCAGCTTTCTTCACAGTCCAACTCTCACATCCATACATGACCACTGGAAAAACTATAGCCTTGACTAGACGGACCTTTGTTGGCAAAGTAATGTCTCTGCTTTTGAATATGCTATGTAGGTTGGTCATAACTTTGCTTCCAAGGAGTAAGCGTCTTTTAATTTCATGGCTGCAGTCACCATCTGCAGTGATTTTGGAGCCCCCAAAAATAAAGTCTGACACTGTTTCCACCGTTTCCCCATCTATTTGCCATTAAGTGATGGGACCAGATGCCATGATCTTCGTTTTTTGAATGTTGAACTTTAAGCCAAGTTTTTCACTCTCCTCTTTCACTTTCATCAAGAGGCTTTTTAGTTCCTCTTCACTTTCTGCCATAACGGTGGTGTTATCTGCACATCTGAGGTTATTAATATTTCTCCCATCAATCTTGATTCCAGCTTGGGTTTCTTCCAGCCCAGCGTTTCTCATGATGTACTCTGCATATAAGTTAAATAAGCAGGGTGACAATATACAGCTTTGACATACTCCTTTCCCAATTTGGAACCAGTCTGTTGTTCCATGTCCAGTTCTAACTGTTTCTTCCTTACCTGCATATAGGTTCCTCAAGAGGCAGGTCAGGTGGTATGGTATTCCCATCTCTTTCAGAATTTTCCACAGTTTATTGTGATCCACACAGTCAAAGATTTTGGCATAGTCAATAAAGCAGAAATAAATGTTTTTCTGGAACTCTCTTCCTTTCCCCATGATCCAGCGGATGTTGGCAATTCGATCTCTGGTTCCTCTGCCTACTTTGGACAGAGGTTCATGATATTGTACAGGAGACAGGGATCAAGACCATCCCCATGGTAAAGAAATGCAAAAAAGCAAAATGGCTGTCTGGGGAGGCCTTACAAATAGCTGTGAAAAGAAGAGAAGTGAAAAGCAAAGGAGAAAAGGAAATATATAAGCATCTGAATGCAGAGTTCCAAAGAATAGCAAGGAGAGATAAGAAAGGTTTCCTCAGCGATCAATACAAAGAAATAGAGGAAAACAAAAGAATGAGAAAGACTAGGGTTCTCTTCAAGAAAATTAGAGATACCAAGGGAATATTTCATGCAAAGATGGGCTCGATAAAGGACAGAAATGGTATGGACCTAACAGAAGCAGAAGATATTAATAAGAGGTAGCAAGAATACACAGAAGAACTGTACAAAAAAGATCTTCATGACCAAGATAATCACGATGGTGTGGTCACTACCCTAGAGCCAGTAATCCTGGAATGTGAAGTCAAGTGGGCCTTAGAAAGCATCACTATGAACAAAGCTAGTGGAGGTGATGGAATTCCAGTTGAGCTGTTTCAAATTCTGGAAGATGATGCTGTGAAAGTGCTGCACTCAATATGCCAGCAAATTTGGAAAACTCAGCAGTGGCCACAGGACTGGAAAAGGTCAGTTTTCATTCCAATCCCAAAGAAAGGCAATGCCAAAGAATGCTCAAACTACCACACAATTACACTCATCTCACATGCTAGTAAATTAATGCTCAAAATTCTCCCAGCCAGGCTTCAGCAATATGTGAACCATGAACTTCCAGATGTTCAAGCTGGTTTTAGAAAAGGCAGATGAACCAGAGATACCCCAAGGCTTAATCAAATTGACACATAGATTAACCAACACAGGAAGCATATTTCAGGAACAAGGATTGCATCCTGTGCATGAGGGCAAAACTAAAATAGACCTACATTAACCAAGACTAACACCACTTGAGAACCCCATGAACAGTATGAAAAGGCAGAAAGATATGACATTGAAAGATGAACTCCCCAGATTGGTAGGTGTCCAATATGCTACTGGAGATCAGTGAATACTGGGAAGAAAGACCCTGATGCTGTGAATGATTGAAGGCAGGATGAGAAGCAATGATGAAGGATGAGATGGTTGGATAATATCACCCACCTGATGGGCATGAGTTTGAGCAAGCTCCCACTGTTGGTGATGGACAGGGAACCCTGCCATGCTGCAGTCCATGGGGTCACAAAGAGTTGGACACAACTGAGCAACTGAACTGAACACCACCAAAACTTGACAGTGTCAAGGTAATCTATAAGCAACTTCCCTACTTGCTAAAGAACAAGTTTTAGAGTAATGTGACGTAATTTAAAAAAGAAAAACTACAATGATCATCTACAAAAGCCAAGATACAATAACAACCTAATGTGAAAAAAAGGTAGATCTGACCTTAGTATAAAAACACTCAGCAATAAAAGCATACTCAGACATCATCAAAGTCAACAGAATAATTATGATTAATATTTTAAAAAGATAAAGAAAATATTAGAGGTAAAAATGTAGAATTTTAACACAATTTGAATCTTTAAAATATAAAATGAGCATTGTATATCTGAAGGGCAGTTTTACCAATTAATTAGATGAACAACACTCAGAATAAAACAGAAAACCAAATTTGAGACACTGAAGGCAGAGAACAGAGTACAAGAGAAAAAGAATAGCAGGGGGAGGAAAAAACACTGAATGAGACAGGCAGTATCTGGTCAAAATATCTAATATGTGAGAAATTTTAGTACCACAAGAGGATGGAGAGAAGTGATCAGAATGAATATTCGAAGTAATGGTGACGGAGCATTTCCAAGCTGAAGAGACTGAACGAGCTAGCTAAATGCCTTCAGTGCAAAATAAGAAGAAACATTGGAAGAACTGCTTGGGCTGTCTACTAAATTGTAATAAATTACAACATATTGCTGTTTTGAGCCATCAGGTATTGGGTAACTTATTACACAACAAGCTGCCATTAGAAATAGATAAATAATCAAACTGATATTGGCATCAAGTAGTTACGTGAAGCTGAAAGGGTGGTGAGGGCACAATTAAGGGATAAAAAAATTGCAACCGGAGACTGAAAAATCTAATGAGTATTCTGCAGTGGCAGAACCAAATTGCCTGGTAATTTGAAATATAGAGTTTATCCTGATGAAGTTGTGAATCTGATTAAGATGATTTCCAGGTAGAATATGGAAAACACCCATTGTTTTTTTTTTTTGTTTTTTTTTGTTTTGTTTTGTTTTTTGTTTTTCATTTACTTGCATGTGGTAAAATATGGAAAGATTTGAACCAAGAAAGGCAGGAGTCTTGGTCAGGCAACTAGATCCCACGTGCTGCAACTAAGGGTCTAACCAATGGCAGTGAAGATCCCATGTGTTGCACCTAAGACCATATGGAAGAGAAAATGTGTTTTGTCAACAAGCAGAATTTGGAAAATATGTTGAGAGACTAGAGCATGATCTGCTGTAAAATCAAGCTATCCTAATGCCCAAGTTCTCGAGCCAGAAAAATATTCAGGGCTTCCCTGGTGACTCAGACAGTAAAGAATCTACCTGTAGTATAGGAGACCTGGGTTCGATCCCTGGGTCAGGAAGACCCCCTGGAGGAAGTCATGGCCACCCACTCCAGTATTCTTGCCTGGAGAATCCCATGGACAGAGGAGCCTGGCAGGCTATAGTCCATGGGGTCACAAAGAGTCAGACACAACTGAGTGACTAACACACTTAACAGGGCATAATCTGCTGTAAAATCAAGCTATTCTAATTCCCTGGCTCTCAAGCTAGCAAAAGATTCAATTATTAAAACACATTAAAGTTCAGGTCAAATTAAGGTTATGGTTGTAAGACGTTTGTTAATATCTCATAAAAATTTAAGATGATGCCTAGGACCCTCTCTCAGTTAGACACAAATGATTTCAAGACTCATAAGGGCATTTTGTAACAATCTGACACTCCACCCAAAGCAGCCAGTCTGTGCTGAGAAGAATTATAAATGTGACTTTACCATTTCATGCCAGTCAGAATAGATGGTAACAATAACCCGGTGTACGAGACAGCAAAAGAGACACTGATGTATAGAACAGTCTTATGGACTCTGTGGGAGAGGGAGAGGGTGGGAAGATTTGGGAGAATGGCATTGAAACATGTAAAATATCATGTAAGAAACGAGTTGCCAGTCCAGGTTCGATGCACGATACTGGATGCTTGGGGCTAGTGCACTGGGACGACCCAGAGGGATGGTATGGGGAGGGAGGAGGGAGGAGGGTTCAGGATGGGGAGCACATGTATACCTGTGGCGGATTCATTTTGATATTTGGCAAAACTAATACAATTATGTAAAGTTTAAAAATAAAATAAAATTAGGAAGGGAAAAAAAAAGTCTACAAGCAATAAATGCTGGAGAGGGTGTGGAGAAAAGGGAACCCTCTTACACTGTTGGTGGGAACACAAACTAGTACAACCAATATGGAGAACAGTGTGGAGATTCCTTAAAAAACTGGAAATAGAACTGCCTTATGACCCAGAAATCCCACTACTGGGCATACACACCGAGGAAACCAGAATTGAAAGAGACACATGTACCCCAATGTTCATCGCAGCACTGTTTATAATAGCCGGGACATGGAAGCAACCTAGATGCCCATCAGCGGATGAATGGATAAGAAAGCTGTGGTACATATACACAATGGAGTATTACTCAGCCATTAAAAATAATACATTTGAATCAGTTCTGATGAGGTGGATGAAACTGGAGCCTATTATACAGAGTGAAGTAAGCCAGAAAGAAAAACACCCATACAGTATACTAACACACATATATATGGAATTTAGAAAGATGGTAACGATAACCCTGTAAGCGAGACAGCAAAAGAGACACAGATGTATAGAACAGTCTTTTGGACTCTGTGGAAGAGGGAGAGGGTGGTATGATTTGGGAGAATGGCATTAAAACATGTATAATATCATATAAGAAACGAATCACCAGTCCAGGTTCGATGCAGGATACAGGATGCTTGGGGCTGGTGCACTGGGATGACCCAGAGGGATGGTACAGAGAGGGAGGTGGGAGGGGGGTTCAGGATGGGGAGCACGTGTACACCTGTGGCAGATTCATGTTGATGTATGGCAGAACCAATACAATATTGTAAAGTAATTAGCCTCCAATTAAAATAAATAAATTTATATTAAAAAATTAATAAGTGTGACTTTAAGGGTCATGCAGTAAATAGTCACATTTCTAAGAAAAACACATCTTATTAAGAGACTTGAATCAGGTTTAACTTAAAGATTTCCTATTTTCTATAGACAGGAAGCAGTCTTAGTTAGATTTTCAAATGCAAACCTGGGTCATTTTTCATGATATAGGAAAGACGTTTCCAAGGTGGAATTGAGAGCAGAGAAAAAAATTGTTACTAAACCACACTCAGAGAACAGAATTGAACCCAATGACAGGATAGTTGTTACACCCAGAATGAGAGGTCTGGTGGCATTTGACTGATTGGATTCCAGGGCTGCTTATTAATATCATCCAGTGGGTGTTGTATGCTTTCTTTTCTTCTCATCATGCAAATGACTATGGGGAAGAAAGAGGGATATACATTATTTTTCTACTATGTTTTTTAAGACTAGGAATCAAGATGAACCATTAAGACTAGGAGTCAAGATGAGCCATTAAGAGGGTCTTATCTATGTTCCATGCAGTGCTTAGCTGTTCAGTTGTGTCTGATTCTTTGTGACCCTTTAGACTATGGCTCCTGAGTCTCCCCTGCCCATGGGAATTTTTAGGCAAGAATAGTGGAATGGGTTGCCATTTTTATCCTCCAGGGGATCTTCCCAACCCATGGATCAAACCCATGAGTCTCCTGAAATGCAAGAAGATTCTTTACCCACTGAACCATCAGAGAAGCTCAGTGCAAATCATAAGATCCTAGCTTTGAGCCAGACACCATAATGAATAAAGTCTTGTGTGAGTCTTGGTAAAATTTGAATGAATTTTACATGTAAATTAAAAATTGTGATCAAAGAGGAGACAGTAATAAACATAAATACAGCCACTTTCCTGGTGGCTCAGATGGTAAAGAATCTGCCTGCAATGCAGGAGACCCAGGTTTAATCCCTGGGTCAGGAAGATCCCTTGGAGAAGGAAATGGCAATCCATTCCAGAATTCTTGCCTGGAAAATTCCATGAACACAGGACCCTGGTGGACAACAGTCCGTGGGGTCACAAAAAGTCGGACAGGACTGAAGAGACTGAGTACTTACTTTGCAGAATCCCCTCACCCACCATCAAGGTGGAGAGTCTATTTTTCCTCTCCTTAAATGTGGTTAGGTCTTGTGCATGCTTTTCCCCTGTTGAATGCACAGATACGGGTTTGTATGACTTGATTCTAAACATCAAAAAACTTGAAAGCTTTTGCTATTGAAACCCTGAGATCATTATTCTGTGAAGAAACCCTAGATGACAGACCGCTTGAAGAGACAGCCCAGTCTTTTCAAACACACAGCCATAGCTGTATGGCCACAAATATGTGAGTGAGGTATAATACATCAATCAGTCCTAACTAAGCCTCCAGCTGAAGACAGCTGTTAGGAAATTTGAATAGTCCTAAATATACTAAAGAAATAGAATTTCAAATGTTCCCCAAAGAAAACTGTAGGTGAAGGTATCTTCAGTGTTGAATTCTGACAAACATTTAAAGATGTATTTTCAATGCTACATACATTCTTTTGGATGTAAAGGAGAAAGGACTTCCATATTTATTTCATGTGCACAGCATTTTCTAGCTTCCAAAAACAAAGAATGATATTAAAAGAAAAATAAAATTTATGTCACTGTGCCTCATTAACATAGTCACAAAAGTGACATACAATGCTGTCACATTGATTGCAGCAGTAAATAAACTAGCAATACCTCAAAGACCAATACACTTATGCAAAAATACAATGTTTAAATGTTTTCACATTTAAAAGTCAATCAAAATAATTCAACGTGTCAGTTCAGTTCAGTTCAGTTGCTCAGTCATGTCCGACTCTTTGCAACCCCATGAATCACAGCACACCAGGCCTCCCTGTCCATTACCAACTCCTGGAGTTCACTCAAACTCATGTCCATGGAGTTGGTGATGCCATACAGCCATCTCATCCTCTGTCGTCCCCTTCTCCTCCTGCCTCCAATCCCTCCCAGCATCAGAGACTTTTCCTTTTTTTTTTTTTTTTTTATATAAACAACAACTTTATTTTTCTGCTTCTCCTGAATTGGCAAGCCGACTTTTTAAAAATTTATTTTTAATTGAAGGATAATGGCTTTACAACATGACTTTTGTTTCTGCTATACATCAATATGAATTAGCCATAGGTATACACATGTCTCCTCCCTCTTGAACCTCCCTCCCTCCTCCTACCCCTCTAGGTTGTTACAGGAGGCCCAGTTTGAGCTCCCTAAGTCATACAGCAAATGTCCATTGGCTATCTATCTGTTTGGTAGCGCATATGCTTTCATGCCCCTATCTCTATTCGTCGTACCCTCTCCTTCCTCCCCACCCCCAACCCCACGCCCATAAGTCTATTCTCTATGTCTGCATCTCTGCTCCTGACCTGCAAATAGGTTCATCAGTACCATCACAACTACTTTTTTTTTTCTTTTAAATTTTATTTTATTTTTAAACTTTACATAATTGTATTAGTTTTTCCAAATATCAAAATGAATCCGCCACAGGCATACATGTGTTCCCCATCCTGAACCCTCCTCCCTCCTCCCTCCCCACACCATCCCTCTGGGTCGTCCCAGTGCACCAGCCCCAAGCATCCAGTATCGCGCATCGAACCTGGATTGGCAACTCATTTCTTACATGATATTCTACATGTTTCAATGTCACTCTCCCAAATCTTCCCACCCTCTCCCTCTCCCACAGAGTCCATAAGACTGTTCTATACATCAGTGTCTCTTTTGCTATCTTGTACACCAGGTTATTGTTACCATCTTTCTAAATTCCATATATATGCGATAGTATACTGTATTTATGTTTTTCCTTCTGGCTTACTTCACTCTGTATAATAGGCTCCAGTTTCATCCACCTCATTAGAACTGATTCAAATGTATTCTTTTTAATGGCTGAGTAATACTCCATTGTGTATATGTACCACTGCTTTCTTATCCATTCATCTGCTGATGGACATCTAGGTTGCTTCCATGTCCTGGCTATTATAAACAGTGCTGTGATGAACATTGGGGTACACGTGTCTCTTTCCCTTCTGGTTTCCTCAGTGTGTATGCCCAGCAGTGGGATTGCTGGATCATAAGGCAGTTCTATTTCCAGTTTTTTAAAGAATCTCCACCCTGTTCTCCATAGTGGCTGTACTAGTTTGCATTCCCACCAACAGTGTAAGAGGGTTCCCTTTTCTCCACACCCTCTCCAGCATTTATTATTTGTAGACTTTTGGATCGCAGCCATTCTGACTGGTGTGAAATGGGAGCTCATAGTGGTTTTGATTTGCATTTCTCTGATAATGAGTGATGTTGAGCATCTTTTCATGTGTTTGTTAGCCATCTGTATGTCTTCTTTGGAGAAATGTCTATTTAGTTCTTTGGCCCATTTTTTGATTGGGTCATTTATTTTTCTGGAGTTGAGCTGTAGGAGTTGCTTGTATATTTTTGAGATTAGTTGTTTGTCAGTTGCTTCATTTGCAATTATTTTCTCCCATTCTGAAGGCTTTTCCAATGAGTCAACTCTTCGCATGAGGTGGCCAAAGTATTGGAGTTTCCTTCCAATGAACACCCAGGACTGATCTCCTTTAGAATGGACTGGTTGGATCTCTTTGCAGTCCAAGGGACTCTCAAGAGTCTTCTCCAACACCACAGTTCAAAAACATCAATTCTTCAGTGCTCAGCTTTCTTCACAGTCCAACTCTCACATACATATATGACCACTGGAAAAACCATATCCTTGACTAGACGGACCTCTGTTGGCAAAGTAATATCTCTGCTTTTCAATATACTATCTAGGTTGGTCATAACTTTCCTTCCAAGGAGTAAGTGTCTTTTAATTTCATGGCTGCAATCACCATCTGCCGTGATTTTGGAGCCCCCAAAAATAAAGTCTGACACTGTTTCCACTGTTTCCCCATCTATTTCCCATGAAGTGATGGGACCAGATGCCATGATCTTAGTTTTCTGAATGTTGAGCTTTAAGCCAACTTTTTCACTCTCCACTTTCAGTTTCATCAAGAGGCTTTTTAGTTCCTATTCACTTTCTGCCATAAGAGTGGCTTCATCTGCATATCTGAGGTTATTGATATTTCTCCCAGCAATCTTGATTCTAGCTTGTGCTTCTTCCAGCCTAGCGTTTCTCATGATGTACTCTGCATATAAGTTAAATAAGCAGGGTGACAATATACAGCCTTGACGAACTCCTTTTCCTATTTGGAACCAGTCTGTTGTTCCATGTCCAGTTCTAACTGTTGCTTTCTGACCTGCATACAGATTTCTCAAGAGGCAGGTCAGCTGGTCTAGTATTCCCATCTCTTTCAAAATTTTCCACAGTTTATTGTGATCCACACAGTCAAAGGTTTTGGCATAGTCAATAAAGCAGAAATAGATGTTTTTCTGGAACTCTCTTGCTTTTTCCATGATCCAGCAGATGTTGGCATTTGATCTCTGGTTCCTCAGCCTTTTCTAAAAACAGCTTGAATATCTGGAAGTTCATGGTTCACGTATTGCTGAAGCCTGGCTTGGAGAATTTTTAGCATTACTTTACTAGCGTGTGAGATGAGTGCAATTCAATGTGTAATATACTAAAAATAACTGTATAACCATGTTAATTGATGAAGAAAATCATTTAAAAATTCTACACATTTTCATGTTTAAAAACCCAACCATTTTTAAAAATAGAATAGAATGGAGTTTCTTCAACCAAAAAAAATGTTTATCTGTGCAAGTCCTACAACCCAACTCCTTCTTAATGATGAGAAAGTGGAATTATCTCCCTTAGTGCAAAAGAAAGACAAAAATGTCTCCTCTCTTCATTTCTATTCAACAGTTTTCAAAAGGATCCAGGTAATACAATAACTCAAAAAAAAAAAAAAAAAGGCATATGTGTTTGAGAGAAATACTCACAGATGAAACAAACACATTTGTAGAAATCCTAAGAAGTCAACAAAATATCTATTAAAACTAGCATTTGTAACAAGGTTATATAATCTGTGGTCTATTTTTTTGGCTGCACCATGGGGCATGAGAGATCTTCGTTCCTCAACTTGTAATCAACTTGTACCCCTTACAGTGGGAGCATGGAGTCTTAACCATGGCCTGGCAGGGATGTCCTGTGGTCTGTTTTTAAAAAGCAGCCTTATTTCTATATTCTGACATCAAAAATTGGAAAATGAGATTAAATACACAAGAAAAAATTGATTATTTAACATTTGTTTGAAAATGTATTTAATCCACATGAGCAAAAAAAGAGCTACTACCTCTTTAGATTCTAAATAGAAGACCTAAACTCTTTTCTCTGAAAGGGAGAAGATTAACTCAATTGTCAACTATTTGATGAAATAACTTGTATTTGTAAATTACTGCATTAGTTCCTGAGAGGCACAAAACTTAATTGCTTGTAATTTCATGCCCTAGGGAACTTGCTTAAGTGAGCTAAGACACATGTAATGATCTATGACATGTAGGAAGTGGCATCATTGTGCCATTAATTCCCTGAGGCAGCGGAAGCTGTAGGGCTCTATGTAAGGTTATTGGTGGCCCTTGCTAAGAAGATCAAATCTTAGGGGTCATGATGGTGTGAGACCAGTTAATCAGAGCAGGCTGGAGGGAGAGTGGGGAGAAGTGTTGGAGCATTAGATGAGGTACATTCTATAAAACAAGTTAAGTTATTGTTAAGTTATAAGTTATTGTCCCACTAGGTAAAAGTTACTTGGTTTTATGAACCAGTTTGATTAAATGGCCACCTATAACCTTATTAAAAGACACTTGCTCCTTGGAAGAAAAAGTATAACAAACCTAGACAGCATATTAAAAAGCAGAGACATCACTTTGCCAACAAAGATCCACATAGTCAAATCTATGGGTTTTCTAATAGTCATGTACCTATGTGAGTTGGACCACAAGGAAGGCTGAGTGTCGAAGAATTGATACTTTTAAACTGTGGTGCTGGAAAAGAGTCTTGAGAGTCCCTTAGACATCAGGGAGATCAAACCAGTCAATCCTAAAGGAAATCAACCCTGACTATTCATTGGAAGGACTTATGCTGAAGCTAAAACTCCAGTACTTTGGCCACCTGATGTGAAGAGCCAACTCATTGGAAAAGACCCTGATGTTGGGAAAGGTTGAAGACAGGAGGAAAAGGGGATGACAGAGGGTAAGATGATTGAATGGCATCACCAACTCAGTGGACATGAGTTTGAGCAAACTCCAGGAGATAGTAAAGGGTAGGGAAGCCTGGAGTGCTACAGTCCATGAGGTTGCAAAGTCAGGCACAACCGAGTGACTAAACAACAATAACAACATAATCTTATGTGATTTTGCTTTCTCAGCAAAATCTCTTTCTTTCTCTTCAGTGGTTTGTTCTTCTTTGTGAAGTTAAATTATCCTCCCTTGACTTAGTCTTAGATATTTGAACTTGATAGCTCAGCTCCTTGAGGTAACTGATGATCTTTGTGGCCTATACTCGTGCTAAAATTTAATGTATATCCTCCCATTTCCATAAAAGAAAAAAAATGTTGTGAACAGGGAAAGCAAACTGGATGGATTATGTATCCAATTGAGGATATTTTATCCAAAGTAAGCACCCACTCTAATTTATCTACATTACCTGTTACTAACTTTAAAATAATTGGTGAGGTTTCTTGTACTGTCAAGCCATCTTTACATCTGATTTGTCCTCTTAAAGGGCAAGACTGATATGTCTCTCACAGAAGAAATTATGCCCCACAATCATTCCTATTCTTTCTTGTATTCCTGAAGTAGTGAGAACTATATTTAGAAGGCAATTTAAAACACACACACACACACACACACACACACTTATCCTGAGAGTTAAGAAGTCCATTTTTACATTTAATTGATTAGACAAAAGAACAGAAAGGATGAAATAAATCCAGTGACTGCTTATTTAATGTCTAAAATAATTGCACTAACCAGGGAAAATATTACTCAGTTAACTCATTTTTCATCTTTAACAAATAATGGTGTGTAAATAATACCCATTTATTTAAACTATTACTGAAGGTAATCTTTAATTATACGAATGTTGGTTAATTTTGATAAACTTAAACCATAGTAATAAATTTTATAAATAATTTTAACAAACACAAATCACAGTAATCCATTGCTAATATTGAAATCAAGTATTATGTCAGAAATGAAAAAGTGAATTAAATGTAAGGGCTGGGGAAATACACGTGATGTATGCCTTGGAATTTGATAAACTTTTTTATTTTATTGAATCAAGGCAACATGCAAAACAACTACCTGTGCCTCTGAAACTGCATATAAAAGACAGAAAATGGTGACATGTTGATGATGAAGTACTGAACAGTCTCTCCTCAACTGCTGAGAATCATAACCTGAAAGAGAACCATGCACATCTTGCTATACTCCAGATTCTGGAAAAAGTGCCCGCATTTATAATAGCAAGGTGGTAAAGACTGCAATCAGAGATTTCAGTAAGGTCATAGTAAAACCAACTGCCAAATAAAAAGTCTTTCACAAACCAAGCATGATTAAGGAATCCATACAATATAAACTATGATATAAATTACACATATATAAGTATACAGAAAAAAAAAAGTTGGCATTTGTTGAAGAACAATTTAGTTCAGTTCAGTCACTCAGTCATGTCCAATTCTTTGTGACCCCATGAACCTCAACACACCAGGCCTCCCTGTCCATCACCAATTCCCAAAGTTCACTCAGACTCACGTCCATCGAGTCAGTGATGCCATCCAACCATTTCATCATCTGTCATCCCCTTCTCCTCCTGCCCCCAATCCCTCCCAGCATCAGGGTCTTTTCCAATGAGTCAGCTCTTTGCATGAGGTGGCCAAAGTATTGGAGTTTCAGCTTCAGCATCAGTTCTTCCAATGAACACCCAGGACTAATCTCCTTTAGGATGGACTGGTTGGATCTCTATGCAGTTCAAGAGACTCTCAAGAATCTTCTTTAACACCACAGTTCAAAAGCATCAGTTCTTCAGTGTTCAGCTTTCTTTACAGTCCAACTCTCACATCCATACATAACCACTGGAAAAACCATAGCCATGGCTAGATGGACCTTTGTTGGCAAAGTAATGTCTCTGCTTTTGAACATGCTACCTAGGTTGGTCATAACTTTCCTTCCATGGAGTAAGTGTCTTTTAATTTCATGGCTGCAGTCACCATCTGCAGTGATTTTGGAGCCCAAAAAAGTAAAGTCAGCCACTGTTTCCCCATCTATTTGCCATGAAGTGATGGGACCAGGTGCCATGATCTTTGTTTTCTGAATGTTGAGCTTTAAGCCAACTTTTTCACTCTCCTCTTTCACTTTCATGAAGAGGCTTTTTAGTTCCTCTTCACTTTCTGCCATAAGGGTGGTGTCATCTGCGTATCTAAGGTTATTGATATTTCTCCCGGCAATCTTGATTCCAGCTTGTGCTTCTTCCAGCCCAGCGTTTCTCATGATGTACTCTTCATAGAAGTTAAATAAGCAGGGTAACAACATGTAGCCTTGACATACTCCTTTTCTTATTTGGAACCAGTCTGTTGTTCCATGTCCAGTTATAACTGTTGCTTCCTGACCTGCATACAAGTTTCTTAAAAGGTAGGTCAGGTGGTCTGGTATTCCCATCTCTTTCAGAATTTTCCACAGTTTCTTGTGATCCACACAGTCAAAGGCTTTGGCATAGTCAATAAAGAAGAAAGAGATATTTTCCTGAAACTCTCTTGCTTTTTTGAAGATCCAGCAGACGTTGGCAATTTGATCTCTGATTCCTCTGCCTTTTCTAAAACCAGTTTGAAGTACAATTCAGGAAAAGAAATGAAGCCTCCTCAGTGAAAGAGAAAATATACTAATGAACATATAGAAAAATGGAGCAAATTTGTTCTTAAAATAAGACGTATATGTGAAAAAATACTGAAAATAAAATTATAATTTAAATAAAATATATTTATTATAATAACTGCATATTTTAGCATGGAAGTTAAATAGTATGGTAGAGATTTCAAATCTTACTAAAAACTATGGTCATTGATATGTGTTGCAGAACATCTTGGGAGTTTACAAATAAATTCTCACATT
This sequence comes from Bos javanicus, assembly GCF_032452875.1. Lineage (NCBI taxonomy): Eukaryota > Metazoa > Chordata > Mammalia > Artiodactyla > Bovidae > Bos > Bos javanicus. Next base: position 15,061,692 of record NC_083883.1, read on the forward strand.
TTTGGTTGTTGAATTTTGACAGTGCTGACCATACAGTCCAGTTGGAAGAGAGAAGGTGTTTTCACAAATTGTTCTGTGACAACCAGATACTCATTTTATATGCATACACAACCTGCAAAACAGATCATAGACACAAATTTAAAACACCAAACTTTAAAACTCTTGGGCACAACATAGGAGTAAATCTTTGTGACCCAAAGTTAGGTAGTGGTTTCTTAGACAAGACCAAAAAGCCTAGGTGAAAATATTAAAAAAAAAATAGGTTTCATCAAATTTAAAGCTTTTGTGCTGCAAACAATTTCAACCTAGAGAATAGGAGAATATATATCCATATTTCTAAGAAGAGAAACATATCTGTAGTATGTAAAGAATACTTTCAAATAAATAGTAAAACAACTCAATTGAAAATGAGCAAAAAATTTGAATTATTTCACCCAAAGTTTATTTATACAAATGCTCAGTAAAAACTTATAAAAAGATCTCAACATTATTTGCTATTAAGGCAACGCAAAGCAAAAAAAAAAAAAAAGAAATACCACTTCACACTCACATTTTTAAAAAAATTTTCCTATAATTTTTTAAAACAAGTATTGGTGTGTATGCAGGAAAACTGAAACCCTAATTCATTGCTGGTGGAAATGTAAAAAGATACAGCCACTTAGGAAGATACATTAAGCATAAATTAATCACATGAGTCAGACTTTCCATTTCCTAGGAACATACTCAAGAGAAATGAGAATATGTCCACACAAAATCAAGAACATAAATATGTATATCAGCATTATTCATAGTAGTCTATATGTCAATCAACTGGTGAATGGGTAGGAAAATATATATTTATACAAGGAAATGTTATTTGGCAATAAAAAAAAAGAATGCTGGAACATGCTACAATATGAAAGAATCTTGAGCACAGTATATAAAAGAAGGAAGACCACACAATATATTATTTACATGAAATTTAAACGCTAGATACATCTAAAGAGACAGTAGGTAGTTTAGTTGCTTAAGGTTAGTGGTTGTGATACAAAGTGAACTCTGGTGGACATGTGGTTTCATTTTTATGGAGATGTAAATGTTTTAGCATTAGGTCATGGTGATGGTTACAGAACTCTGCAAATATATTAAAAAACATTGAACTGTATTCTTTAAAGAAGTTAATTTTATATGTAAATTATAACTAGATAAACTTTAAAAATATGGTATACACAACTGGAGACAGATTTAGTGAATGGACAGTTAGGTCAGAGAAAATCACTTAGAATTAACTATAATGAGATAAAATTATGGAACAGAAGTTAATATACATGAAGCATAGTTTTTAAAAACCAATAATACACATAAGTATTGTCATAGTCAATGAATAAGTAAAAACTAAGATCAACTAATTAATATTTTAAGTGGTGAGAAATTTCCAAAATTGAAGAATGACATGAGATTTTAGCTCCAGTCTAAAAAATTATCAAATTCACATCCATATATAACCTGTGTGTGTGTGTTCAGTCACTCAGTAGTGTCAGACTCTGCAAACCCATGGACTGTGGCCAGTCTTATTTGTCTTGTCCTTGGGATTGCCAGTCAAGATTACTGGAGTGTGTTGCCATGCCCCCTTCCAGGGGATCTTCCTGACCCAGGTATCAAACCCATAGGTCCTGCATTGGCAGGCAGACTTTAACAGTGAGACACCTAGAAAGTCTCACTATATAGCCTAGAAATATTTAAAGTAAATGCTTAAAATAACAGATAAAAATGGTAAAATCTCAGAAAACAATACAGACAAGTGAGCAGACCACTTTTCATTCTCCCCACTGCTAAAAAGATACAACAGAAAAAATAGAACAATATAAATCTGTATTGTTAAGAATATATACCTACTAGATAATTCCTTCCATGGAAAGTAATAGTCTGGGATGTTTTTATGTCTAATGTCTTTACCTGTAAGCATTTATTACAATGACCTGGCTTTTATATCAAAATTATGTTATGAATTATTTTTCAATTTGTTGTTGTTCTGTTGCTAACTCATATCAACTCTTTGTGACCCCATACACTGTAGTATGCTAGGTTTCACTATCCTTCACTGTCTCCCAGAGTTTGCTCAAACTCATGTCCACTGAGTCAGTGATGCTGTCTAAAAATCTCATCCTCTGCTGACCCCTTCTCCTTTTGCCTTCAAGCTTTCCCCGTGAGTCAGCTGTTGGAATAATGTAGTAGTAGTAGCAGTTAAGTCGCTAAGTCGTGTCTGACTCTTGCGACCCAATGGACTGTAGCCTGCCAGGCTCTTCTGTCCATGGGATTCTCCAGGCAAGAATACCAGAGTGGGTTGCCATTTCCTTCTCCAGAGGATTCCTGGGTTCAACCCAGGAATCGAACCCAGGTCTCCTGCGTTGCAGGCAGATTCTTTACCGATTGAGCTATGAGGGAAGTGGCCTACGTATTGTAGCTTCAGTTTCAGTATCAGACCATCCAAAGAATATTCAGGGTTGATTTCTTTAGAACTGACTGGCTTGATTTCCTTGCCATCCAAGGGACTCTCAAGAGTCTTCTCCAGCACCACAGTTAAAAAGCATAAATTCTTCCATGCTCAGCCTTCCTTATGGTCTAATTCTCACATCCATACATGACTACTGCAAAAACCATGCTTTGACTATATGAACCTGTATAGGCAAAGTGGTGTCTCTGCTTTTTAATACGCAGTCTGTGGTTCAGTTGTTAAGTCATGTCCAATTCTTTGCCCCCCACCCAGAGACTGCAGCAAGCAGGCTTCCCTGTCCTTTGCTATCTCCCAGAGTTTGCTCAAACTCATGTCCATGGAGGCAGTGATTCCATCCAACCATCTCATCTTCTGGCACCCCCTTTTCTTCCTGCCCTCAATGTTTCCCAGCATCAGGATCTTTTCCAATGAGTCAGCTCTCTGCATCAGGTGGCCATAAGAGCTTCAGTGCCAGCATCAGTCCTTCCAATTAATATTCAGGGTTGATTTCTTTTAGGATTGATTGGTTTGATCTCCTTGACGTCAGAGGGACTCTCAAGAGTCTTCTCCAGCACCACAATTCAAAAGAATCAATTATTTGGTGCTCAGTCTTCTTTATGGTTCACTTCTCACACCTGTACATGACTACTGCAGAAACCACAGCTTTGACTGTAGAGACTTCTGTAAGCAAGTGATGTCTCTGCTTTTTAACAGGCTGTTTAGGTTTATCATAGCTTCCCTTCCAAGAAGCAAGTGTCCTTTAATTTCATGACTGCAGTCACAGTCCACAGTAATTTTGGAGTACAAGAAAATAAAATCTGTCACTGCTTCCACTTTCCCCTCTTCTATTTGTCATGAATGATGGAACTGGATGCATGATATTAGTTTTTTGAATGTTGTTTTAAGCCAGCCTATTCACTCTCCTCTTTCACCATCAAGATGCTCTTTGGTTTTTCTTTACTTTCTGCCATCAGAGTGGTATCATCTGCATATCTGAGGTTGTTGATATTTTTCCTGGCAATCTTGATTCTAACTTGTGATTCATCCAGCCTGGCATTTCTCATGATGTATTCTGCATAAAATTACATACGCAGAGCAATGATATATAGCCTTGTCATACTCCTTTCCCAATTTTGAAGCAGTTTGTAGTTTCATATCCGGTTCTAACTGTTGTTTCTTGTCTTACATACAGGTTTCTCAGGCAGTCTTGTATTCCCATCTCTTTAAGCATTTTCAACATTTTGTTCTGATCCAAATACTCAAAGGCTTTAGTGTAGTCAATGAAGCATAAGTAGATATTTTCTTGAAATTCCCTTGCTTTCTCTATTACCATATAATATGAAAATAAAGAAAGTGAAGTCACTCAGTAATGTCCAACTTTTTGCGACCCCATGGACTGTAGCCTAGGAGGCTCCTTGGTCCTTGGGATTTTCCAGGCAAGAGTACTGAAGTGGATTGTCATTTACTTCTCCAGGGGATCTTCCTAACCCAGGGATCAAACCCAGGTCTCTCACGTTGCAGGCAGATGCTTTACCTACCAAGCCACCAGGGAAGTTATGCAATATAGTACCCCACAATTTAGTGTCTTAAAACAATAAATATTTTTACAATCTCAGTTTCTGTGGGTCAGAAATTTAGGTAATGCTCAGCTTAATCTTTAGGCTTGCTATCCCCCACAAGTATGCAGTTTGGGTGTTGACTGTGAATGTACATATTTCAGGATTCAAGTAAGGGAAAATTTGCTTCCCAAATCAAACATATTATTGTTGGAAGAATTCAATTCTTCACTCTTTTCAGAAGCTAAATGTGGAAGGTGGATTCCATCACAGCAAGTGAGAGCAAAAGAGAAAGAGGATAACAGAAGTTCATCTTTTTATTATGATTATTTCATATAATTTATTCCTTCAAGTGAGTCAGTTTTCACATGCAAGGGGGAGATTATACAATGACATGAACAGGAAGTAGTGATCACTGAAAGGCATTTTAGAGGCTGCCTACCACTTGATCATTTGCTGTCTGCTTTCCTATTGTCTATCTACCTTCTCAGCCTATAAAGTAGCTGAGGCCATTCAGTTTCTAGTCTCATGTCCATGTAATTCCAAATTATCAAGTGGGAATATTGGATGATATTCCTGGGAGTGATGAGAACTTGACCACACTCTTGCTGTGTACACTCTCTTGTATATCTTGTCTTCTAGTTGATGTTAGATGACGCTTAGTTTCATTTAATGAAACTAAGGAGATGAAGTGTCTCCTTAGTTTCATTTTGATCTGAATTTGAATTACTGTCAAGCGGAGCAGACCTTTATATCACATCAGGTTCCATTTCCTTTTTTCCCACTGCTTTTGGAATTCATTGTTTATTTATTCCTCAATATGTCACTTCCATAAAAACATACAATTTCAAATCTTAATTAAATTGGAAGTTTACAAAATTTCTTCTTTTTCTTGGAGAAAGATAATTTTTCATGATAAGGAATGCAAAGAAATCAGAGATGCTTTTCTAAAATAAAAATTTTTTGAGCATTCCTGAAAAGAAAATTTGAGAAAAAAGAAAACAAACCAATAAATCAAAACTAACTTGAACCTTATATATTTGTCTTCATGGTGTATGGCTACATGACATTTCATTGCCAATTTCACATGTCTTCCTAAATATGCACACTTTTAAAATAAGTTATTAGGTATATGATTATTGAGAGGACCCTCCTGATCAGATGCATATGTGTCTCTTGTGTTCCTGTTTTCTTTGTGCTGGTTGTATATCTGCACACTACATCAAAACCACACTAGATTTTTAAGTCTTTTTATGAAATCTTAAAGTTACTTGTCTTACCCACACCAGCGCCCATCTGGAACTTAATTTATGCTTCCCTTTCTGTTGTAAATGAATTTTCTCCTTCTCCTGTCACTAACCATAGATCCACAGACCTTGTGAAACTAACTGCTACTAATAATTCATATCTTTTTTTTATTTTATTTTATTTTATTTATTTATTTTTTTTACATGTGTTCCCCATCGTGAACCCTCCTCCCTCCTCCCTCCCCATAACATCCCTCTGGGTCATCTCAGTGCACCAGCCCCAAGCATCCAGCATTGTGCATTGAACCTGGACTGGCATCTCGTTTCATACATGACATTTCACATGTTTCAATGCCATTCTCCCAAATCTTCCCACCCTCTCCCTCTCCCACAGAGTCCATAAGACTGTTCTATACATCAGTGTCTCTTTTGCTGTCTTCCAATAATTCATATCTTAAATTAAATGTTTCCTTGCCAAGAAAATTACTCTTTGACATCCTTAGACCAGAAAATTACCTTTAATAATAAAAGCTAATAATATCATATACATATACATGTATATATATGTCCTTTTTGTTGAAGTAAGTTAATTTACAATATTGTATTAGTCTCACATGTACAGCAAAGTGATTAGTTATATATATATATATATATATCAGATTATTTTCCAGTATAGGTTATTGAAAGATACTGAATATAGTTCTCTGTGTTATACAGCAAATCCTTGTTGTTTGCCTATTTTATATATAGTATATTTTATCTATTAACCCCATACTCCTAATTTATCCCTCTCTCCAACATCTTATATTTTTGATAGCTCATCTGGTGGTCTCTAATTAAATTTCTGTAATTTTGTGATTTATTTTATCTACTTATTAACCTGTGCAGCCCTTGAGGACAAAAGATGTGCTTCTTCTTTTTTTCTTTCTCAATCATGGCAAACAGAGTGTTAGGTCAGTGTCTACAAAAAGTAGATTGTCCATAAGATTGGTGGAGTGTATGAATAAACAAATGGAGGAGATATAACTGAAATTTAGTAGAAATACATATAAATGTACACCTGTGTTATTGCCGTTCTGCAAAGGTGAGAGAGACCTCCACCCAAAATTTAATTTGAAGTTTGAGGCTGATGGAGCCACACACACAATAGGGTATGAATAATTTATTAGTTACATAAGGAAGTTTCCAAGGAGAGCTGGCATACTTCCCAAGCTGTCCTGAAATGACTTGAGAAAGAAAGGAGACTGGCTTGTGGTTAGAGTGTAGGACTGGGGGACAGGATTTTGTATCTGAGCAAGAGATTGTGTTCTTTGGTACTTAGGCTAGAGCCCAAATGGGCAGCATCCTGCTTTCTTATAAACTGAGCCAGATAATAAGCAAAAGGGGATGAAGGAAGGGTGAAGCATAAAAGCTGTCAGCAAACATCTAAAAAATAGGTTCTGTGTATTTACTAATTTATCTGTGTTGTGTTCTTTTTATTCATTTAATCCTCATAACAAACAAATTGCCAATAATACTACTGTATTATACAGATGAATAAACAAGACAGGAAAGTCAATTCAATGGATCACACTTAATCTCAGCAGAACTAAAAGTAAAGGAAAGGTATATTTGATTCAAAAACCTATTATCTTAAACATAATTTGATCTTCTTTCTCCTGACCTGGATGTTTTACCCTCTTCCTTATTTTTTTACGGGTTTCTCTTGTAGCTTAGTCAGCAAGGAATCTGCCTGTAGTGCAGGAATCCTGGAGAAGGAAATGGCAACCCACTTCAGTATTCTTTCCTGGAAAATCCCATAGACAGAGGAACCTGGTAGGCTACAGTCCATGGGGTCCCAAGAGTTGGACATGACTTAGCGGCTAAACCAACATAATTACATATCTGATGCCTTATTTTTCAAAGACATACATAAATATGAATATAGAAAAGAAAAGGTTACTAGGATTGGGTATGTTCATGCATAAATCACACTGAGATTGAAAAAGTCACATTAAGATAATTACACTTTTAATGACTTTTTCAATTTCAGTGTGATTTAGCTCCTGTATAATGTCTATAGGATCTGTCAATCAAAAAAAATTTGTAAAATGATTTAAAGCTAATATACACATGGTCCTATGACATTGGTATTGGGATTTAGTATTTGTAATATATTTTTGATCTCTCACAAGTTACTTTTTCTTTTTATTATTCTAATACCATGTATACATGTCTACCAGCACATAACATATAGAAAAAATAATAATCCCTACCTTTACCCATCATTTCTATTTTTTTGCATAGGTTGTGGAATCAGAGATAACTGACTTTAAATGTTGGCTCTGTCATTTACAACTTGTGTTACAAAACCAATTTGAATAATGCTTCCTACCTGACATATTTTGAGGATTGAGAAAAAGTTTAAAAAAATACTTAGCATAGCAACTGTCAAAACCATATAATCAATAGTTCTCTTTCTTTTCTTTCTTTTTAAGCTTTCTCTTTAATTGTCTCCATTGAATTTTTAATTTCTTTATTTAGATTCCAGAGCTTTTTAAATAGATTAAAAACAATATATAAAAAATTATTCTGGCAACATATTTTTAGACAAAATCATATTATGTTGATACATTTGAATCAGTAAATATTATCAGACTAATAGCCTGTTAGTTATTATTTAGTTCTTTAACAATTTAAAATGCATCTTTATTGTATGGAAGATGAATTATTTTAATTTTACTTTAATAACACCTCTAACAACTTATCTTTTGGTTTCTATTTGAATAACCTCTATAACAAGTGCATGAATTTAGATGCTCTGCTGTGTAGTATTTATGGTGGGAAAGTTCATGACATCTGACATAAAATGGATTTTGTTTAATGTTCCATAATAAACTCTTCCTAAATTTCTCCTTGCATGCATGCATACTAAGTCACTTCATTCGTGTCTGACTCTTTACGACCCCATGGACTATAGCCAGCCAAGCTCCTCTGCCCATGAGATTCTCCAGTAAGAATACTGGAATGGGTTTCCATGCCCTCTTCCCAGGATCTCCCCACCTCAGGGATTGAACCCACATGTCTTAAGTCTCCTGAATTGGCAGATGGATTCTTTACCACTAGCACCACCAGGGAAGCCCCAAGTTTCACATGAAGCCCTAGGAAAAGAGTAATTATAACTTCAGCATTTCTAAAATTTACTGATAGCAACCACTAGGATTTAGAGAGGCATTTCAAGTACTTTGGGGCTTTCCTGATAGCTCAGATGGTTAAAATTTGGCCTGCAATACAGGAGACCTGGGTTGGGAAGATACTCTGGAAGAGCACATGGCAATCCACTCCAGTAGTCCTGTCTGGACAATCCCATGAACAGAGGAGCTTGCCAGGTGATAGTCCATGAGGTTGAAAAGAGTCCAATGGGACTGAGCGAATAACACTTTCAATTAATTTGGGGGAGATTTCAATTAATGACAGTGAAGCTATACAGGATACAGAAACATAATGTTGAGTAATAACAAATTTACCTTCTGACACTGTGTAATAATACAGAATTCTCTCAACTTTTTTTTTTTTTTTTTAACTAAGAGGTGCATGCTATGTACTACGAAGAATACCAAGCAGCCTCACTTTAAACACAGATCTTGCTTTTGGAGAAAATCAACTTTATCCCCATTACATCTATATGCCTCTTCTTCTTCTTCTTCTTTTTTAATCATTACTCTTCTCTGTTTATGTACTTCTGTTTCTCACTGGTCTAATTGATATTCTCAATATCATCAACTCTCAAATATCTCAAAGTGATCTTAAAATGTAAATTTGTTTACTGTTTCAACCACTTGAATAAATGATTATAATTTCCTATTTCCTTGAGTAAGAAACAACAAAAAAATGTCTTCAGTGGTATATTACTATCAAATGTGTGTGAATTTATTAATGACATTTTATTATATTGTTTCTATATGTTTTTAAATGCAATTACTTTATCAAGTCCTTCCCATGTGACAGGAACATTGCTAAACACTTTAATATTTTAATTGCATTATCTCACTGAACATTATAATAGCCAACGAAGTACATATTGTTATTATAGTTTCCATTATAAAGATGGTGGAATTAAAGCTTATAGAAGCTTTTAGAAGTTAAACAAATTGCCCAAAGATATATATACTCTTTAGCAATAAAGCAATAAAGTTGGTGTTCAAACCAACTGATGGATATAGAAATACATACAGACTGATTTCCTATATAGCCCTAGTATGAAATACTTGTTGAAAAAAGTGAAAATGACATATGTGTATAATTATGGTTAGTAGAGTTAGATAATTGCTCAGAATTATGGGTAGGTAATCAAGAGAACAAATTTAAATACATGGGTAACTCTTTCAAGGTAGGATTTGCTGCCTTTTGAGTGGAATGAGCACTTTAATACAGATAATAATATCTGGAAATTAGAAATAAGTATAGAATGTTGACAAAATTTACCAAGCTAATGTGAATTTGTCTCTTAATGAAAGTGAGCTAATGTACCAGTGCCTATGCTGCATTCTATGGGCAGACAGTTTTGTTATAATCCATTATCAGCTCTACTAGTATTGGATTTCATAGTGCGATAAGAGCTTATCTCTTTTCACCTTGAGGAATATAGGCATCCTCACTTCAGGATAGTTTAAATGAGTCTGCACTAGCAAGTTCTGCCATCTGTATATCCCCCTTCCAGAAAAAATGAAAATTGTCTTAAAAAATAGTAATAACCAGCAGGCTGCACATCTGCACATGTAAGGAACTCAGAAGTCACTACCAGAAAATCACTACAAGTGAAAATCTGAACAGCTTGTTGGCTCCTTGAGACTGAGATTACAGGGAAAACCACTGCCCCCAAGACTGCAGAGACTGACAATTTGGAGAAACTAAGGGGTGAATACAGGGAGCCCGTTTATTTGAACAGAGATTCATGAGCAGAAACCATCAGGAGAATAAGCCTTGTGTGAGGAGAGCAAACCCTGAACTTGACTTGATGAATGGCTGGAGGTCCAGTGTGGACAACTTGGACAGCAAATGCTAGAGGGAGGCTGAGGCATGGGGTGGGGACCCTCAGTATTGTAACATTTATCTCCAGAACCTCAGCCACACTCCCACAGTATCACAGGGGAAAAAAAGAGAAAACATACCTTCAGGCTTCTGGTAGGGAGAGGGAAAAGAGGTAAGCATTTTGAAATACACGAGTGCCCTCTTCTTCTTCTTCTTCTTTTTTGTTCTGCTCTTAGCAAGACCTGTCTTATAAAAAGTTAACTTGAGTCTGAAATGGATGGAGTATTTTCAAACCTAACAGACCTGGGGAAGGGAAATAACCAACTTCAGGACCAGTCTAGCCATCCTGTCTCACCTAAAGGAAAGAGAAAAAAAAAAAAAGAGAGAGAGAGAGAGAAATTCTCATGAAATTCAGTCCAGAGGCACAAGCTTACTAAGAGTGAGACCTAATTAAAGATGATAGAACACTTCCCTTTCCCCTACACCTCACTACTACACCACCAAGACCTGTTTACAGCTCCTGCTGCTGCTGTTAAGTTTATAGCAGTTCCTTTACTCAATACATTATGTAGTCCTGTCAAAAAATAAATAAATAAATAAAATGCCTACCAAAAAGCAAAAACACAATTTGAATAGAAAGAATAAACATCAGACCGGAAACTGTAGGGATGTTGGAAGTATTGAGTATTGATTATACCAAGAATATAAAGCAGCTATGATTAAAATACTAAAGCTGTGATTAAATACTTGATCTCTAAATGCTGAGGATGCTAAAGGATGAGGTGACAGCATTCAAGAACAGACAGGCAATGTAAGCAGACAGGTTGGAAGTTCTAAGAACTAAAAAGAAATGCTGGATTTCCAAACTGTTGCAACAGAAATGAAGAATGTCTTGAATGCGCTTATTAGTGGACTGGACGTGGTTGAGGAAAGGATCTTTGAGGCAGTGAATATAATTGATAGAAACCTGGAAAAACGAAATGGAAAGAAACAGGCTGAAAAAAGCAAAACAATATTCAAGGACTGTGGGACAACTACAAAAGATATAACAGACGTGTAATGGGAGTAGCAGAAGAAAAAGAAGAGAGAGGAAATAAAAAAGGAACAGAAGAAATATTTGAAACAACAATGACTGAGAACTTACCCAAATTCATGTCAGACACCAAACAACATATCCAGCAAACTCAGAATATAACCCCTCTCCCAAAAAAGAACTCCACACCTAGGTATATCATTTTAAAACTACAGAAAAATCAAAGATAAAATATAATATAAAATATAAAAATCAAAGAAAAGATATTCTGAAAGAAGCCAGAGGAAAATAAAGCACCTTATCTGTAGAGGAAAAAAGATAAAATTATATCCAGCTTCTCAGAAACCATGCAAGCAAGAAGAGAGTAAAGTGAAATAGTGTTGGGAGAAAAAACTACTAACCTAGAAAATTCTGTTCCCAGTGAAATTATCCTAACAAATGAATAATAAATAATATTTCTTCTCGTAATGTTTCTCAGGAAGAAATATTCAGATAATTTTTTGCCAGTATACCCGCCTTTGTAAAAATGTCAAAATAAGTTCTTAAGGTAAAAAGGAAATAATAAAGGCAGAATAAAGTGAGTAAGAGCATGGAAGAAGGAATTATACCTTATAAATTATACCTCATTTGCTATATTTCGTAAGTTTAAAATTGTTTTGAAAGAAAAAATTTAAATATCAAGTTTTTAATCCTTGTTTCTTTTTCTCAATCCAACCCTTCTCCCAGGGTGATCTCAACCAGTTTTATGGTAGAAAGTACACTGATACTTTTTAAAAATTTTATCTTTGACACTGCCCTCATTCTGCTGGTATATTTAAATAAAAAATAGATATCTTAGGGTAAATGATCATAATAAACACTATTTTCAACTCTTAAATTTATCCTTCCACAATTATTTTCTTCTCAATAAATAGCACTGCTACATACCCAATAGTTCAATACTAAACACTTTGGTTCCTGCTGCCCTCATCACCCAGTTTACCCTGTTGCTACCACCTTGCAATGCTTCTCAACGTTCTTCTCCATTTCGACTCCTATTTCTCTAACTTTCGTCCCTGTCAATCTCCGGGCTGTTTTAACACAGTAGCCTCTTGTCTCCTACTTTCGGTCTTGTTCACCTAAAATTATTTCCACACACAGCAATCACAAATCATAGTCTGGATCATAGCCTTACCCCACTTGTATGCTTTTGAAGTGTAACATCCACCGGCAAGTTTCAATTCGGTCTAGCTCTTGCCCAGCTCTTCATCACGATTCCCTTTAATTCTCCCTTCCTTGCAGTCTACATCAGCTCTCCTAGCTTCCCTTCTGTTCTATTGTGCCAAATGCTGACTAAGTTTAATCCTTCATTTTAGGTAGCAACTCCCCATTCCTTAGTTAAAATTATCATGTCACAATAATTTATTTTACAGATTGTGACCCAACTAGAAATGATCTTATTTACTTTTTGACAGCTTATTTTTTGTTCATCTCTACCCACTCAAATTTGAAGACCCCTGGTAGCTCAGATGGTAAAGAATCTGCTTGCAGTGCAGCAGACCTGGGTTCTGTCCCTGGGTTGGGAAAATCTCCTGGAGAAGGGAATGGCAACCTACTCTAGTATTCTTGCCTGGAGATTCCATGGACAGAGGAGCCTGGCGGGCTACAGTCCATGGGATTGCAAAGAGTCAGACATGACTGAGTGACTAACACCCACTCAAATTAAGCTCCATGACGGCAACAAATTGTTTGCCACCTCTCCATTCAAAATAATTAACTAACTCCAAAATGATCTTAGGAAAATATAAATTAGGATGGATATATGAATCTGTATCACTCTGAAATTAATTCCAGCTTTCTCTTGTAATGTTTTTGTACATCAGTTGGTGAATTATTTAAATGACAGACACATTGTTACATTTCCTTGTGAAGAATGTGAGGCTATTATTGATATATACAGAAGAGAGAGAAAATGGAAATTAGCTGGTTGTCTAGCTGACTGACTCCAATTACCTGGCATAAGTCAGAACACAGCAAAGGGGTCCTGCCAAGAAAAGAGAGAAAGGCTCAGTCTTATCATTTCTTTGCAGGTGGCCATCATTCAGAGCTCACCGTGACTTTCTTGTGCATTCAGTGAAGATAGTTTCAGAGTAGTAGATATTGATGCACTGTAGAAAAAATTCATTGTTTTCGGTTAAAGAAAAAAAAATCAACCTTAAGCATTCAGTTGCAATCACAGGTAAATGTTATTGTCCTTTAATGTAAAAAAGAGAGAGAGAGGAAAAAAAAAACTCATCTGCCAAGAACAAGAGAAATATTATTACCAAGACTGGTAATAATAGTGGCAGACACATTTAAAGATATTTAACTTACACTTCTCTTTTTTAAGCACACTTTCTGCCAAGGACAGACTGCTTGAACAGCAGACCCAAGTAAATACTTCAACACCTTCTGTCAGGGCAAGTGTAGCAACACAGAGCTGCCTTTCAGCTGCTATTTTGTAACTAGCCTCTTTCCTCAACAAACTATGCTGATTTGTAGCTTATGTTTTACCTTAGGAATGTAGCACTTGAATACCCCTGGAACTGTTGTTTGCTGGGCTAGACAATATTTGTTCCTTAGTTTATTTCAAAACAAGTGCACCTACCGTTTTATTCCTGTTGAAAGGGAGATCACATTTTTTATTTTTCTATTTGTTGGAAAGCTCTCATAGCACTTTGTAATAAGTTAACTTCATTTATTCATTGTTAAAGTAGATCATTGAGTCACATATAAGCTATTTACTGATGTTCTCATACTCTCCCATTCTCTAAAGACACCGAGAATAAAACTGTGAGTAAAGTTGTGTTACCCTCAGGATGCATAGAGTTTAGTGTGTAGACACATTGATCAGATGATCACTGAAACTGAAATGCTTGGAAATGTTGAAGAGCACATAATTGCTGTAATTGACCTAGACAATTTTATCATGATGGCCATAGTTAGAAAAATTTATGCTGCCATAAAATGTACCAGTAGGGAATCAGGCTGAAGAATGAGGTTTATGATTGCTTCTAGTTTTTTAAATGCACCAAACAAGACTCTAATATTTTAATACAGTAAGAGGTAGACAATGTGTAGATAAGAGGACATGGAATAAGGACAAATTCGTGGTTCTTGCCAGGTCATCACTGTTATGTCTTATAATGCAAAATCATAAGAAAATCAAACTACCTTAAGTGGCTCACTTTGCTTTTCATGTTTGCTTCATTGTATCTAGCATTATTTCATTCATTAATTTTACTGCAAGCCAGGAAATATTTCACCTTTGAGGATGTCATAAACAAGTAAAAGCTAATAGCCTCTGTCCTCAGAGATCTTACGGGTTATATCCGTATATATTAAAGGAGAAATTTTATATTTATACTAATACCTTACTTGTTCTTTTCCTTTAAAGGGAAGAAATAACAAATATCCATGCAAAAATTTAGGGAGGAGATGCTAAAGCTGAAACTCCAGTACTTTGGCCATGTCATGTGAAGAGTTGACTCATTGGAAAAGACTCTGATGCTGGGAGGGATTTGGGGCAGGAGGAGAAGGGGACGACAGAGGATAAGGTGACTGGATGGCATCACTGACTCGATGGACGTGAGTCTCAGTGAACTCCGGGAGTTCGTGTTGGACAGGGAGGCCTGGTGTGCTGCGATTCATGGGGTCGCAAAGAGTCGGACACAACTGAGCAGCTGATCTGATCTGATCTCTATTATATTTTCTCATAAATTAGTTTTAAGTAAAGCAGAGCATAATACCCTATTTTATTTTGTTTCTCTTGTTCTTCCATTAAGTAACTTTAAAAGTCAAAAAAAAAGGAGAATCTTGTAAAAATACATATCTTTTGATTAACCAAGTTAAATAATTTTATTGGCCAAATTAAAATTGATTTCAGAGGCATCCAAAATTGTAAACTGCTTTCTTTATTATTGGAGTTAATGATGAGGGCATTGCTGCTGATACTACAAATATTTCTTCTATAAGTTTGTTAGGGAGTTTATAGGTTTTGGCAAGGAGCATTTATCTATTTTTAAAATAATTTTACTTATGTTTGGCTCTGCTGGATCTTTGTACTCTTCGTTGTGTTACACGGGCTTCTCATTGCAGTGGCTTCTCCTGGTGTGGATCATGGGCTGTAGGGTGTGCAGGCTTCGTGGTTGTGTCATATGAGCTCAACAGTTGCAGCCCCCAGCCCAGTGCACAGGCTCAGTTGCTGCAGGGCATGGGTCAGTTGCTCTACTGCATGTGGGATTTTCCCAGACCAGAGATTGAACTCCTGTGTGTCTCCTGCATTACAGGCAGATTCTTTACTGCTGAACCACCAGAGAATCCCCCTGTTTACTTCTTTTTGACTGAAGAATAGTTTTTTTTAAAAAAAATTTGGTTTTGTTGACTGGGTAGAAGGGAATGGTTATGGAGTAGTGAAAGACAGTGCCTAGACAGCCAAATTACTTCAATCTGGAAACAAATTGGGTAACAGATGTTATAGCCTCATATCCTACATTTCTATACATGCTTATATCCTCCATTTGACTATTTACAAAGTCATTTTCTTTGTTTGACGTTTTTCATCCAAAACAACAAAGCTATTACAATGCATATATGTGTCCACATTTTACAGATGAAAAACCTAAGACTGAGAGTTTCCTTTCCTTGCCCAAGTTCACAGTGCTTACAAATAACGGAGGTAATAAAAAAGCCGAGTTTTATGAATTCAAGTCTGAGGCTGTATGGATTAAGTCACTCTGCAAGATACGAAATCCAATGTGATCACTGCTAATTTAAATCTTTTAAAACTGTGACAATTATAGTAGAGATGGAAAAAGCTCTTAAGCCAATAAACCTTTTTGAAATGTATGCGGTACAAAGTGCTTATATTTGTTACTTTGGAGAAGATATGATTATGTCGATAAGTCTGAGGGAAATATAAAACGAAGCGAAAGGTCCCCTTCATAATTGTTATGATGTATGCACACTTATGTGGATTCAGATTTTCCACTTTCCTGTGGAGTTACTCATAAAAGCATTACAGTGTACTCTGAAAGATTACTTTTCAGTTTCTCTCTGTGATACCTGTGGTCATATAGTACTTAAATCCCTGCTGCTATTCTGAAAACTCGCATTTTCTGAGGTAGTTAGTAGATTATCCACTCCATGGAATGATTTGTGCCAACAGATAGATTGACACATACCTAATTTACTCTCAGCTACGTGAAACCTCTCATTTTCTTCAGCGTGCGCTTCGAATCAAGTGCGCTCTGACCATCTCATCTGCTCATTACTTCTGAGTAAGTGTTGTGGTGGAACTTGCCATAGAAATGACAGTGGTGCTCTGACCTCGCTCAGATGGTAGTTCATGGAGTCCGTCAGTGAACTGGAATGTTTTCAGAGTTGGAAGTCTTGTTTCTGTTGATGTGTTTCAGCGTGGTGCCTCAGATACACAGCATTCACCAGTTCACTGTTTTAGAGATGACTGCCTCTGAGGAGCAAAAGTAATGATTCAACTCCTCAGATGAAAGTTGGAAACCCACTTTAAATGAAGTAGATTGTGCATCTCTTGGTGATGTATTAAATAAGTCATCTAAAGTGAACTGAGAAAATATGCCCAATTGTGAACAACTGACTTCACTTTATGGTCTTCCGGAGGAGACATGGGATCCATCCCTGGGTAGGGAAGATCCTCTAGAGGATGAAATGGCAACTCCACTATTCTTGCTGCAGAATCCAATAGACAGAGGAGCCTGGAGGGTTACAGTTCATAGTGTTTCAGAGTAGGACATGACTAAGCACACAGGCACACACTTTCCTGTATAATAGGAATCGTATAAAAATCCTCTGAGCTTGAAGCAAGAAGCACTAAGGATGGTGTTACATGTAAAAATTGTAAAGATATTCTGTAAGGCATTAAGACAGCATTCGTCAAACTAGTTAAAATCTGGAGATTTAAAGTTATTTTCTCTTTTTATTTCTTGATATATTTAAATGTACCCTCCCTCCCTCCCTCCCTCTCTCTCTCTCTCTCTCTCTCTCTCACTCTGCACATTTGTAAACCAACAAGCATTATTAAATAACTTGAAGCTGTCTCTGTCATGTGATTTAGAACTTTATGGAAATCTTATTGTTACTGTTGTGGTTTCTGTGTTTTTCCCTTTAAACATATAAAACTGTTTATAAGTGATTGGGTTTTCTCTATCCCTTTTATCCATAATAATGAAAAAAAAATTTTCTTTAAATCTTCATTTTCGTACTGATTGAATGAACTACTTTTCAAAATTCACCATGTGATTAAATTTGGAGTGGGAAGAAATTCTCAAATTGCCTGGAAGACTCTGTTATGGTAAATATAAAATGATATTTATAATAACTGTTGTAGAAACTGATATATTCTATCGAGTTTCATTCAGCATGTCATTCATTTCATTGTATGTCACCAATGACACTCAACATGTCATAACTGTACATAGGAAAAATAATTTTCTATTAGGCTTCTTTCTAAAATAACATAAGACCATATATTCCATATCATAGAACCAAGAAAGGCCTTAGACTTAAAATAGTCCTATTCCCTTTATTCTATGAGAAAGAAAATGAAAAAATAGAGACTATTGCAACATTTGTTTGAGTCACATCTTATTAACAGGATATGGAGTAAAAATAATTTTATATTTATTTTTCTATTGAAGTATAACTGATTTACAATGTTGAGTTACATTCTGCTGTACAGCAAAGTGGTTCAGTTTATATATATATAAATTATATATAGTGTATATATAGTTTATGATTGTTCAGTCACTTTGTTGTATCTGACTTTATATATATATATATATATAATTTATATGTTATATAAATTGTTTATATATGTATAATTATTTTAAAATATTTTTCCATTGTGGTTTATCACAGAATATTGAATTGAGCTCCCTATCTATACCTTGTTGTTTATCTATTCTATATATAATAGTTTGCATCTGCTGAACCCAAACTCCCATTCCATCCCTCCCTCCACCTACTTAGCAACCACAAGTCTGTTTTCTATATCTGAGAGCCTGTTTCTGTTTTGAAGATAGAGTCATTTATGTCATATTTTATAATCCACATATAGCTGAAGTCTAATTATAATCTATTATATGGTGTTTGTCTTTCTCTTCCTGACTTCACCTAGTATGGTAATCTAGATCCATCCATGTTGCTGCAAATGACATTATTTTGTTCCTTTTTTATGGCTGAGTAGTATTCCATTGTATATATGCACCACATCTTTATCCATTGATCTATTGATGGACATTTAGGTGGTTTCCATGTCTTGGCTATTGTGAATAGTGCTCCTATGAACATAGGGGTGCATATATCTTTTTGAATTATAGTTTTGTCCTGATATATGCCCAGGAGTGGAATTGCTGGATCATATGGCAACTCTATTTTTAGTTTTTTGAGGAACCTCCATACTGTTTTCCATAGTGGCTGCACCCGTTTATATTTACACCAACAATGCCAGAAAGTTCCCCTTTTCTCCACACCCTCTCCAGCATTTGTTATTTGTACAGTTTTTAATGATTGTCATTATGATCAGGGTCAGGCAGTGGCTCATTGTAGTTTTGACTTGGATTTCTCTAATAATTAGCAACAATGAGCATTTTTTCATGTGCCTATTGGCCATCTGTATGTCTTTTTTGGAGAGATGTCTATTTCATTCTGCCCCATTATTCAGTTGGTTTATTGTTATTGAGTTGTGTGAGCTGTTTGGTTATTTTTGAAATTAAGCTTTTGTTGCTCACGTTGTTTGCAAATGTTTTGTTTCAATCCTTATATTGTCTATTTTGTTTGTTTATTTGTTTGTTTATTATTTCCTTTGCTATGCAAAAGCTTATAAGTTTGATTTTGCCTCAGGAGGCTAACCTAAGAAAATATATTGGTATTATATATGTCAGAGATTGTTTTGCCTATTTTCTCTTTAGGAGTTTTATGATGTTATGTCTTATATTTGTCTTTAAGCCATTTTGAGTTTATTTGTGTGTGTGTGTGTTGTGAGAGTGCGTTCTAACTTCATTGACTTACATGTGACTGTCCAGTTTTCCCAACATCATTTGCTGAAGTGATTGGCTTTATGGAAGATTAATTGACCATAGGTGTATGGGTTTATTTCTATGCTCCTTATTCTGCTACATTGATCATGTTTGTTTCTGTGCCAATACCTCACTATTTTGATTATTGTAGCTTTGTAGTATTGTTTGAAATCAGTGTGGAGGGGTTATGCTTCCTGCTTTGCTTTTTGTTCATTTTGTCCTTTTTCTGGAAATTCTGCATCTTTTATTGTTTCATACAATTTTAGGATTGTTTGTTCTAGTTCAGTTAAAAAATGTAATGGGTGATTTGATAGGGACTACTTAAATCTATAGATTGCTTTGAGTAAATATAAATATTGACTTATTTTATATGCTTTTTCAACTCTTCCAAACAGTCCTATTTAGGGAAATTTATGAAAACTATGTGGAGAAGGCAATGGCAACCCACTCCAGTACTCTTGCCTGGAAAATTCCATGGATGGAGGAGCCTGGTAGGCTGCAGTCCATGGGGTCCCACAGAATCGGACACGACTGAGCAACTTCACTTTCACTTTTCACCTTCATGCATTGGAGGCGGAAATGGCAACCCACTCCAGTGTTCTTGCCTGGAGAATCCCAGGGATGGAGGAGCCTGTTGGGCTGCTGTCTATGGGGTAGCACAGAGTCGGACACGACTGAAGCAACTTAGCAGCAGCAGCAGCATGAAAACTATGTAACCTAGTTGAAATAATTGTGAACACCAGAAGGCTTAGAGGTGCTGTTTTGCTCAGACTGAGAGTTTTTCAGTGCCTAGGTGTTATATGTGGCTATTTAATTCATTTTGCCTACATATTTAGTGAATATTAGTGAGAACAGACTTTTGGCCAGAGCATAAATTTCTGTAGCAAAGGAAATACAGGGAAAAGAAGCCATATTCCTAATACCAATTGATAAAACTAATTAAAAACTAAAGCATAGAGACCAAAAGCATATGTGTATCATTTCATCCCAATTTTTTTTTACTTCAGTTAATTTTCCCATAGTTCTTAAATGTCATCACTAAAGAAAATGAACGATGGTCTTACTAAATTTCTTTTACTATATCTCATTCGCCTGTATCATTTAAAACTCAGTTTTCATCAACCAACCAACAAATAAATAATCTAAAATAAAAATCTACTTAGAGCTTTCTCTTTTTGGATAATGTCAATCTCTTATTTCTCTTTGTTATAAACAGATAATAAAATCTGCCTCTCAACTTTGCCATGATAATTAAATGGCTTATAACAAGAACTCAGGGTGTCTCCCTCCCATCTTCTCTCTTTGTTTCTCTCTATCTCTCACCACTTCCACCTTCAAAGATTTTTTTTTTTTTTTACTTCAGAAAACATTTCACTTAATACAGCATACTTGGAGTGAGGTATTTTCATTAATTCCAATTATACACCAGAAATTGTAAATGTAATTCTTATTTATCTCTGGACTATGTGCAGCACAAGCCTGTGTTGTTCTGTTTCTTCACCATATTCCTCTATCTGTCCTGCTTTGCTCTTCCCCACCAAAACCATCTGAGCACTGATTTTCAAGCCATCCCATTATACTTTCTGAAATGTAGTTTCCTTTACTGTAAATTTTTTGTAGTATGTAAACCATCAGAGATTTTAAGCATTCTGGTGGTTTTGTTGTAACCTGAAGTGAGAACTTATTCTTTCACATCTATCTAAATCCTTTGCATGTTAAAAGCATTACTAGATATTCCATCTCCTTGTGTAAAATGTGTCAATTACAAATGCCAGACAAAGCAGTCTGTATATATATTATCCTTGATTTGCCATTTGTCAATATCTTTGACATTTCCTCAAATTGTAGTTAATTTCATAATCCACTGATATTGGGTCATTCCTCCTCATTTCAAAAGTATTTTGGCTTACAGTTCATTTTAACTCTAATACTAATCCATCTTAATATTTTTTGTCATTTCAGTGTAGATGCATATAAAGGATTTTCCCTTTCCTTGAATCAATTTTTTGTCTCATTAAATATTTTCATCAGTGTAATTTCATGCTGGTGTTTCTCTCATCTTAAAACCAACCAACAAACAAATAAGCAACTAGCCAATGCCTCATTTCCGCCCCCTTTGGCTATTCTTTTCAAAAGCAAAAGCAAAAGGATTATTTATAGCCTTTCTCCAGTTCTTCTTCTCTTTTATGATCTCTTTCCAAATCAAGATTCATACACTTCACCAGTTAATGTCATTGTTCTTACAAAGTTTGACAGTGATCTTCATTTTGCTAATCCCAGCAACCGGTTATCAGTTTTTATTTCAGCTAATGTATATCCTTCCTCCTTGATGTGTTTTGTCCTGTCTGGTTTCTAATCTCTCACATTTGTGCTTTTGCTCTCAGTGCTCTTCAGTCTCTATCAAGTCCTCTGCCTCTTCCTGCTCCATTAACATGAACACTTCAACCCTCCTCCACCCCAGTGGACACTCCTAGGTCTTAATTGTTGATTTTCTTCTTTATACCCTTGCCTTTTGTGATCCCACTTAGTCTGTGAGATTAAATATCATCTATATGCCAATAATTAACAATTTCAGCACAGGTATCTCACCCTAATACCAGACCTTTGCTTTAACTTGTACAGTGGACGGTTGACATTTTACACTTGATAGATATCTCAAAATATGTATTTCAAGGATAACTTAATCTGAGCCATCAAACATATTTCCTCCTGCTCCCTACAAGCACATACACATACATCCCTCATTTTGATGGCAGCTTTTATTTGGGGCAGATTATTGAGTTCATCACTGACATCTTGCTTTATTTCACATTCTGTATTTAATGTGGGCTTCTGTGGTGGCTCAGTGATAAAGAATCCATCTGCCAATGGAGGAGATGTGAGTTTCAATCCCTGGGTGGGGAAGATCCCCTGGAGAAGGAAATGGCAACCCACTCCAGTATTCTTGCTTGACAAATGCCATGGACAGAGGAGCCTGGTGGGCTATCATCCATAGGATCTCAAAAGAGTCAAAGACAGCTTAGCTACTAAACAACAACAACATCTAATGTACCAGAAAATCTGTCTCTATCTTCATATATTAGAATTTTGCCACATCTCAATTCCTATTCTCATCATCACATTTTCCACTTTGGTACTATAATTTGCAGACTTGAAGTTTAAAGGTTATATTAAAAAAGTTGTGTAGGGTAGCTCTGTGTATGTGTGTGTGTTTAATGGTGTCTTGACTCAGGTCTAAGGCCTTGATTAGAAACTGACCAGTTCCCTTTTTGAGTAGTAAGTGAAGGTCACAGTCCAACCACAATCCCTGGTTGGGTTCTCCCACTCTGGGCCACTATGCAGTTGCCTTTATTGCCATGGGGCCCAGTACCAGATAGCTGGGGACAGTTCTTTGTCCTGATTCTAGGGAAATTATTCAAATTAGCTAATCAACAGGAAGCCCAGGAAACAGCCAACTGTACCCCAGTTACCACAGAGAAGCTTCCAGCTTGTTATCCTCTCCCCAGTATAGCCATCTCTGTAGCTCTGCTCGACATCCTTCTTTTGTTCAGAGGTGTAACCAAGAGTTCAGCTTTTCATCTATTCAGGTGACATATATTGTGTCCTACATCAAAGAACCTTTAAATCGCAAAAAGCACTTTGCCTTCTGAATTCTTACTTTCTTCAAAATGGAGAAACTTACAGAGTAGCAGATGAGAAGAGAAATTGGTTGTAGCATTCATTCCCTAGTTTCTTCTCTGGTGAAAGTGATTTTGGAGGGAGAGCAGTGATCAGTCCTGAAGAGAGATCTTAGTTCCCAGTCCAGGAATTAAACCAGGGTAAATCAAGTGTCTTAGCCACTAGAATGCCAGGGGCTAGAGGCAAGAAGCAAAGTGGCCCTGGCTTTTGCCCCTATTTGAAAGCAAGAATGTTTCAAGGAGGCAAAAATGGTAAAAACAGGTACAAAGTTTATTATTAGAGACACAGAACAATGCATGGGAGAGCACAGAGGAAAACAGTTTGTTTATCCAACTCAGAAGCAGGACAGAGATGCACACCCAGAGAGAAAGGGTATAGGCATCCTCTCGAATGAAGGGGAGGGCAGTAAGTCAGGCACTAGGCAGACACACACCCAGAGAGAAGTGCTAGCATCCTGAGTGATGAGGAGCACAGTGCAGAGGTGATGTCAATCACTTATATAGGATGGTCCTTCTGGACTTTGTTCAGTTCAGTCACTCAGTTGTGTCTGACTCTTTGTGACCACATGGAACACAGCATGCCAGGCCTCCCTGTCCATCACCAACTCCTGGAGTCCACCCAACCTCATGTCCATTGAGTCGATGAAGCCATCTAACCATCTCATCCTCTGTTGTCCCCTTCTCCTCCCACCTTCAGTCTTTCCCAGCATCAGGGTCTTTTCAAATGAGTCACTTCTTTGCATCAGGTGGCCAAAGTATTGGAGTTTTAGCTTCAGCATCAGTCCTTCCAATGAACACTCAGGACTGATCTCCTTTAGGATGGACTGGTTGGATCTCCTTGCAGTCCAAGGGACTCTCAAGAGTCTTCTCCAATGCCACAGCTCAAAAGCATCAATTCTTCGGCACTCAGGATCTTCGTTTACCTTTGGCCAATTATCTTTCTTCTTTCTTTACATCTGTTTGGTCCATGGATCCTCCCCAAGATGAATGAGCAAATTTTTGCTAAGGTAGATCCCACCACAGAAGCCTATGGGTGTATGTCCACGTTTATTATGGGATGTGTTCCCTCTCTTTTTGACCCCCAAGAAGCCTTCCTGTGCATGTGCAGATAAAGAAGTCTTCCTTGACCTCAGAAGTGGACACCTTATCTCTTTGTTCTAGTAGAGCTCAGCTTTTACCACTAACTTTGTCCTTGGAGAATCTTGGGGAGAACGAAGCTTAAATTTTACTTCCCTTGATAAATACAGGGTGTCTGGCTTAGAGACCACCTGTCTTGTACCTCAGAAGTTCAAAAGTGATTATGTTTCTCTACCAAAGGGCACAGCTCATAAGGTGACTTTTTCTACAGCTAAAAGTTTCACCAAGTTCTGTTCACTACTCATTCTCCTGATCTTTTAGGTGTGTGGTAGGTGTTTTCTTCTTGATTCATCATGCCTTGTTTCTTTTTATTTTTTCCTTTAAACAAGGAAGCAATTTTGTAAAAGTTTTCTTTATTATATTACATTTAATTATTTATAAATTAATATTTATTGCTTTAAGAGTGCGATTTGTTTCCTCCTTGGACCCTGACTGATACTATTACTGCCATGCAAAATTGAACCATTGTCATATGTGCCTGGATTATAGTCTCCCAACAGGCATTTTTGCTTCCGCCATTGTCCCTTTATAAGTTCTTCTCTGCAAAACAGCCATAGGTTCAAAAACATATCCTTTTATCTATTACTCCTCTGCTCAAAGCCTTCCAGCAGATCTCCATTCTGCTCAAAGTAAAAGCCAAATTTTAAAAAGTAACTTTAAATAAAATGGACCATATTATCACTCTGATATTAGCTCCTATTGTCCTTTCTCTTTACTTAACCCAGAAATACAATCCAGATTGATTCCTCAGTGGTATAAGCATCTTCTAACGCTGGGCTTCCCTGGTAGCTCAGTGGTAAAGAATCCCCTGATCCCTGATTAGGGAAGATCCCCTGGAGAAGGAAATGGCAAACTACTCCAGGATTCTTGCCTGGGAAATCCCACAGACAGAAGAGCGCTGTGGACCACAATCCATGGGGTTGCAAAAGAGTCGGACAAGACTTAACAACTAAAACAAAAAACAACAAATCTTCTGACTCTAGACAATTTCAGTATTAATTATATAGATATTTAAGACAATAAAATTACCTTCAATAAGTTTTCCTTAAAGAATCAAAAAATATACATGATTTCAATTATTTGTCATTTTTGTGATTAAGAGAATTTAAACTATTGGATAATAGTTCAGTCTTTTAATTCCATTTATGATATCATATTGTGCAACTGAATTATATGTGTTTAAAGTGATATTTTGCTGATATAATTTGATATAATTATATAATTTTAGGTATATTTCTACAAATATATCCCTTCTGCATACTCATGTACATATAATTAAGAAATATCTTGTTAAAATTTTAATTTATTATGACCTATCAATTATATTTTTTAAAGTTATGATAAGTCATTAAAACAGAGACATATTTGTTAAGGAAATTATCTATAGCAACTTTCAGTGCACTTAAAGTAATTAACAGTATAAACCAATTCAATAAATAGATTGAACACTAATTCAAATACTCCTAAAAGGAGTTGCAAATACTTACTAGACTTATAAATAGAAAAATAATATTTAGAAACTGAGCTTAAAAGACTTAGGAAGGACATGGATTTCGAACATATATCCTGACTGAACTGATGGTACATTTATAAGACTCTAGTAACTTCTAAAAATTTTTTATTTGTACATAGAAACCGCCCTGAGGTTTCAGCTTTTGCTTGAATTGTATAAATCTACAAAGAGCAGTGCCCACCTTTAAGCAAAAGCAGACAATCTAAAAAAGTCACTTCCTTCCTTGATCCCATCAGAGAGGGAAGGGTGAGAGACAGTGGAAAGCTTCCGCAGTCATGCAGGCATGGGGAAGGGAAAGAGAAGACATAGCAGGAGATGCACAAACCAGAATCATTCTTCTCATTTTCCCTGTGGAACAAAAGCCTTCGGCCATTGGAGAAAGGGCAGATTTAGTGTCACCTTATGGGGATAGGTGAAGGCTCATTAGATCTAAAGAAGGGTAATAACTTCAAAAAAAAGACCAATATAAGGGGCAACAAATACAAGTATTTCCTTCAATCACTCTTCTGTTTTCCCCTGGAAATAAAAACATGCACACATGCTCCTTCTTAAAACCTGAACAAACGAAAAATATGTACTTTTTTTTTTTTAAAGTGCTGCTCCTTTTCTCTTTTATCTCTGTGTGTATTTTTTTATTCCTCTCCATCCACTTCTCAATTCAGAGCAATCTGACATCACTTCCCTAGCCCTCTATTGAGAATGCCAGTCCTAATTGCAGCAGCAGCCTCTGATTTGTCAGTCCTTAGCTTTTATACCCTACACTTTCTGTAGCACTTTGCTTTATGAAAATATGTCGACATTTCTATTTTTAAATGTCCAGTCCTTTAACTTCATTAATTGTACATTGTTTCTTCGTTTTCTGCTTATTTTATGAGCGGTTCACCTGCCTTCATTTGCAAGGGATTCTTTTCTTCCACCTGTCCTTTCTCAGTTAAAATCTTATCTCTTGTTCTCAGACCAACCCCTTTGTGATCTTTTTCTTGCATTAATGTCACTTCATGGGTACATTAATTCAAGACCCATCTTTCATGTTTCCTTGATTAGTGCATTAACTTTTTCAACCATTTTCTATTCAATACCTGTTATATATGAAGCAATGTGTTAGGCAGAGAAGGTAGAAAGATGAATTAAGATATAGTTCCTTCTTCCACTAAGCTTATGGTTTATAGAAAGAAATGTTTTAATATAAAATAATACAGTTGCAACGATAGATTTCTGTATAATAAATGCAAAAGGTTAGATTACTTCTTCCAAAAAGAAAAGCAATCACCATTGGTTTTTAAAAGGTGTTGATGATAGACTTGAGTTGTAAAAGATGAATATCTTTGGTTTTTGGGTGGTCTAACTGGGTAGGTACATTCTCTAACTGATCTTCCCTTCATTCTGAACATTCCTAACATCATTATCCACAAAGTAATAAGATATCTTTTCAAGAATTAAATTCTGATCATATCATTCCCCAGTTTACAATCTGTCAATGATGCCTATTGCTTTCTGAAAACATAACAGGAAGTGCAGTGACCACTTGGTTTGTCCCAGCCATCATCCCTTTCTACCCTTCCCCATTTCAGGATAATTTCACCACCCTGAAATGTGGCATGTTCTTTTTCCTAGTGACCAGAATGCTCTCCTCGGACTTTGTCACCTAACCAACTGCAATACATCCTTCAGATTACAGCTTTAATGTTGGTTCCTCAGAGAAGTCTTCTATAGCTCCTTAGGTAATGTCACCCCTGTTTATGCTCTCAGGAGCATAATGCATTTTCTCTTGAAAGAAATTGTGTCTACTGCAATTCAGTACTTGTAGTGATGATTTTATTTTTCAGTCTTTTTTCCCCCATTCTATGTTCAGCAAAGGCACAGGTGATTTAGCTCAACACACAACTTTCTGTATGGTATGTACCAGACATTCGATAAATGCTAAATGAATCATGAAAGACTACAAATTACCAACACTTTAGGCCCACATTTCATGAGCCCTTTATATACTTTAGCTGGAATATTAATGAAACAGGCATTTTAGTAATAGTCTTCAAAAGAAATAAAATGATCCAAATAATTATATATGTACACAGAGCATAAGCACATGCACATTCACCAGCGTTTAGTTGAGTGATATGATATAGAAGGGAAACTTATCAACTTGAAACCATGGATCACATTTAATTCCAACTTATAGTCACTTTGCTAAAGAGAAAATACCTCAAGGGCAGGGTAAAAAGTAAAAAAAACCAAGGATATGTAAATTTTTTGATATTAAAATTGGAGAAGTAAAATTAATTCACATTTATTGTGTTAGAATACATACAGACAGATGTAGTAAATTATTATATTGATAGGAAAAACATTAAAAGAGCTGTCTTAATTTTTACATTAGTTATGCTATTGTTGGTTACCAATGGATCATAAAAATCAGAGAATGAGAAAATGAGATACCATTTATGTCATAAAACCAATGCCAATCAATTAATTAGGTCTTTACTGCTTGTTGAGAATACTTCTAAAAGGTGGAAATATGAATGTGAATTCAGTTAGAAATAAGTTTGTACTTGAAGTAATAATGATCCTCTCCCAAATATATGTGTACAGAAAAGTGCATACTATAGAGCAGAACAGAATTTTTATGACAGGTACAAAATTTGGAATCATATGCCCTGTTAATCCACTAGCTCCCTTACTTACTAACGATGTGACCTTTGCTGAATTAATCTCTCATGTTCTAGATTCCTTATCTACAAAATATAGATATTAAAATAACATTTCATATAGTTGATTTGCTCTCCTAATAAATTTACCAATGATAAGAACTTACTAAAACTCCTAACACATAGTAAGTACTAAAATGTTAGCTAGTATTATTGTTATCACTATCTATCCAGTATTGTATGCACTAAAATACAGTCTTTAATTATTCAGATTTCATGTAATACAATTGTTTTGTTATTTCACTCAATTTTTACAAACAGGCAAGAGAAGAGAAGAAAGGATATTTTTCAAGAATGGGCTGGTGTGAAGTTTGAATTACTAAAAGAAAGCTTATAGATTTTAGATTTTAGAAGATAACATAGTAGAAAACCTAGATGACTTTGGGAATGGCAGTTACACTTTAGCTACAACACCAAGGACAGGCTCTATGAAAGAAAAAATTGATAAGCTGGCCATCATCAAAATGAAAAGTTTCTTCTCTGTGAAAGCTTATCTCAAGGAAATAAGAAAACAACCCACAGACTCGGAGAACTACTTGCAATAACATACCCGAATAAGGACTCTAAAAACACAAAGAACTCTTAAAAAATATATACAAAATATACAGAAGCTCTTAAAACACAGTACGAATTTAAACAACCTGATTTTTAAAAATAAGCTAAAGTGCTTAAGAGACATTTTACCAAAGAAAATATACAGATAATTGAAAAGATGCTCCGCGTTGTCATCAGGAAAATGCAAATTAAACCAAGATATCACTACACACCGATAAGAATGGAAACAACTTGTAACTATGATGACAACAAATTTTGGCAGAGATATGAAACAATAAGAATTCTCATTCATATTCGTAGGAATGCAAAATGGTACAGCTAGACTGAAAGATTGTTTCAAGATTTCTTACAAAGCTGAACATTCTTTCGACATATGATTCAGCAATTATGCTCCTGTAGTCTATGCAAAGTATTTTAAAACTTGTATGTATGAAAACCCGCACATGTATTTTGTAACAGTCTTATTCATAGTCACCATGACTTGGAAGCAACCATATTATATATTTCAGTAGGTGAATGGATACATAAACTTTGGTAAATCTAAACAATGGAATATTCAGTTCAGTTCAGTTGCTCAGTCGTGTCCGACTCTTTGTGACCCCATGAATCGCAGCACACCAGGCCTCCCTGTCCATCACCAACTCCTGAAGTTCACCCAGACTCATGTCCATCGAGTCAGTGATACCATCCAGCCATCTCATCCTCTGTCATCCCCTTCTCCTCCTGCCCCCAATCCCTCCTAGCATCAGAGTCTCTTCCAATGAGTCAACTCTTCTCATGAGGTGGCCAAAGTACTGGAATTTCAGCTTCAGCATCATTCCTTCCAAAGAAATCCCAGGGCTGACTCCTTTAGAATGGACTGGTTGGATCTCCTTGCAGTCCAAGGGACTCTCAAGAGTCTTCTCCAACACCACAGTTCAAAAGCATCAATTCTTCGGCGTTCAGCCTTCTTCACAGTCCAACTCTCACATCCATACATGACCACAGGAAAAACCATAGCCTTGACTAGATGGACCTTTGTTGACAACAAATGTCTCTGCTTTTAAATATGCTATCAAGGTTGGTCATAACTTTCCTTCCAAGGAGGAAGCGTCTTTTAATTTCATGGCTGCAGTCACCATCTGCAGTGATTTTGAGCCCCAAAAAATAAAGTCTGACATTGTTTCCACTGTTTCTCCATCTATTTCCCATGAAGTGATGGGGCCGGATGCCATGATCTTCGTTTTCTGAATGTTGAGGTTTAAGCCAACTTTTTCACTCTCCACTTTCACTTTCATCAAGAGGCTTTTGAGTTCCTCTTCACTTTCTGCCATAAGGGTGGTGTTATCTGCGTATCTGAGGTTATTGATATTTCTCCCAGCAATCTTGATTCCAGCTTGTGTTTCTTCCAGTCCAGAGTTTATCAAGATGTACTCTGAATATAAGTTAAATAAGCAGGGTGACAATATACAGTCTTGGTGTACTCCTTTTCCTATTTGGAACCAGTCTGTTGTTCCATGTCCAGTTCTAACTCTTGCTTCCTGACCTGCATGCAGAATTTTGAAGAATTTTCCACAGTTTATTGTGATCCACACAGCCAAAGGCTTTGGCATAGTCAGTAAAGCAGAAATAGATGTTTTCCTAGAACTCTCTTCTTTTTCCATGATCCAGCAGATGTTGGCAATTTGATCTCTGGTTCCTCTGCCTTTTCTAAAACCAGCTTGAACATCAGGAAGTTCACAGTTCACATATTGCTGAAGCCTGGCTTGGAGAATTTTGAACATTACTTTACTAGCGTGTGAGATGAGTGCAATTGTGCAGTAGTTTGAGCATTCTTTGGCATTGCCTTTCTTTGCAACTGGAATGAAAACTGACCTTTTCCAGTCCTGTGTCCACTGCTGGCATATTGTGTGCAGCACTTTCACAGCATCATCTTTCAGGATTTGAAATAGCTCAACTGGAATTCCATCACCTCCACTAGCTTTGTTCGCAGTGATGCTTTCTAAGGCCCACTTGACTTCACATTTCAGGATATCTGGCTCTAGATGAGTGATCACACCATCATGATTATCTGTTTCATGAATATTTTTTTTGTACAGTTCTTCTGTGTATTCTTGCCACCTCTTCTTAATATCTTCTGCTTCTGTTAGGTCCCTACCATTTCTATCCTTTATTGAGCCCATCTTTGCATGAAACATTCCCTTGGTATCTCTAATTTTCTTAAAGAGATCTCTAGTCTTTCCCATTCTGATGTTTTCCTCTATTTCTTGGCATTGATTACTGAGGAAGGCTTTCTTCTCTCTTCTTGCTATTCTTTGGAACTCTGCATTCAGATGTTTATATCTTTCCTTTTCTCCTTTGCTTTTTGCTTCTCTTCTTTTCACAGCTATTTGTAAGTCCTCCCCAGACAGCCATTTTGCTTTTTTGCATTTCTTTTCCATGAGGATGGTCTTGATCCCTGTCTCCTGGACAATGTCATGAACCTCATTCCATAGTTTATCAGGCACTCTATCTACAGATGTAGGCCCTTAAATCTATTTCTCACTTCTACTGTATAATCATAAGGGATTTGATTTAGGTCATACCTGAATGGTCTAGTGGTTTTCCCTACTTTCTTCAATTTAATTCTGAATTTGGTAATAAGGAGTTCATGATCTGAGCCACAGTCTGCTCCTTGCTGACTGTATAGAGCTTCTCCATCTTTGGCTACAAAGAATATAATCAATCTGATTTCGGTGTTGACCATCTGGTGATGTCCAAGTGTAGAGTCTTCTCTTGTGTTGTTGGAAGAGGGTGTTTGCTATGACCAGTGCATTTTCTTGACAAAACTCTATTAGTCTTTGCCATGCTTCATTCTTTATTCCAAGGCCAAATTTGCCTGTTACTCCAGGTGTTTCTTGACTTCCTACTTTTGCATTCCAGTCCCCTATAATGAAAAGGACATCTTTTTGGGGTGTTAATTCTAAAAGGTCTTGTACGTCTTTGTAGAACTGTCAACTTCAGCTTCTTCAGCATTACTGGTTGCGGCATAGACTTGGATTACTGTGATATTGAATGGTTTGCCTTGGAAACGAAGAGAGATCATTCTGTAGTTTTTGAGAGTGCATCCAAGTACTGCATTTCAGACTCTTTTGTTGACCATGATGGCTACTCCATTTCTTCCGAGGTATTCCTGCCTGCAGTAGTAGATATAATGGTCATCTGAGTTAAATTCGCCCATTCCAGTCCATTTTAGTTCGCTGATTCCTAGAATGTCGACATTCACTCTTGCCATCTCTTGTTTGACCATTTCCAATTTGTCTTGATTCATGGACCTGACATTACAGGTTCCTATGGCATCCGGTCCCATCACTTCATGGGAAACAGATGGGGAAACAGTGGAAACAGTGTCAGACTTTATTTTTCTGGGCTCCAAAATCACTGCAGATGGTGATTGCAGCCATGACATTTAAAGATGCTTACTCCTTGGAAGGAAAGTTATGACCAACCTAGATAGCATATTGAAAAGCAG
Organism: Bos javanicus; assembly: GCF_032452875.1. NCBI lineage: Eukaryota > Metazoa > Chordata > Mammalia > Artiodactyla > Bovidae > Bos > Bos javanicus. The sequence goes on from NC_083883.1 coordinate 15,094,160, forward strand.
AGACATTACTTTGCCAACAAAGGTCCGTCTAGTCAAGGCTATGGTTTTTCCTGTGGTCATGTATAGATGTGAGAGTTGGACTGTGAAGAAGGCTGAGAGCTGAAGAATTGATGCTTTTGAACTGTGGTGTTGGAGAAGACTCTTGAGAGTCCCTTGGACTGCAAGGAGATCCAACCAGTCCATTCTGAAGGAGATCAGCCCTGGGATTTCTTTGGAAGGAATGATGCTGAAGCTGAAACTCCAGTACTTTTGCCACCTCATGCGAAGAGTTGAGTCATTGGAAAATACTCTATTGCTGGGAGGGTTGGGGGCAGGAGGAGAAGGGGACGACAGAGGATGAGATGGCTGGATGGCATCACTGACTCAATGGACGTGAGTCTGAGTGAACTCTCAGAGTTGGTGATGGACAGGGAGGCCTGGCATGCTGCAATTCATGGGGTCGCAAAGAGTCAGACATGACTGAGTGACTGATCTGATCTGACCTGATCTGATGCAATATTGCTGTTTACAGCGTCGGACCTTGCTTCTATTACCAGTCACATCCACAGCTGGGTATTGTCTGTGCTTTGGCTCCATCTCTTCATTCTTTCTGGAGTTATTTCTCCACGATCTCCAGTAGCATATTGGGCACCTACTGACCTGGGGAGTTCCTCTTTCAGTTTCCATCCTATCATTTTGCCTTTTCATACTGTTCGTGGGGTTCTCAAGGCAAGAATACTGAAGTGGTTTGCCATTCCCTTCTCAGTGGACCACATTCTGTCAGACCTCTCCACCATGACCCGCCTGTCTTGGGTTGCCCCAGGGGCATGGCTTAGTTTCACTGAGTTAGACAAGGCTGTGGTCCTAGTGTGATTAGATTGGCTAGTTTTCTGTGAGTATGGTTTCAGTGTGTCTATCCTCTGATGCTCTCTTGCAACACCTACTGTCTTACTGGGGTTTCTCTTATCTTGGGCTTGGGGTATCTCTTCACGGCTGCTCCAGCAAAGCGCAGCGCTGCTCCTTACCTTGGACAAGGGGTATCTACTCACCGCCACCCTTCCTGACCTTCATCGTGGGATAGTTCCTCTAGGCCCTCCTGCACCGGCGCAGCCACCGCTCCTTGGATGTGGGGTTGGTCCTCTCAGCCGCCGCCCCTGGCATCGGGCATGGGGTAGCTCCTCCCGGCCGTCGCCCCTGACCTTGAACATCAGGTAGCTCTTCTCAGCCGTTCCTGCGCCATTGCAGCCTGGCACTCTCGGCCGCTGCCCCTGACCTCGGACGTGGGGTAACTCCTCTTGGCTGCTGCCCTTCGGGTATGGGGTCCTCCCAGCTTCTGCCCCTGACCTCGGACGTGGGGTAGCTCCTCTCAGCCATGCTTAGTGCAGCCACCCGCACTTAGTGTGGAATATTATTTAGCATTAAAAAGTGGGTAGTGTTCTATTGTATGTGTGTGTGTGTGTGTATCTGTCACACCTTCTTTATCCATTCATCTGTAGAGGGATATTCGGGTTACTTCAATGTCTTAACTATAGAAAATAATGCTGCTTTAAACACTGGGGTGCATGTATCTTTTTGAATTAGAGTTTTCTCTGGATCATGATGCATATAACCATGATAGTGTGATTACTCACCTAGAGCCAGACATCCTGGAGTACAAAGTTAAGTGGACCTTAGGAAGCATCACTCTGAACAAAGCTAGCAGAGGTGATGGAATTCCAGCAGAATTATTTCAAATCCTAAAAGATAATGCTGTTAAAGTGATGCACTCAATATGCCATCAAATTTGGAAAATTCAGCAGTGGCATTTTCACAGGACTGGAAAATGTCTGTTTTCATTTCAGTCACAAAGAAAGGCAATGCCATAGAATGTTCAAACTACCGCAGAATTGCACTCATCTAACATGCTAGCATGGAGAAGGAAATGGCAACCCACTCCAGTGTCCTTGCCTGGATAATCCCAGGGACAGGGGAGCCTGGTGGGCTGCTGTCTATGGGGTCACACAGAGTCAGACACGACTGAAGTGACTTAGCAGCAGCAGCAACATACTAGCAAATAAATACTCAAAATTCTCCAAGCAAGATTTCAACAATATTTGAACCAAGAACCTCCAGACATTCAAGCTGGATTTAAAAAGGCAGAGGAACCAGAGATCAAATCGCTAACATCCATTGGAATATAGAAAAGCAAGAGTTCCAGAAAAACATCTATTTCTGCTTTTTTGACTATGTCAAAGCCTTTGACTGTATGGATGACAACAATCTGTGGAAAATTCTGAAAGAGATGGAAATACCAGACTGCCTGACCTGCCTCCTGAGAAATCTGTTTGCAGGTCAAGAAGCAAGAGTTAGAACTGGACATGGAACAACAGACTTGTTTCAAACTAGGAAAGGAGTATGTCAAGGGTGCATATTGTCACCCTGTTTATTTAATTTACATGCAGAGTACATCATGTGAAATGCCGGGCTGGATGAAGCACAAGCTGGAATTAAGATTGCTGGGAGAAATATCAATAACTTCAGATATGCAGATGAAACCACCCTAATGGTAGAGAGTGAATAGGAACTAAAGAGCCTCTTGATGAAAGGAAAGAGGAGAGTAAAAAAGTTGACTTAAAACTCAACATTCAAAAAACTAAGATCATGGCATCTGGTCCCATTACTTCATGGCAAAGAGATGGGGAAACAATGGAAACATTAACACACTATTTTCTTGAGCTACAAAATCGCAGCAGATGGAGATTGCAGCCATGAAATTAAAAGAGGCTTGCTCCATGAAAGAAAAGCTATGAACAACCTGCTGCTGCTAAGTCGCTTCAGTGTGTCCAACTCTGTGCAACCCCATAGACGGCAGCCCACCAGGCTCCCCTGTCCCTGGGATTCTCCAGGCAAGAACACTGGAGTAGGTTGCCATTTCCTTCTCCAATGCATGAAAGTGAAAAGTTAAAGTGAAGTCTCTCAGTCAGGTCTGACCCTCAGTGACCCCATGGACTACAGCCTTCCAAGCTCCTCTGTCCATGGGATTTTCCAGGCAAGAGTACTGGAGTGGGGTGCCATCGCCTTCTCCAATGAACAACCTAGACAGCATATTAAAAAAAAAGTCCGTCTAGTCAAAGCTATGGTTTTTCCAATTGTCACATATGGATGTGAAATTTGGGCCATAAAGAAATCTAAGCACTGGAGAATTGATGCTCTTGAACTGTGGTGTTAGAAAAGACTCTTGAGTGTCCCTTGGGCTGCAAGGAAATCAAACCAGTCTATCCTAAAGGAAATCAGTCCTGAATGTTCATTCAAAGGACTAATGCTGAAGCTGAAGCTTCAATACTTTGGCTACCTGATATGAAGAGCTGAGTCATTAGAAAAGACCCTCATACTGGGAAAGATTGAAGGCAGGAGGAAATGGAAATAACAGAGGATCAGATGGTTGGATAGCATCACCAATTCAATGGACATGAGTTTGAGCAAGCTGCAGGAGGTGGTGAAGGACAGGGAAGCTTGTTGCAGTCCATGGGGTTGCAAAGACACAGACATGACTAAGGGACTGAAGAACAACAACAATGCCCAGCAGTGTGATTGTTGGATCATATGGCAGCACTATTTTTATTTTTTTTAAGGAACCTCCATTTTTTTTTTCAGTAATGGCTATACCAATTTACATTGCCACCAATGGTGTAGTAGGATTCTCCTCTCTCCACATCCTTTCAAGCTTTTGTTATTTATAAACTTTTTAACTTTGATAGGGATCACATTAAATATATAGATTTCTTTGGGTATTGTGAACATTTTAACAATATTAATTCTTTGAATTCAAGATTATGGGATATTTTTCCATTTCCTTGATTACCTTTAATTTTATCGATGTGTTATAGCTGTCAGCTTATGTCTTTCATCTCTTTGGTCAGGTATATTCCCAAGTAGTCAATACTTTATTTTTAATGCAATTTTAAAAGGGATTGTCTTTTACTTTCCTTTCCTGATATCTCATTGCAACTGATTTCTGTAAGCTAATCTTAGATCCTGCTACCTTGCTGAATTCATTTATCAGTTCCAGTAGTTTTTGTGTTGAGTCTTTAGAGTTTTCTATATATAGTCATGTGATTTGCGTATAATGACAATTTTACCTCTTCTCTTTCAAGTTGGTTACTTTGGGTTTTTTTTTCCCTCATCAATTCTCTGGATAAGATGTCCAATACAATATTGAATATAAATGGTGAGAGTGGGCATCTTTGTCTCATCACAGATTTTAGTAGGAAGAATTTCAGCTTTGCACCATTGAGTATTATGTTGTCTGTTGGTTTGTCACAAAATGCCATTTGCAGCAATATGGGTGGATCTAAAGATTATTATGGAGAAGGCAATGGCACCCCACTCCAGTACTCTTGCCTGGAAAATCCCATGGACAGAGGAGCCTGGTAGGCTGCAGTCCATGGGGTCGCAAAGAGTCAGACATGACTGAACGACTTCACTTTCACTTTTCACTTTCATGCATTGGAGAAGGAAATGGCAACCCACTCCAGTGTTCTTGCCTGGAGAATCCCAGGGACAGGGGAGCCTGGTGGGCTGCCGTCTATGGGGTCACACAGAGTCAGACACGACTGAAGGACTTAGCAGTAGCAGCAAAGATTATCATACTGAGTGAAGAAAGAATAATCCAAATACCATGTTATCACTTATATGTAGAATCTAAAATATGATACAAATGAACGTATTTACAAAATAGAAGTAGACTTACAGAAAACAAATATATGGTTACCAAAGGAGAAAGGGGGTGTTGTTGTTGTTGGGTAGGTATCTAAGTCATGTCTGACTCTGCCATCCCATGGGCTGCAGCACCCCAAAGGAGAGATAAGTTAGGAGTTTAGGATTAGCAGATACAAACTACTATATATGAAATAAACAGTGCCCTACTGTATAGTATTGGGAAGTGTCTTTTTCTGACTTTTTTCACTTAGCATAATGTCATCATAGTCTATCTGTGTTGTCACAAATGACAAAATGTCCTTCTCTTTTATGGCTGAGTAATATTTCTGTGTGTGTCATATTTTTAAAATCTATTCATTCATCACTAGTCACTTAGGTTTTTACCATATCTTGGCTATTATAAATAATGCTGCAATGAATATGGGAGTGCAGATAACTTTTCAAGTTACTGTTTTTGTATTCTTTGAATGAATACCCAGAAGTGGAATGCTGCATTTTATTGCAGTTCTATTTTTAACTTTTTTGAGGAACCTCCGTATTGTTTCCTATGGTGGCTTCACCAATTACTTTTACTAATGTACTAAATTCATTAGAGTATGTTAAAGTTCTTATGTTCCTTATCATGAAAGAACTTATAAATGTGAATAAAAAAACACATGAGGTAGAAAACTAGCCTTGGAAAATCATCTGGAAATGAAACCTATTTGTGAATAACAAATTATCTTGGTTACAAACATAATTATTTTATTAGTTTGTAAAATGTGGAACTCATTTAAGCATCAATTGTTAACAAAATTGGTATTATTTGATACCAAAGATAAAAACTTATAAGACCATAAGCCTTCAGTATAAAGTTTATAATTTTTCCATACCAAATTAAATAATTCATATAGCAGAGCAAAAATTCCATGTATTCAAATGAAATAGAAACATAATAGAGTACGACTTACATTTCTTATTTTCTTAGTATCTTACTTTTAAATAAGAAATTAGGAAGGACACATTTTGATGAGGGTCATTATCACATATTATAAAATCAAAATTGCTGGAAGATTATAAGACATAACATTATTTTCTGTACCACTGTTTTTTTTTTTAAACTCCTCATTAAAGTTATTTCAATAATTATAAGATGCATCATGATTCAAAGATGTTGAAGTGTGGGGCATAAGTGCATCTTAGAGTCTTTAATTTATATGGTAATTTAGTAGGTATAAAGAAATGATTGAGTTTGGGTCCTGATTCACAAAATGAAGCTCTTCCCCTCTACCAAAAATCTTATGCTGAAATAGTGAATTGGAATCCTTTCTATAATTCTGTGCTTTTTTACCCTTTAATTTTTATTTTATATTAGAATATAATTGATTTACAATGCTGTGCTAGTTTCATGTGTACAGCAAACTTAGTTATATGTATGTCTTTTTTTTTCAGATTCCTTTCCCTTCTAGGTTATTACAGAATATTGAGTAGAGTTCTCTGTGCTGTACAGTAGCTACTTACTGATTATTTTATTTTATATATAATAGCATGTGTATGGTAATCCCAAACTTTTCATTTATCTCTCTCTACCTGCACCTTTCATCTTTGATGACTATAAGTTTGTTTTCTTTGTCTGTGAGTCTATTTTTGTTTTGTAAATAAGTTATTTGTATCATTTTTCAAAATTCCACATACAAGTGATATTGTGATATTTTTCTTACTCTGTCTGACTTACTTCACTTAATATAATAATCTCTAGATCATCCTTGTTGCTGCAAATGGTATTTTTTCATCCTTTTCATGGGTGAGTAATGTTCCATTGTATTTATGTACCACATCTTCTTTATCTATTCCTCTGTAAATGGATGTTTAGGTTTCTTTTATGTATTGACAATTGTAAATAGTACTGCAATGAACATTGGGGTGCATGTATCTTTTCATTATGGTTTTATCTAGATATATACCATGTAGTGGGGTTCCTGGATCATATAGTAGCTATATTTTTAGTTTTATAAGGAACCTCCATACTGTTCTCCATAGTGGTTGCACTAATCCCCATCATCTCACTGGCTAGTAAAGTAATGCTCAAAATTCTCCAAGCCAGGCTTCAGCAATACGTGAACCGTGAACTTCCAAATTTCAAGCTGGTTTTAGAAAAGGCAGAGGAACCAGAGACCAAATTGCCAACATCCGCTGGATTATCGAAAAGGCAAGAGAGTTCCAGAAAAACATCTATTTCTGCTTTATTGACTATGTCAAAACCTTTGACTGTGTGGATCACAAGAAACTGTGGAAAATTCTGAAAGAGATGGGAATACCAGACCACCTGACCTGCCTCTTGAGAAATTTGTATGCAAGTCAGGAAGCAACAGTTAGAACTGGACATGGAACAACAGACTGGTTCCAAATAGGAAAAGGAGTTCGTCAAGGCTGTATATTGTCACCCTGCTTATTTTACTTCTATACAAAGTACATCATGAGAAACGCTAGGCTGGAAGAAACACAAGGTGGAATCAAGATTGCCAGGAGAAATATCAATAACCTTAGATATGCAGATGACACCACCCTTATGGCAGAAAGTGAAGAGGAACTAAAAAGCCTCTTGATGAAAGTGAAAGAAGAGAGTGAAAAAGTTGGCTTGAAACTCAACATTCAGAAAACGAAGATCATGGCATCCGGTCCCATCACTTCATGGGAAATAGATGGGGAAACAGTGGAAACAGTGTCAGACTATTTTTTGGGGGCTCCAAAATCACTACAGATGGTGACTGCAGCCATGAAATTAAAAGATGCTTATTCCTTGGAAGAAAAGTTATTTCCAACCTAGATAGCATATTCAAAAGCAGAGACATTACTTTGCCAACAAAAGTTCATCTAGTCAAGGCTATGGTTTTTCCATGGTCATGTATGGCTGTGAGACTTGGACTGTGAAGAAAGCTGAGCACTGAAGAATTGATGCTTTTGAACTGTGGTGTTAGAAGACTCTTGAGAGTCCCTTGGACTGCAAGGAGATCCAACCAGTCCATTCTGAAGGAGTCAGCCCTGGGATTTCTTTGGAAGGAATGATGCTAAAGCTGAAACTCCAGTACTTTGGCCACCTCATGCGAAGAGTTGACTCATTGGAAAAGCCTCTGATGCTGGGAGGGATTGGGGGCAGGAGGAGAAGGGGACGACAGAGGATGAGATGGCTGGATGGCATCACTGACTCGATGGACGTGAGTCTGAGTGAACTCCGGGAGTTTGTAATGGACAGGGAGGCCTGGCATGCTGCGATTCATGGGGTAGCAAAGAGTTGGACACGACTGAGTGACTGAACTGAACTGAACTGAACTGAATCCCCATCAACAGTGTAGGAGGGTTCCCTTTTCTTCACACCCTGTTCAGCATTTATTTTTCATACACTTTTTGATGATGGTCATTCTGACTGGTGTGAAGTGATACCTCACTGTAGTTTTGACTTGCTTTTCTCTAATAATTAATGATGTTGAGCATCTTTTCATGTGTTTGTTGGCCCCCTGTATATCCAAAGTATGATCTCTCCTAGTGGAGATCACTGAATACATCTTGTAATTTTTGTATGTTACAAACTGCCCACATACAACACTTTTCTTTGTATTTTGTGAAACAGTTTGTGAAATGCTAGTTGATTTAGTCTACACTTTATGAAACAAAATATATATTACACAGATTGTGGTAGGCACAATAATGCCCACCCCCAATTTCCACATTCTAATCCTTGAAATCTATTAATATGCTAGGTGACATGTCAGGGGGAATGAAAGTTGCAGATGAAATTAAAGTTTGCTAATCATCTATCTTTAAAATAGGAATTACTCTGGATTATCCAGGTAGACTCAGTGCAATCACAAGGATTCTTAGAAGAAAAAGAGGTATACAAAACCAAGAAAATGCCAGAGTGATACTGGGTGAGAAAGACTCTACCAGCGCTAAGGGCTGTGAAGATAGATGGGGGCCACTAGCTAGAAAAGGCAAGGAAATAAATTCCACTCCAGAACCTCCACAAAGAAGTCAGCCCTGATGACAGCTTGCTTTTAGCTCAGTCAGAATTGTATCAGATTTCTGACCTACAAAAATTTAAGATAATAATTGTATGTGTTGTAACCCCTGTGTGTGGTCATTTGTTATTGCAGCAATAAGAATCTAATACACAGATTCCTGTGTATTTTTCCCCTCAAAATAGTCCCTCAAAATCTCATACTCCTTAGAGTGTGGTATAATAATAATAATGTATTGAGAAAATATAGGTTAAACCCTAGATTCTTTATATGATTTCATAAATCCTCATAGTAATCCTTCAAGTTAAATGTTTTTATTCTTCATCTTTTAGTTGAGGAAACTTTTTCAAAGATACTAAATAAATTTCCCAGCATTATAGCAGTAATTGGCTGAGCCAAGATTTGCAATTGGGCATTTGACTCCAGATCTCATAAACATATCTTTCTTGATTGACTTTTATTTAAAAACATTATTTAACATTTTAGGACCTTCCACTCATTCCCAACAGAAACTACATTGTCCAAAAGAGCAGAGCAGGTATAAATTCTATCACCTTTGTTTATATTCTTAGACACAGTGACCTCGAGATACACTTTCAGAAATCTAATTCCATTTCCTTTAAAAAGTAGAATGTTATGTAACTATTATAGTTACCATAAATATAATTTACTTTTTAATAAGTTCTAAAATTGACAATACTAGTAACTGAAATTTTTTCTCTCTTCAGTGGTATATGTTAATTAATCCTAAAATTCCATATTGCAGTTTTTGTTACCAAATATCAGATTAAGTTAATAGAGTCATATATACATATATATGGGCTTCTCAGGTGGCACTAGTGGTGAAAAACCCACATGCAAATTCAGGAGACATAAGAGATGTGGGTTCCATCCCTGGGTTGGGAAGATCCCCTGAAGGAGGGCATGGCAACCTACTGCAGTATCCTTGCCTGGAGAATCCCATGGACAGAGAAGAATGGCGGGCTATAGTCCATGAGGTCATGGAGAGTCAGACAGGACTAGAGCAACTTAGCATGCATACATATATATACACACACACACACACACACACACATATATATACATATATATACACACATATATATGTGTGTCTGTGTATGAAAGTGAAAGTGTTAGTCACTCAGTCGTGTCTGACTCTTTGTGACCCCATGAATGGTAGACCGCCAGATTCCTCTGTCCATGGAATGTCCATGTGAGAATCCTGGAGTGGATTGCCATTCCCTTCTCCAGGGGATCTTCTTGACCCAGAGATGGGACCTGGGTCTCCCTCATGGCAGGCAGATTCTTTACAATCTGAGCCACCAGGGAAGCCCTTGTCTGTGTGTGTGTGTGTGTGTAATATATGTATATATGTATGTGTATGTATGAAGTGAAAGAAAGTGAAAGTGAAAATCACTCAGTCATATCCAACTCTTTGCAACCCCATGAACTATACAGTCCATAGAATTCTCCATGCCAGAACACTGGAGTGGGTAGCCTTTCCCTTCTCCAGGGGATCTTCCCAACCCAGGGATCAAACCCAGGTCTCCCACATTGCAGGCAGATTCTTTACCAGCTGAGCCACAAGGGAAGCCTGAATTTCAATCAAAGAGTCACAAATTTCCTAGAAATCAGAAAGCAATGAAAATACTCAGTTTTGCAAGTAAGAAGATAATCCAACCCCTGCTTATTAATATTGCAGTCAAATATCTAGAGTTTAACTTCACTTCATGCTGCTGCTGCTGCTGCTAAGTCTCTTCAGTCATGTCTGACTCTGTGCAACCCCATAGATGGCAGCCCACCATGCTCCTCCGTCCCTGGGATTCTCCAGGCAAGAACACTGGAGTGGGTTGCCATTTCCTTCTCCAATGCATGAAAGTGAAAAGTGAAAGGGAAGTCGCTCAGTTGTGTCCGACTCTATCGACCCCATAGACTGCAGCCTACCAGTCTCCTCCATCCATGGGATTTTCCAGGCAAGAGTACTGGAGTGGGGTGCCATTGCCTTCTCCGTCACTTCATGCACCACACAGTATATTTTCTGAAATTATAAGCATTTATTATTGGAGAAGTTAATTTTTATAATATAAACAGCAATATCAAATTAAGCTTTGACATGAGAATAGCTGTTTTAAGTTTCCTAAAAATAACATGGTCATTTTGTTAAATGTTAGCTAGCAAAGACAATAAAAGATCAAAAGACAAGGGTATACAGATATCTAATTATAGCAACAAGAGAGGATGCAGGAGAATCTGTGTTGAAAATGTGTAACAACAATGACTAACATGTTCATGAAAATGAACTCTCCCCCAAATAGCTAGAAGGGATATTTATTTATAATATTTGATACTGAAATCACATTTGAGAGGAAGAAGAAATTATTTCTTCCTGATACATGTGACACAAATCAAAAGAGTTTAAAGACCTTCAACTATTTCTGGATCTTAACTCTACTCATCCTACGATCAAATATTTCTATAACAACACAAATTCATTGTTTTCTAATGCATACTATTGATCATGAATGTCAAAGGAAGATAAATATATGCCTCAGTTTAAAGTTTCATCAACCACCACTAAACAAAGAAATGGATGCTGCTATTGTATGTATTTCAAGAACATATTTGCATATGTAGAAATAATGTGGAGGGCCTGCTGCTTGTCACAATGAAAGAGTTTTTCATTAAAAGCAGTAATTGTTGGTGATAATACAATATGGCATGGTAAACGGGTGTTTCAGATGTATAACTAAAAATTATTCTAGGAATTATTCTTTGATTGTCCAAAATTTTTATCTAGAATATCCTAGCAAAATAAAAATCAAGGAAAATAGAAAAGGAAAAAGCTTGTCTTTCAAAATATGAGAGAAAAATGATGCTTTAACATGTTTCTCTGTTACTTGGTATGATACTCCACTAAACATTTTCACAACATTCATAAGGGATCAGTGTTTACAAAAGCTCTTGTATATGGGGAAATGTCAAGTTATTTTAGGGATCTTTATCAAATTAGCTTTCAAGATAATAAATAATGCATATTTGTATTTAATTAGAAGATCATCTATTCCTTTACAATAATATAAATCACTGTCTCTATTTCCTCTGTTGTCTGATATCTTGACTGGGACTTTTTTTTGCTATGCTGCACATTACATGGGATCTTAGTTGCCTAACCAAGGATCAAACCTGCACCCATTGCATTGGCAACATGGTCTTTACCACTGGAATGCCAGGGAAGTCCAGGACATATTTCTTACCTTTAAAGAACTGCATCTTAAATATATTCCCATTATTTCTTATGCTATCTGGTTAATCAGAGATTTATTTTAAGTATTCTTACACAGTATGCAGTATTCTTTAAAAGTTTCATGGAGATATTTAAAATATTATAGAATCTAAATGAACTCATTCTCATTTAGGTAGATTTAAAGAAAAGATCACAATGAAGAATGGTATTTAGAAAGAAAATCTCAGTATTGGCATGAATTTATTGAGTTATTTTATTTGCCCCTGAGCAATAAGCAACCAAAAGCAATATACACAGTCTTGGGGAATGTCATTACATTAGTATTACTCAATTAATAATATTGTAATATTCTTTGTAATTTCTATACTAAAAATAAACTCTTTAATTGGCTACCATGGATAAATAAAGGAGAAGGCGATAGCACCCCACTGCAGTACTCTTGCCTGGAAAACCCCATGGATGGAGGAGACTAGTAGGCTGCAGTCCATGGGGTCGTGAAGAGTCAGACACAACTGAGCGACTTCACTTTCACTTTTCACTTTCATGCATTGGAGAAAGAAATGGCAACCCACTCCAGTGTTCTTGCCTGGAGAATCCCAGGGATGGGGGAGCCTGGTGGGCTGCCATCTATGGGGTCTCATGGAGTTGGACACAACTGAAGCGACTTAGCAGCAGCAGCATTGATTAAGAAAGGGGCAGATATGAGGTAAACATTCCAAAATATTTTCTTATCAAGCTTTATGTTTGCAATGTTTATCTTTTAGTGATGAAATGTAGGTTCCTTTTTTTAATTTTTCATGGAATACCGGGCCCTACAGCTACTATATTTTTCATTTTATCAAATGTTACCAAGTTTTCTCTATTCTGTGAATAGCTAATTTGTCAAATCCAGTATCTGTAGAAAATGCTAATGAGATTATTACATGGTATGAGTGAGTAAGTGATAGTCACTCAGTTGTTTCTGACTCTTTGTAACCCCATGGACTGTAGCCTGCCAGGGTCCTCTGTCCATGGGATTCCCAAGCAAGAATACTGTAGTGGGTTTCCATTTCCTTCTCCAGGGATCTTCCCTATCCAGGGATTAAACCCAGATCTTCTGTATTGCAGGCAGATTCTTTACTGTTTGAGCCATCAGGGAAGCCCATGAATCATTAAGTAACTCAACTTTGTACGGTACTTTCTTCTCCCCATTCATTTTGTTTTTCTGTATGTTCATAGGGAACTTTTGTTTTAGGTCGACTAAAGATCACATATAATATGGACATATGTGCTAAGTCGCTTCAGTTGTGTCCAACTCTCCAACCCCATGGACTGTAGTCCGCCAGTCTCCTCCATCTATGGGATTTTCCAAGCAAGAATACTGGAGTGGGTTGCCATGCTCTCCTCCAAGGGACCTTCCCAACCCAGGGATCAAAGCTGTGTCTCTTGCATCTCTTGCATTGATCTCCAACTAGTTCCATCTCCTTGCAGCCAAAGGGACTCTGAAGAGTCTTCTCCAGAACCACAGTTCAAAAGCATTAATTATTTGGTACTCAGTCTTATTTCTGGTCCAACTCTTACATCCATACATGGCTACTGGAAAAACCATAGCTTTGACAAAATGGATCTTTGACAGCAAAGTGATGTCTCTACATTTTAATATACTCTCCAGGTTTGACATAGCTTTTCATCCAAATAGAAATATCTTTTAATTTCATGTCTGCAGTCACTGTCCACACTGATTTTGGAGCTCATGAAAATAAAGTTCATCACAGTTGCCATTGTTTTCCCATCTATTTGCCGTGAAGTGATGGGACCAGATGCCAGATCTTATTTTTTTTTAATTTTATTTTATTTTTAAACTTTACAATATTGTATTAGTTTTGCCAAATATCAAAATGAATCCACCACAGGTATACATGTGTTCCCCATCCTGAACCCTCCTCCCTCCTCCCTCCCCATACCATCCCTCTGGGTCGTCCCAGTGCACCAGCCCCAAGCATCCAGTATCATGCATTGAACCTGGACTGGTGACTTGTTTCATACATGATATTATACATGTTTCAATGCCATTCTCCCAAATCTTCCCACCCTCTCCCTCTCCCACAGAGTCCATAAGACTGATCTATACATCAGTGTCTCTTTTGCTGTCTCATACACAGGGTTATTGTTACCATCTTTCTAAATTCCATATATATGCATTAGTATACTGTATTGGTGTTTTTCTTTCTGGCTTACTTCACTCTGTATAATAGGTTCCAGTTTCATCCACCTCATTAGAACTGATTCAAGTGTATTCTTTTTAATGGCTGAGTAATACTCCATTGTGTATATGTACCACTGCTTTCTTATCCATTCATCTGCTGATGGACATCTAGGTTGCTTCCATGTCCTGGCTATTATAAACAGTGCTGCGATGAACATTGGAGTACACGTGTCTCTTTCCTTTCTGGTTTCCTCGGTGTGTATGCCCAGCAGTGGGATTGCTGGATCATAAGGCAGTTCTATTTCCAGTTTTTTAAGGAATCTCCACACTGTTCTCCATAGTGGCTGTACTAGTTTGCATTCCCACCAACAGTGTAAGAGGGTTCCCTTTTCTCCATACCCTCTCCAGCATTTATTGCTTGTAGACTTTTGGATCACAGCCATTCTGACTCGGGTGAAATGGTATCTCATAGTGGTTTTGATTTGCATTTCTCTGATAATGAGTGATGTTGAGCATGTTTTCATGTGTTTGTTAGCCATCTGTATGTCTTCTTTGGAGAAATGTCTATTTAGTTCTTTGGCCCATTTTTTGATTGGGTCATTTATTTTTTTGGAGTTGAGCTGTAGGAGTTGCTTATATATTTTTGAGATTAGTTATTTGTCAGTTGCTTCATTTGCTATTATTTTCTCCCATTCTGAAGGCTGCCTTTTCACCTTGCTAACAGTTTCCTTTGTTGTGCAGAAGCTTTTAAGTTTAATTAAGTCCCATTTGTTTATTTTTGCTTTTATTTCCAATATTCTGGGAGGTGGGTCATAGAGGATCCTGCTGTGATGTATGTCAGAGAGTGTTTTGCCTATGTTCTCCTCTAGGAGTTTTATAATTTCTGGTCTTACATTTAGATCTTGAATCCATTTTGAGTTTATTTTTGTGTATGGTGTTAGAAAGTGTTCTAGTTTCATTCTTTTACAAGTGGTTGACCAGTTTTCCCAGCACCACTTGTTAAAGAGATTGTCTTTAATCCATTATACATTCTTGCCTCCTTTGTCAAAGATAAGTTGTCCATATGTGCGTGGATTTATTTCTGGGCTTTCTATTTTGTTCCATTCATCTATATTTCTGTCTTTGTGCCAGTACCATACTGTCTTGATAACTGTGGCTTTGTAGTAGAGCCTGAAGTCAGGTAGGTTGATTCCTCCAGTTCCATTCTTCTTTCTCAAGATAGCTTTGGCTATTCGAGGTTTTTTGTATTTCCATGCAAATTGTGAAATTATTTGTTCTAGCTCTGTGAAGAATACCATTGGTAGCTTGATAGGGATTGCATTGAATCTATAAATTGCTTTGGGTAGTATACTCATTTTCACTATATTGATTCTTCCAATCCATGAACATGGTATATTTCTCCATCTATTAGTGTCCTCTTTGATTTCTTTCACCAGTGTTTTATAGTTTTCGATATATAGGTCTTTAGTTTCTTTAGGTAGATATATTCCTAAGTATTTTATTCTTTCCGTTGCAATGGTGAATGGAATTGTTTCCTTAATTTCTCTTTCTGTTTTCTCATTATTAATGTATAGGAATGCAAGGGATTTCTGTGTGTTGATTTTATATCCTGCAACTTTACTATAATCATTGATTAGTTCTAGTAATTTTCTGGTGGAGTCTTTAGGGTTTTCTATGTAAAAGATCATGTCATCAGATCTTAGTTTTTTGAATGTTTTAAGCCAACTTTTTCACTCTCCTCTTTCACTTTCATCAAGAGGCTCTTTAGTTCTTCTTCACTTTGTGCAATTAGGGTGGTGTCATCTGCATATCTGAGGTTATTGATATTTCTCCTGGCAATTTTGATTCCAGTTTGAGCATCATTCAGCCTGGCATTTCTCCTGATGTGCTCTGCATATAAGTTAAATGAGCAGAGTGACAATGTACAGCCTGGACATACTCCTTTCCCAATTTGGAACCAGTCCATTGTTCCATGTCCGATTCTAACTGTTGCTTCTTGATCTGCATACAGGTGACTCAGGAAACAGGTAAGGTTGCCTGGTATTCCTATATCTTTAAGAATTTTCCACAGTATTTTGTGATCCACACAGTCAAAGGCTATGAAGCAGAAGTAGGTGTTTTTCTGGAATTCCCTTGCTTTTTCTATGATCCAGTTAATGTTGGCAATTTAACCTAGTACTACTCATTTACTTTACCTTGTAGACTGATATGCTGTATTCAAATTCTAAGTTTTTGGGGATAATTTTATAACGAGGCAACTGAGAAATGGAATCTTTTCCTGCTGGATCCATATACAAGGATGTTACAGTCAGCAGCAATTGCAGCCACCATGGATGGTGAGCTGGTCAGCCCTGAGGTAACTCAAGAAGGAAAGAATATCTGATATCTCCAGTATTAAATACTGATAGTAAATACCTATCTATCTCCAGACTGCAGCCACTCCCTACAATGAGCCCTGAGGAAAATTTAGAATGTGAAAACTCGGGATTCTGGCCCAACATAGCTGAGATGCATATCTCAGGAATGATTTCAATGAGCCTAGACACTTGCATCTTCTCATACACTGAAAAGGGCATTCCAAGTGATGCATTGGTAAAGAATCTGCTGCCAATGCTGGAAACACAAGAGATGTGGGTTCTATTCCTGGGTCCAGATATCACCTGGAGTAGTTGCCTGGAAAATCCTTTGGATGGAGGAGCCTGGTAGGGCTCCAGTCCATGGATTAACAAAGAGTCAGACACGACTGAGTGAATTCTCTTCACTTCACTACTTGAACTTACTAGGTGGAAATTTTTCCAGTCTGAGATGTACATTATGTGATAGATTCTTCTATTGTAGTCATGATACACACTTTTAATTCAGTCCATATTATTTGCTATATTCAAGTACTTAGAATATGGGATACTGGCTCTTTCAAAGAAGGAAGTTTATAAGTTGGAGAAGACCCATTATCAATGAGGTTGTTGTTGTTAAGTCTCTAAGTCTTATTTGACCCTTTGTGACCCCATGGGCTGCAGGACATCATGCTTCCCTGTCCTTCATAATCACCCAGATTAATCAAACTCATGTCGATTGAGTCAGTGATGCCATCCAACCATCTCATCTTTGTTCTCCTTCTCCTCCTGCCCTCAATCTTTCCAGCATAGGGTCTTTCCCCATGAGTCAGCTCTTAGGATCAGATGGCCTAAGTATTAGAGCTTCAGCTTCAGCATCAGTCCTTCCAGTGAATATTCAGGACTAATTCCCTTTAGGAGTGACTGGTTTGATCTTCTTGTAGTCCAAAAGACTCTCGAGACTTTTTCAGTACCACAGTTTGAAAACATCAATTCTTTCTTATTGCCAAATGCAGACTTTAATTGAAGAAAGTAGGGAAACAACTCAACCATTCAGGCATGACCTAGATCAAATTCCTTGTGAATATACAGGGGAAATGCCAAATAGATTCAAGGGATTAGATCTGATAGACAGAGTGCCTGAAGAATTATGGATGGAGGCTCGTGAAATTGTACAGGAGGCAGTGATAAAGAACATCACCAAGAAAAATACGTGCAAAAAGGGAAAATGGTTGTCTGAAGAGGCTTTACAAATAGCTGAGAAAAGAGAAGTGAAAGGCAAAGGAGAAAAGAAAATATATACTCATTTGAATGCAGAGTTCCAAAGAATAGCAAGGAGAGATAAGAAAGCATTCCTCGGAAATCAATGCAAAGAAATAGAGGAAAACAATAGAATGGGAAAGACTAGAGATCTCTTCAAGAAAATTCAAGATACCAAGGGGACATTTCATGCAAAAATGGGCACAATAAAGGACAGAAATTGTACAGACCTAACAGAAGCAGAAGATATTAAGAAGAGGTGGCAAGAATACACAGAAAAGCTATACAAAAAAGATCTTCATGACCCAGATAACCAAGATGGTGTGATCACTTGCCTAGAGTCAGACATCCTTGAATGTTAAGTCAAGTGGGCCTTAGGAAGCATCACTACAAACAAAGGTAATGGAGGTGATGGAATTTCAGTTGAGCTATTTCAAACCCTAAAAGAGGATGCTATGAAAGTGTTGCACTCAATATGCCAGCAAATTTGGAAAACTCAGCAAGGCAATGCCAAAGAATGTTCAAACTACTGCACAATTGCACTCATCCCAGGGTCAGGGAGCCTGGTGGGCTGCCATCTATAGGATCCCACAGAGTCAGACATGACTGAAGCAGCAGCAGCAGCAGCAGAACACTCTGGTAAAGTAATGTTCAAATTTCTCCAAGGAGGCTTCAACAGTATGTGAACCAAGAACTTGCAGATGTTCAAGCTGGATTTTAAAAGGCAGAGGAAACAGAGATCAACTTGCCAACATCTGTTGGATCATTGAGAAAGCAAGAGAGTTCCAGAAAAAAAAAATTACTTCTGTTTTATTGACCTCGCCAAAGCCGTTGACTGTGGGGATCACAATAAATTGTGGAAAATTCTTAAAGAGATGAGTATACAAGATCACCTTATCTGCCTCCTGAGAAATCTGTAGGCAGGTCAAAAAGCAGCAGTTAGAATTGGAAATCGGAAAACAGACTGGTTCAAAATTGGAAAAGGAATACCTCAAGGCTGTATATTGTCACCCTGCTTATTTAAGTTATATGCAGAGTACATCATGAGAAACTTTGGGCTGGGTGAAGCACAAGCTGGAATCAAGATTGCTGGGAGAAATATCAATAACCTTACATATGCAGATGACACCACCCTTATGGTAGAAAGCAAAGAAGAATTAAAGAGCTTCTTGATGAGAGTGAACGAGGAGATGAAAAGTTGGCTTAAAACTCAACATTCAGAAAATTAAGATCCTGGCATCTGGTCCCATCACTTCATGGCAAATATTAGGGGAAACAATGAAAACAGTGAGAGATTATTCTCTTGTGCTCCAAAATCACTGCAGATGATGACTGCATCAGTGAAACTAAAAGACACTTGCTCCTTGGAAGAAAAGCTATGACAAACTGAGACAAAGTATTAAAAGCAGAGACTTTACTTTGCCAACAGAGATCTGTCTAGTCAAAGCTATGGTTTTTCCAGTAGTCCTGTATGGATGTGAGAGTTGGACTATAAAGAAAACTGGGTGCTGAAGAATTGATGTTTTTGAACTGTGGTGTTGGACAAGACTCTTGAGAGTCCCTTGGACTGCAAGGAGATCAAACCAGTCCATCCTAAAGGAAATCAGCCCTGAATATTCATTGGCAGGACTGATGCTGAAGCTGAAACTCCAATACTTTAGCCAACTTGGGAAGAACTGACTCATTGGAAAAGACCCTGATGCTGGAAAAGATTGAAGGTGGGAGAAGGGCACGACAGAGGATGAGATGGTTGGACTGCATCACCAACTCAATGGACATGAGTTTGAGCAAGGTTTGGGGGTTTTTGAAGGACATGGAAGACTGGTGTGCTGCAGAGTAGGACACAACTGAGTAACTGAACTGAACTGAAATGCCTTTTAATTTCATGACTGCAGTCACTGTCTTCAGTGATTCTGGAGCCCAAGAAATTTAAATCCTCTACTATTTCTATTTTTTCCTCATCTATCTGCCATGAAGTGATCTATGAGGAAAGTTATGTTAGTAACTGAAAGAATGAATGAAAGAGCCTAAGTTGAAAAGCTTAACTACTTGAGAAATAGGGGTTGGAATTATAGAGATATTAAAGGGGTTTCCAAGGGCTCAGATTTCTGGACAATTGTTCAAGAGTAGCTTTGTCAGAAAGTAATGGAAAGCTATTAGTTCTACTATATACTGTTGATTCTAGGATAAAAATATGATGTCTATATTTAATACTATATCATTTAAAATGTACTTAGAGTGATATTATTAGGCAAATTCTTTTCAGTGATAAACTTCCAGACAAGTATATTTCAGGCTTAAGAAGGGATACATTCACTTGCAAGGTAATACAACAAGATCCATGGCAATAGTGAGTGTGTGCTTGTGTGTGTATGTATACACATTGAGTGGGAATATGGGCTTCCCTGGTGGCTTAGACAGTAAAGAATCTGTCTGCAATGCAGGAGAGCCAGGTTCAGTCCCTGGATCTGGAAGATTCCCCTGGAAAAGGGAATGGCTATCCACTCCAGTATTCTTGCCTGGAGAATCCCATTAACAGAGGAGCCTTGGTAGGCTTCAATCCATGGTGTTGCAGAATTGAACACGACTGAACAACTAACACTTTTACTTTTCTTTTCATGGCAAGAGTATCTAATATCCTTTGCCTTACAGCGATTTTTATAGAAAAAATTATAGAAACATATATTTATATTCAATTTTTCAGATATATAAAATTTCACTTTTTTTATGCAGTCTTTCAAATTTGCAGTTGATAGTTGTAAATATCTCTCATCACTACTATCTTTTCCTTGTTTGTTTCATTTATAGCATTATCATAATCTGATCCCATAAAAAATGTGTCTGCACTTGCTGTATAGAAAATTAGATAATAAAGTTCTTGAGGGCAGGTAGTTTAGCTCTTTACCCACTGATAGACACTCATTGCTGGAAAAGTGTTATATGATAATGATTTATGAAATATGTAAATAAATGACTTAATTATACAATATCTTAATAGTTAATACTTAGTAATATTTAAATTTTTCAAATAACGTTTTGAATTTACAAGGGACAACTTAATAGGAATTTTTTGTTAATAGGAATTGCTTGCAATATAGTTTCTAACATAAAATTGCTTTAACAATGCATGAAATACTTGAGTCTCCATAGTGTTATTAAGCAATGTTATGATTAAAAAAAAATGGAATATAATGTCATGTAAAAATACCCAATAAAGAGGAATGTTAACATTGTGTCTCTGTATATACTCAGTTGTGTCTTACTCTCTGCGACCCTATGGACTGTAGCATGCCAGGCTCATCTGTCCATGGCATTTCTCAGGCAAGAATACGGCAGTGGGTTACCATTTCCTCCTCCAGGGAATCTTTCAGGCTCAGGGGTTGAATACATGTCTCTTGTATCTCCTGCACTGGCAGGCAGATTCTTTACCACTGGAACCACCTGAGAAGCCTATGTTAAGATTAAAAATATATAATTGAACTTTGGTAAAAACTTTTCAGCTTTGTGTTAACTGACTTGTGTTAATGGCTAGAAATTGAAATGCATGGCAGTTTCTTATTCCCATGAAAATTTAGTAATCACTAATAAAATTTATTGTCCTAAATATATTGATAATAAAATTGATTAACATTATGTTTGTTATCACATGAGTATTAAATTAATCATCATTGTTGATTTGCCCATATTCTAAGTAAACTGTATTAACTATTTTATCTCTGTTCCAAAATGTCTTCTATTGTTTCACAGCCAGGAATCTTAGGAAAATTCTCTTCAAGATTAAACTTTAGCTCTTGTCCTATAAACTCTCAACAAAATACAAGCATGTTGTTTCAATGTTTATTTAAATTTTGGGCTTTCTGCCTACTAAAGAAGTGAATATTACTAATGTTTATTATAAAATTCAACAAAAGAATATTCAATTTATTATAACACTTAACTGACACACAGTAATTGCCTTTTCTTCTAACATTCTGATTACTTTGAGAGGTCACTATTTAGAAACTTATCTGTAGCCAGTATGCAAAAATCAGTAAACAGCATGCAGTAAAATAAAATGCAGTAAGAATGGCAGTTCTTACAATCTACATTCTAATTTGCTGTGTTGAACAACCTAAAATGATCAGGTGAAACAATCATATTTGCATGTAGCAGTACTTGATTCTTAATATTGCTGCTGCTGCTGCTGCTAAGTCACTTCAGTCGTGTCCAACTCTGTGTGACCCCATAGACGGCAGCCCACCAGGCTCCCCCATCCCTGGGATTCTCCAGGCAAGAACACTGGAGTGGGTTGCCATTTCCTTCTCCAATGCATGAAAGTGGAAAGTGAGAGTGAAGTCGCTCAGTCATGTCCGACCCCTAGCAACCCCATGGACTGCAGCCCACCAGGCTCCTCTGTCCATGGGGTTTTCCAGGCAAGAGTACTGGAGTGGGGTGCCATTGCCTTCTCCAGATTCTTAATATTAGAGGTCATTTTAACAACTCTTAATTCTCCTTTTTCATTTTCAATAATAACCATCTTAACTTGTTCCTTTTTCTTTTTAATTATTTTAAACAAAGGACTTATACCGACAGGATTTCCAGCAGTTTTTGATAATTTGTGCTCAATGAAGTTTATTGATTTAAAGAAACAGGGAGGGGACAAATATCCCAGTCCATTTTTTTCATATTGTAATACTATTTTCAAGTGAATAATAAACAAATTCAGAGCTCACAGTGTGTTATTCTTAACTGGAATGATATA
Organism: Bos javanicus; assembly: GCF_032452875.1. Taxonomy (NCBI): domain Eukaryota; kingdom Metazoa; phylum Chordata; class Mammalia; order Artiodactyla; family Bovidae; genus Bos; species Bos javanicus. Next base: position 15,116,595 of record NC_083883.1, read on the forward strand.
ATCGAGTACCTTATTGGAAACATTTTCTACCATTTGGTTTAAGAAAACATTGGTCAGGAATATATTTTTGAATGATGTGCTTGTGTGTCTGTGCATGTGTGTGTGTAAGTGCATGCTTGCTCAGTCATATCCAGTTCTTTGTGATCTCATGGACTCTAGCCCACACCAGTCTCCTCTGTCCATGGAATTTTCAAGGAAAAAATACTGGAATGGGTTGCCATCTTCTATGTTAGGGGATCTTCCCTACCCAGGGGTGGAACCTGCATCTCTTGTATTTGCTGCACTGGCAGGAGGATTCTTTTATGACTGGTGCCACCTGGGAAGCCTTTTATAATAATATATCAGCTAAAGTTTTTGGAATTATATTTGTCTAAAATGTGATTTTTAGTTTATATATCCATTGCCTTCTCTGTTAGCAGCTAGAATCTAACTGGGAAATATGTGTCACATAGGTGTTAATATTATTAATTTCTATTATCTTCCAAATTCATTTTGACCATTATAAAATGCACCTTTTAAAAATTAAACTTTTAATGTCACACAGACTCAAATGCACTTGTAAAAGACTCTAAAATGTCTTCTTGTTTCTATTCCAAATAATATCTCAAATCTCTCAACTCTTACAAATTCTACTGCCTCTATATTAGTCTCTATTATCATTTCTTCCCAGATGAGAGAATTTCGCCCCTCCTCTTTTTTCTCATATGTCCTGCACCCAGATCTATGAATCATTAAAAAAATTTTTAATTGATTATCTTAAGCATTATAATGTCTTTCAGTTGTACTTAAAATCACATCTGTGATGCTGGAAGTGATGAATCATTCTTCTGCCTTCCTCCCTGATTTCATCATGTGCCATGCTTCCCCTAGGTCAGAATGCTTCCAGGAGCTCTCCTCTTCTTACAATTCCTTTAGCACTGAAGACCTCCCCAATTCAAGTTTGTGCTCACAGATTTCATTACCTAGAAATTCCTTCACCTTGACTGTTCTCCTCCAGCAATGATTGCCCTCCAGTTTTGCCTAAACCATTATTCTCTCACAGTACTATCTATATTATAGCTCCTATTAAAATAAGTAATCATATATTTAGGTATCTTTTATGGTTTTACATCTTTTTCTACCAATGCTTCATGGAAGTAAGTTATGTCTTCTGTGCACACCCATGTGCCCTGAAAACTAACGCAAAGTTTGGCAGATATGCTTGTTGAATGCCAAGAAGTATGAATAAGGAAATCAGTGGCAACTACTGTGACCCTTTCTTCTGTTGTATCTGTTCACTGGGACTATTAATTTCTTTTCTTAAGTGAATTCTCTATCTCTCTCACTCATACTTTTGAAGTTTCAATATCTCCCTCTCAAATGAACTTTTCTTTAACCTTCTATCTACTTTTTAAAATAAAAGCAATAAAGTAAAAGCACTGCCTTTTCACTAAATCATGAACAAATATCATATATCTTATGACATCTAAATTTATGAAAATGCCAAGGTCAACTAAAACTTTTATTGAGTTCTACTCTCAAAACAAATTTTCTAGGTTTTGTGTATTTCCTCTGAGCATTTTCTATGTTGAAGATGGTTTTCTTCCATCTGTCTGCATAAATCTGACCTATTCTCGTGTGCCAATCCCAAATACAATGTATATTATAAAGTTATTTATCATTATTACAGATAAGTTTTTTTCTCATTTGTTTTCTCATAATATTTTTGTCTATGCAGTTATATTTACATCTTCTATTACCCAATAAAATATGTCTTCTTATTCTTGTACAAAAGGGAAAAAAAGAATCTAAAAAATCTTAAAATAATTGAAAACCCCTTGACACACTAGAACTACAACAGAACTCGCTAATTATCTTCTTCAATTATTTCTCCCTGAAACTAAAATTTAAAAAATTTAATGAAAATACATCTTACCCCTTGGTAAATTTGCTTATTTATTCTTCTCTGTTTTACTAAGATATAATTAATATATACCATTATATTAATTGTAGGTGTACAACATAATAATTCAGTATTTGTGTGTATTGCAAAATGATCATGGCAATGTCCAGATTACATTCACCACCATATATAGTTGCAATTTTTTTCTTGTGATAAGAACTTTTAAGATCTACTCTCTTTAATAGTTTTCAAATATATAATACAATGTAATTACCTATAGTCACTATGATGTACATCTCCAGAATTTTTAAAAATTTTATTTTTCTTTGGGACTTTATTTCAAAATCCAACTGTATTGGTGTGTTTTGTCATCTGTTGAATACCTTGGGAAGTATAGGCAATCATTTGATCTAAGGATTCTTATAATTGCCACATAGATATGTATCAGATCAGATCAGATCAGTTGCTCAGTCGTGTCCGACTCTTTGCGACCCCATGAATCACAGCATGCCAGGCCTCCCTGTCCATCATCAACTCCCAGAGTTCACTCAGACTCATGTCCATCGAGTCAGTGATACCATCCAGCCATCTCATCCTCTGTCGTCCCCTTCTCCTCCTGCCGCCAATCCCTCCCAGCATCAGGGTCTTTTCCAATGAGTCAACTCTTGCATGAGGTGGCCAAAGTACTGGAGTTTCAGCTTTAGCATCATTCCTTCCAAAGAAATCCCAGGGTTGATCTCCTTCAGAATGAACTGGTTGGATCTCCTTGTAGTCCAAGGGACTCTCAAGAGTCTTCTCCAACACCACAATTCAAAAGCATCAATTCTTTGGCGCTCAGCCTTCTTCACAGTCCAACTCTCACATCCATACATGACCACAGGAAAAACCATAGCCTTGACTAGACGAAACTTTGTTGGCAAAGTAATGTCTCTGCTTTTCAATATGCTATCTAGGTTGGAAATAACTTTCCTTCCAAGGAGTAAGCGTCTTTTAATTTCATGGCTGCAGTCACCATCTGCAGTGATTTTGGAGCCCAGAAAAATAAAGTGTGACACTGTTTCCACTGTTTCCCCATCTATTTCCCATGAAGTGGTGGGACCAGATGCCATGATCTTTGTTTTCTGAATGTTGAGCTTTAAGCCAACTTTTTCACTCTCCACTTTCACCTTCATCAAGAGGCTTTTGAGTTCCTCTTCACTTTCTGCCATAAGGGCGGTATCGTCTGAATATCTGAGGTTATTGATATTTCTCCCGGAAATCTTGATTCCAGCTTGTGTTTCTTCCAGTCCAGCGTTTCTCATGATGTTCTCTGCATATAAGTTAAATAAACAGGGTGACAATAAACAGCCTTGACGAACTCCTTTTCCTATTTAAACCAGTCTGTTGTTCCATGTCCAGTTCTAACTGTTGCTTCCTGACCTGCAGGAAGTTTCTCAAGAGGCAGATCAGGTGGTCTGGTATTCCCATCTCTTTCAGAATTTTCCACAATTTATTGTGATCCTCGTGTCTGACTCTTTGCGACCCCATCAACTGAAGCCAACGGGGCTCCTCCATCCATGGGATTTTCCAGGCAAGAATACTGGAGTGGGTTGACATTTCCTTCTCCAGGGGAACTTCCCGACCCAGGGATCGAACCCGGGTCTCTCACATTGTAGGCAGACGCTTTACCGTCTGAGCCACAAGGGAAGTCCCATGGATATGTGTAGAAAAGTCCTATATCTTTTAATATACCGTTAGCTAACCAGAACAAAATGTGATCTTATCAGTGTTCCTGAAGCTCTCTATCTAATATCACTTCCAAAGCTGAAGAAGTAAAATAGTACAATAATGTCTTAATGAATGGTTAGTATTTAGTTTTCCAAAAACTGTTAATACTTATATACTTAAAGAGTTAAAACTTATAAACTTTCCTGAAATGATATATTTTTGCAAAAGAAATTCTGATGTAATATCATGAAATTTATAAAGAAAATATAAGAGCATTAATTTCAGCGTCCATACATTAGAAAAATTAAATTTTCCAAGGGAATATTCATTTCAAAAAGCTTATTAAATTCTTCTCACACAATACTCTCCATGCATACAAGAATAGATATACTCAAACCTCCAGAAAAAGATGACAGTTTTGGAAAGTACTTGTGGTACTTATTCCTGCTTAAATTATTTTGGAAATTAATGTTCTTATTATTCATGTGTTATGTGATGAAATTTTGTAATCTGACTGGACATGGAACAACAGACTTGTTGCAAATCAGGAATGGAGTACGTCAAGTCTATATATTGTCACCCTGCTTAGTTAGCTTATATAAAGAGTACATCATGAGAAATGCACGGCTGGATGAAGCACAAGCTGGAATCAAGATTGCCAGGAGAAATATCAGTAACCTCAGATACACAGATGACACTACCCTTATGGCAGAAAGTGAAGAAGAACTAAAGAGCCTCTTGATGAAAGTGAAAGAGGAGAGTGAAAAAGTTGGCTTAAAACTCAACATTCAGAAAACTAAGATCATGGCATCTGGTCCCATCACTTCATGGCAAATAGATGGGGAAACAATGGAAACAGTGAGAGACGTTATTTTGGGGCTCCAAAATCACTGTAGATGTGACTGCAGCCATGAAATTAAAACATGCTTGCTTCTTGGAAGAAAAGTTATGACCAACCTAGACAGTATATTAAGAAGCAGAGACATTACTTGTCAGCAAAGGTCTGTGTGGTCAAAGCTATTTTCCAGTAGCCACGTATGGATGTGAGAGTTGGACTGTACAGAAAGCTGAGCGCTGAAGAATTGATGCTTTTGAACTGTGGTGTTGAAGAAGACTCTTAAAAGTCCCTTGGACTGCAAGGAGACTCAGAGAGTTAGTCCTAAAAGAGACCACTCCTTGGTGTTCATTGGAAGGACTGATGTTGAAGCTGGAACTTCAATATTTTGGTCACCTGATGTGAAGAGCTGACTCCTTGGAAAAGACCCTGATGCTGGGGAAGATTGAAGGCAGGAAAAGGGGACGACAGAGGATGAGATGGTTGAATGGCCTCACCAACATGATGGCCATGAGTCTGAATAAGCTCCAGGAGTTGGTGATGGATAGGGAAAGCCTGGCATGCTGCAGTCCATGAGGTCGCAAAGAGTCGGACACGACAGAGCGAGTGAACTAAACTGAACTGACCTTAAAAAAGTAGTGATATATAAGTAACAGACTTAAGAATAGGGTTTCCTACTCATAAGGTTAAAGATGGATGAGACAATATTATCTGTTTCCCACTAAATTACAATTTTCTATCAATACTAGTGCGACTAGCACACAGATACTCCTATAATTTAGCACTCACAGTGTCTATTCTAAAAGTTACCTAGTGTTAATTCTTTTAGGGTCAGATTTTTCTCTTTTCCCATCAATTCCACACACTAGAACCAGATCTTTCTCCAGAGAGGCAGGCTTTGGTCATAGTGATGATCTCATTCAAAACATTTCTTTGAATTTCAAATCCCTGTAGGAAAGAAATGTGACATGAGATAGAAAGCTTTCCTAATTCTGCCATCCTCACCTGCACATAAAATCCATTTCATGTACCACTGCTGCCTTTTATTTATGCTTCAGAACTTCATATACCTCTTCTGCCTTAACATATTTTGTTAATTATTCTCCTTTCAAATGAATATCCTCCTGCATCATATCTTTCTATACAAATTTCACCCAACTTTCAAAGAAAAATATGTCAGTCTCTTCATAATATTTGCATTGATGCTGTAAGAAAACAAGGCTTGTTCTTTTAAACTCCTTGGAAATTTATTCAGTGTCTCTCTCAACGACACTTGCCACCTTATACCCAGTTTTCTGCATTTGTGCCCCAAATAACTTTTCTCATTACACAAATGTGGTGCTCATTGTCAGCATCGTTTTTCATGTTTTCATACTTTTTAGTTTCTAGTACATTGTATATGAAATCTCTTCATAAATGTTTGTTGAATAAAGGCCTAGGAATATAAACACTTTCAAATAATAAGTCATATGAGCCATAATTTCTTCTCAATTACCTTTTAATTGTACTAGCATGTCTCTGTTGAATTAAAACCTTGAGCATATCTAAATTTAGGCAAATATTTCTTAGCTCATGGAAGGCTCATCATCTTAGGGATGTCTCAGTTTCAAGTACCATAATACCTACCACCTTAAAACTGCTCATAAAATCCACGTAATCCCTTTGTGACTTCTGACCGAAGCAAGAATCGAAAAAGGCATTTCAATGCGCCTTTCCACATTCGCAGGAAAATTATGTCTTCTCCTCTTTCTAAAGAGCTAAGACAGAAGTACAACGTTCGATCCATGCCCATCTGAAAGGATGATGAAGTTCAAGTTGTACGAGGGCACTACAAAGGGCAGCAAATTGGCAAAGTAGTCCAGGTTTACAGGAAGAAATATGTCATCTGCATTGAACGAGTGCAGCAGGAGAAGGCTAATGGCACAACTGTCCATGTGGCCATTCACCCCAGCAAGGTGGTTATCACCAGACTAAAACTGGACAAAGACCACAAAAAGATCCTCGAACGTAAAGCCAAATCTCGCCAAGTAGGAAAGGAAAAGGGCAAATATAAGGAAGAAACAATTGAGAAGATGCAAGAATAAAGTCATCTTGTCTACAGCTTTCATTAAAAACCGTTAAAATGGAAAAAAAAAAAAAAATTCCACATAATGGACTCCCCTGGCAGTCCAGTGATTAAGAACTCCATGCTTCCCATGCAGAGGGTGTGGGTTTGATTCATAGTCAGGCAAGTAAGATCCCACAAGCTGCACAGGCCAAAAAGAAAGGAAAGAAAATCCACTTAAGAAGAGACCTGAAAGTGAAGTCACTCAGTCGTGTCTGACTCTTTGCAATCCCATGGACTGTAGCCTGCCGGGCTCCCCCGTCCATGGGATTTCTCAAGCGAGAATACTGGAGGGGGTTGCCATTTCCTTCTCCAGGGGATCTTTCCTACCCAGGGATCAAACCCTGGTGTCCCACATTGCAGGAAGACTCTTTACCATTTAAAGAGAGCTGGAGTTAGGCATTTTAGTGTTGGGTGAGACAGCTTATCAATACCCTGGCTTTGACTGGACTGCCTTGTGACTCCTTAGCCTTCTCACTGTCTGCGAGGGCATAGGGAAACCATGCAGGGGCCAAAGGCTCACATCCTCAGGCTACAGTGACCAGAACAAAAGAGTTCAGAAGATCAAAGGAAAGAAAAGAATCCTATTTATTCTTCCAAAACGAGAGTAAAGTCTTTCTTGAAAATGCTTGAGCCAAATTTCCCAGGCATATCATTGGCCAGAGTTAGTTCAAATGCCCAACTGGTAAAGGAAAACAGAATCTTTTAAAACCAATTTAAAGCCATGATTTCTTACCTCCAAGTGCATATTGCTGTCAAAACAAAATTGTAAGTAAGAATAAGAAATGTCTGGTAGATAGAAAATTAACCATACTGTCATTGTGTAAAACCCATGATTAAAACTGAAACTCCTGTGTTATTACTTCAGCTTTATATTTATTTGCATATTCAACCTAGCAAAAATTGCAAACAACAGAAAAAAAAAAAAATCAACCAACCATAATACCCAACCAAAGGAGCCAAATAAAATATTGCACTGAATTATTTCTCTACAATGCTTGCATCCTATTTTTCATGTGAGTTGAAATACAGAAACATACACCAATACTGCATATGGTTGTTTATCTGTACTGAACGCATTATATCTGTTCCTTCTCAGATAATAATACTATACTTAGGGTACACTTCCTGTTATAGTTTTCCTCACATTGCTTTGTGATATATTAAAATGCCTTGCTTCTTCACTTAAATATCAGTTTTTAAATGGCAAGCAAATCTTTATATTTTTGTAGCCTTGCAGATTTGGATACTACTAGTTTATAGGAAATAAATAAATATTTATCATATGAATAGATGTTGAGGAATAATGAAGCTGAGGAATATGGATGGATGAATGAATAACAGTCTTGTCATATTGAGGTTTAATCATTGTTTTCTGTAGGGAAAGTCAATATCATTCTTTCCAGTTTATTCTTAATCACTAACTAGCTACACACTCAGTTGGATTTCTATTCATGATTGCAAGTTCTTTACAATTTTAATTGGCTCACCAGACAGACTTCTTGTTTTTGAGTTTTAAAATGAGATAAAATAGATTATCTATCTTATTCAAAAATGAGCTTTAGATTGCAAAGTATAAATCTTTTGGACTGCTATGCTTTTGTGTGTTTATAAAGAATAGTGTAGTGTTTTTCTAATATGTCACCTTAACTAAACTGGATCTATATATATTTCCCAGAATTTCATTTTCTTTTGGTTCCAGGTTAGTGTTGGCCTAAGAAATTCACATATCATTTGTTAAACAGAAGTGAGTTAGCGTTTCCCCACTGTGAAGGTGCTTGTAGTCAATGCACACTTTGAATCTCATGTATATTTTTACTAAACAGCTGGCTCACATGGCTGGTGTCTTCCAGCAATCAGTTCCTTCATTCTTTCCACTTTCATCTGATCCTCCACCTTTTCCAAATGCGGGACCAGATGCAAATACACGTCTGAACTAAAAGGCTGCATCCTGCAGGTTACTGACATTACCAATGGTGTTGTTTACGAGAGATGGAGTGGGGTTCAGTTTTAATTTGTGAGTTTCATTTTATTCTTGTGGGTTCCAGTTTGGGCTTACTCTCCCTCATTTCTTGCCAACCTTCTGTTCCCAAGTGCTGGCCCTAATGACCCTGTTCACAATACTATATGCAGAAGCAACAAGGTTACACGATTCTGCAAAGTTTAATCCCTACAACAAATTCCTTAATGGATATTGCATATAGTAAATTTACTGATCAAACTGATACAACTAATACATGACGTATTATAGGTTCATGAATTTGAGCAATTAAAATTTTTCCTGGTTGTATTAAAATGAAGAGTCAATTTTTGTCTTAAAATGGAAGAATTAAGAAATAAACCTTTTGAAAAACTCAGCAGAGCTGCTGAGAGAGACCCAGAGCTGTCATGCCAAGATCCAACTCCAAGCAGAATGACAGGCACCTTTCTAAGCAAAGCGCTTCCACACAGAAGCTTTTCTTAGAGAATAAGCAAACGCAACTTTCATTTTCTTCTGGTATATATTACTTCATATGATTATTATTTCAGCTAATAATTGATGGCACCACTTTTCTGTCTTTAACACTCTGTTGTAAGCTTCTTAAGAGTCTACGTGTTTGCAGATCTTGGACACGTGGTTGGTTCTCAAAAACATAAGTTGATAAATGAATACTCTAGCAGAATACACGGAAGGAAAATGCAGCTTCACAAATGTCACTGTACATAGGTCTGACTAGTAGCTAGAGTTTAGAAACAGAGTGGTTGAAGGAAAAAAAAAAAAAAAAACACGGTTCATGGGAACAGCAAGCCCAGTATAAAAAGTAAGGGGTAAAAGAAATCATTAGTTAAGAACACACAAGAAAATCCCATATGAGGTTGTGAAAAGAAAGAAGGTGATAGAGAGTAAGAGACAGAGAGAGGGACAGGAAGAAAGAGGGAGAGGGCCAAACAATTTCAAAACCCATATAGTTTTCTTAATTTGACATGGATAAGGGCTTTAATAATTCCTATTGAAGACTTAGTTTATTATTTGAAGGAACTGTATGGTATACACAGTTGTTAGGAAAATTGAACGATAATTGACTATTAACTAAATGTAAATCAAGCAGTTTTTATTTTGATTTAACGATTCTTCCAGGAATTTTTGTGAACAGATTTCCAACAAAGGTGGACTATACATGATGTTTGGTAAAATTTTGCTACCTTATATTACAGTCTTCTTTCACAAGGTTCATTGTTTCTTTATGTGACATAAATTATTTTCTTTCCTAATTAGAACATTTTTATTGTTTGAGACTTGACCTGAATGTCCATAAATCTTCACCATTTAGAACTTCTGCTTTATAAATGTTTGAACTATCCATATATCTCTGATCTTATGTTTGGCGTTTACTGAACATTAATTAATTCATTAGTCAGCTAATTAAAATTAAATCCAAGGGAAACTGAAGTGTGGCATTATGAAAATCAGCATGCACAATTAATTCATTGTCTCCTTGGCTTACAAACTTCACCAAAAATAACTTTTATTTTCTGGTCTTCAGTAGTCTAGGAGGCATGTTCTGTTTCATTGCCACACAGCTACATTATTAGGATTTAGAATTCAAGGGTATTTCTGTTAATTCTATAAAGAAGGCCCATTAAATTTATAAATATGCTAATATTTGAGCTCAAAACTAAATGCATAAGATTCACAGTAAATAGCTCAAGGAGATGGAGAATAAAAGTGGTTTCTTATGATTAAAGGAAGTAAGCACTCTATTCAATAGTATGAAAAATGAAAGTTGAATGGTCAACAACACATAAGGAGATGAATAAGTGCCACATATAAACTTACATATGGAGCTTAGTGTATCACCTAGAAGTTCTTTAATCTGCAAAAATCATTAACTTGCCTGTTTAATCATCAGTGAAATAAACAGGAGTGTTGTTTATTTTTGAGTAACAGAAAACTGTGGATATGCTGTTTTTGCCAGTGGTTTAAAATTGTGAAAACCAACTTTTCTATGATTCTCTTATCTTCTCTTTATGATAGTAAATAGTTGCTAAAGCTCCAAGTATTATAAGCATGTTCAGTGCAGGAGAAAGTATTAAGGTGCAGAGCCAGCTGTGACCCCTCCTATGAGGTAAAAAGTTTTAAGCAGCCTTTTACAAACCCAATAATCAGAGTTGAATGTCTTAGTAATGGTTCTGGGGAAAATGTGTCTAAATATGATTCAAATTCACATATAATGAAAGAAAATATTGACACATTTGAGAATATTAAAACATTAAATAAACTTTTCCATGAGGAATAAAAGGAAAGATAAAAGACGAACAGGGAGAAAATATTTGTAATACACGCTACAGAAAATTCTAAAATCTGTAATAGGACTTTAAAAACATCAAGGGAAAAGATCAAACCACAGTGAAAATGGAGCAGAATATATACACAGACAAATCACCAAAGCTCTTAAACATAAGACAAACTGCTAATGTCACTAATGAGAAAAAATGCAGTTTCAAATTATTCCAAAATAACCATTTCTCATCGGTCAGTATTGTCAATATTCAGAAGTTTGACAACACACTCTTTCAGTCAGTCTGTGGAGAAACAGGCAATCTCCTATATTTCTTGTAGAATTAAAAATGATATAACCTACATGCCAATGCAGGAGATGTGAGTTCGATTCCTGGGTTAGGAAGATTCCCTGGAGAAGCAAATGACAACCCACTCCAATAATCTTGCCTGGAAAATCCCATAGACAGGGAATCCTGGTGGGCTAGAGTCCATGGGGTCACAAAAGAGTTGGACATGACTTAGCGACTAAACAACAGCAACCACCCTAGTGTAAATGTATTTCACAGTAACTATAAAAATATAGATTGCCCAGGAAATTCCATGGAAAGAGGAGCCTGGTGGGCTACAGTCCATAGAGTCACAAAGATTTGGACATGACTGAGCATGCTTGCAAAAAAAAAAAAAAAATATATATATATATATATACACATATATGTGCATTAATCCATTGGATCAAAAATCACACTTTGATACAGTAACTCTAAATATTCATCTCTAAAAATATTCCCAACATGCAAATATGTACTCTTCTGGTATTATTCCTAATAACAAGCTATAAAGTGAAATCGCTCAGTCATGTCCGATTCTTTGTGACCCCATAGACTGTAGCCTACCAGGCTCCTCTGTCCATGGGATTTTCCAGGCAATAGTACTGGATTGCTATTTCCTTCTCTAGGCGATCTTCCCAACCCAGGACTGAACCCGGGTCTTCCTCATTCTAGACAGACGCTTTACCATCTGAGCCACCAGGGAAGTCCTATAACAAGCTATAGGACACACCTAAATGGGCATACCTTGTTGTTGTCTGGTTGCTCAATGGTGTCCGACTCTTTGCAACCACATGAACTGTAACACACCAGGCTTCCCTGTCCTTCACTGTCTCCCAGAGTTTGCTCAGATTCATGTGCATGGAGTCAGTGATGCCATCCAACCATCTCATCCTCTGTCAGCCCCTTCTCCTCCTGCCTTCAATCTTCCCTAGCATTAGAGTCTTTTCCCGTGAGTCAGCTCTTTGCATCAGGTGGCCAAAGTATTGGAGCTTCAGCTTCAGCATCAGGCCTTCCAATGAATATTTAGTCTTGACTTCCTTTAGGATGGACTGGTTTGATCTCCTTGCAGTCCAAGGAACTCTCAAGAGTCTTCTGCAGCACCACAGCTTGAAAGCTTCAGTTCTTCAGTGCTCTGCCTTCTTCATGGTCTAACTCTCACATCCACACGTGACTACTGAAAAAACCATAGCTTTGACTAGAGGGACCTTTGTTGAAAAAGTGATATCTCTTCTTTCTAATACACTATCTAGGTTTGTCATACCTTTTCTCCTATGGAGCAAGAGTCCTTTAATTTCATCACTGAAGTCACCATCTGCAGTGATTTTGGAGCCCAAGAAAATAAATTCTTTCACTGTTTCCCCATCTATTTTCCAAGAAGTGATAGGACCAGATGCCATGATCTTTGTTTTTTGAATGTTGAGTTTTAAGCCTGCTTTTTAACTCTCCTCTTTCACTTTCATCGAGAGGCTCTTTATTTATTGCTTAAATGATTTTTTATCTATACATTAAACTACAATATTAAAAAATGAAGAGATTGGATTCTGGCATGACATTTTAAGGGGCTCCATGTACCCAATTCTCAGTGAAAAGAATAAAAGACATTTAAGAATAAAAACATATGAAGTCTTTGGGAATAGACCTAAAAGTACAGCAAATGATGGAACATTTAGTCAAGAATGTCTACTGAAATTCCACAAGAACAGAGAGAAGCTGTGGTGTTTGCTTTATGACCTGCCCCTTTCATTCTGCTAGCCCAGAGTAATGGAACCCCCAATCTCCAGATGGGTGCAGCTAAGGACACAGGCTTCCTTTCTCCCAAGGTCCCAGTTTGGGGACAATGACACCTGATCTGGATGGGCAGAACATAAGCAGTTTTCATCCTTTCCTCAGCTACCTTTTGCAGACATTAATTTTGATATAATTGGGGATAAGAAATTGAAAATTCCTTCTTTCTTTCAGCCACCACTTGTGGCAAGGTGTCTCTATGTGAGGGCACAGCAGACTGTAATTCTAAATGCCTATATTAAAAAAGAAGAGATAGCTCATAGATCACATCAGGTCTGATCAGTTCAGTTCAGTCGCTCAGTCATGTCCGACTCTTTGAGACCCCATGAATTGCAGCACGCTAGGCCTCACTGTCCATCAGCAACTCCCAGAGTTCACTCAAACTCACGTCCATAGAGTCAGTGTTGCCATCCAGCCATCTCATGCTTTGCTGTCCCTTTTCCTCCTGCCCCCAATCCCTCCCAGCATCAGAGTCTTTTCCAATGAGTCAACTACTCACATGAGGTGGCCAAAGTACTGGAGTTTCAGCTTTAGCATCATTCCCTCCAAAGAACACCCAGGGCTGATCTCCTTCAGAATGGACTAGTTCGATCTCCTTGCAGTCCAAGGGACTCTCAAGAGTCTTCTCTAACACCACAGTTCAAAAGCATCAGTTCTTCGGCGCTTAGTTTTCTTCACAGTCCAACTCCCACATCCATACATGACCACAGGAAAAACCATAGCCTTGACTAGATGAACCTTTGTTGGCAAAGTAATGTCTCTGCTTTTCAATATGCTATCTAGGTTGGTCATAACTTTCCTTCCAAGGACTAAGTGTCTTTTAATTTCATGGCTGCAGTCACCATCTGCAGTGATTTTGGAGCCCAGAAAAATAAAGTCTGACACTGTTTCCACTGTTTCACCATCTATTTCCCATGAAGTGATGGGACCAGATGCCATGATCTTCGTTTTCTGAATGTTGAGCTTTAAGCCAACTTTTTCACTCTCCACTTTCACTTTCATCAAGAGGCTTTTGAGTTCCTCTTCACTTTCTGCCATAAGGGTGGTGTCATCTGCATATCTGAGGTTATTGATATTTCTCCTGGCAATCTTGATTCCTTCTTGTGCTTCTTCCAGCCCAGCGTTTCTCATGATGTACTCTGCATATAAGTTAAATAAGCAGGGTGACAATATACAGCTTTGACGTACTCCTTTTCCTATTTGGAACCAGTCTGTTGTTCCATGTCCAGTTCTAACTGTTGCTTCCTGACCTGCATATAAGTTTCTCAAGAGGCAGATCAGGTGGTCTGGTATTCCCATCTCTTTCAGAATTTTCCACAGTTTATTGTTATCCACACAGTCAAAGGCTTTGGCATAGTCAATAAAGCAGAAATAGATGTTTTTCTGGAACTATCTTGCTTTTTCCATGATCCAGCAGATGTTGGCAGTTTGATCTCTGGTTCCTCTGCTTTTTCTAAAACCAGCTTGAACATCTGGAATTTCTTGGAAAATTTTGAGCATTCCTTTACTAGTGTGTGAGATGAATGCAATTGTGTGGTACGTTGAGTATTCTTTGGCATTGTCTTTCTTTGGGATTGAAATGAAAACTGACCTTTTCCAGTCCTGTGGCCACTGCTGAGTTTTCCAAATTTGCTGGCCCACTGAGTGCAGCACTTTCACAGCATCATCTTTCAGGATTTGAAATAGCTCCAGTGGAATTCTATCACCTCCACTAGCTTTGTTTGTAGTGATGCTTTCTAAGGCCCACTTGACTTCACATTCCAGGATGTCTGGCTCTAGGTCAGTGATCACACCATCGTGATTATCTTGGTCATGAAGATCTTTTTTGTACAGTTCTTCTGTGTATTCTTGCCACCTCTTCTTAATATCTTCTGCTTCTGTTAGGTCCATACCATTTCATTGACTTGCTATTCCACCTTTGGAAACAATGGCAACAGAAAATATCAAATTAAAGCAAGCAGAAAGAAGGGAATAAGAGCTAGAGTGTATATAAATGATATAGAGACTAGAAAATCAAAACCTCAAGATAACAATTTAATTGTACTAGAATATGTTATAATTAAAGTTCAGATAATATTTTTTTAATGTGGATGGATAGAAGTTGACATCCTCATGTATTGTTGGTAAGAATGTAAAATTTTACAGATTCTTTGTAAATCATTGTTATATTTTCTAAAAGTTAAACATAAAGTTGCCATTTAATGCAGCAATTCCACATATACATGTATACATAAATGAAATGAAGGATGGACAACTGAATATCTATCAAGTAATGAACAGACAAATATAATATAGATAACACAAGCAAACTATGTACACATACATACAATGAAACATTATTTGACCATAAAAAAGAATGAAGAACACCACCACATATGATGAACTTTGAAGATACTGTGCTAAGTGAAAAGAGTCATAAAAACACACATATATTATTCTATTTATGTGAAAGTTCCAGAATAGCAGTACATAGAGATAGAAGATTAGTGGTTCTCTAAGGCTGAGGGTCATTGTGGATTGACTGGTTATATCTAAAAATTATGGAATTTCTTCTTGAGGTGATGAAAATGTTCTGTAATAGATAGTAGTGTAGGTAGCAAAACTCTGTGGCTATGCTAAAAGTTATTGCACTATACATTTTTAGATGGGTGAATTCTATGGCATGTGAATTCAATAGATCTCTTATAAAAATAATAAAGAACTCTATGCACTGTTATATAAATATTTTCATACTGTATCAAGAGAACAAAAAAGGCACACTTTTTTGCTTTATGTATATTATGTACTATATCTGATTAAGAAATATGAAGAAATAGAATGCACAGATTTTTGAAACCCACAAATATATAACAGAATTTAAGGAAAGCAGAGACCTATAGGAGTTGAGAGGGGATTAGGTATAAAAATAGGAAAGGAATGGGCGTATTCTGAGTAAACATATTAATTTTAAATATTTAATTTTTTAATTGGAGGATAATTGCTTTACAAAAGTCAGAATAGGAAAAACAAATATTGTACATTAACATATATATGGAATCAAGAGAAATGGAACTGATGAACATACTCATAGATTTTAAAAGCAATTAATATAACCCAGATAAGAAATATAATGCCAGTGAATAGAAATGGAGATTAGGGAACCTAATATTATCTTATTGATATCATTATCCACATACAAATGAATTTTACCACAGTCCTCTTATAACTGAAAGGTTATATTGAGTTTTATTAATAGTTTTATGTGTGGGAGTGATGTCATTTTTATCTGCAAAGTAAGATTTAGTATATGAGTAATTATCAGGATGCTATTGTTGTTGAGAACAGTCTTCTAACTGTGAATTAATATAAATGATAATACTGGATGGAAAGATACCCAGTGATGCTTGATTGGATCTCGTGATTTAAAGTACTTTCTGAGATATTTTCCATGAGTATCAATGGCATGCCAGTTTCTCTAGTGGCAATATGGACATTTATTCCATATTCCAATATGGACCATATTCCACAGAAAAGGAATCATGTATTCTTAGAACATAGATGATATCGGGACTGAGACTAAGAAATCTCAAGGTAATCTTGGAGTCAGAAAATGATAAAGTGCTAAAAATATGTCGAAACATAGAAGACAGCTGGAGGAGTGGTCACTAGCCAAATCTGGAACAGCTCGGAGATTGTCACGAATAGAATGGATTATAAAGCTCTGGCTAAAAAACAGTTTCTGAGTTCCTAAAGTATTCTTGTAGAAGCTCTTTTCGAGCAGTTTCAGGTTCACAGCAAAATTGAGTGCAAAGTACAAAGAGCTCCCACACGCCCCCTATTCAGTCCTCACTCCCCTCACCTCGTAACCTCTTCATCATACCCCACACCAGAGCAGGACATTTGTTATATCAATGAGCAAATACTGACAGATTATTATCATCCAGAGTCCATAGTTCATCTTGGTGTCATCCATTATGCAATTTTGACAAATGTATAATGACATATACCCTGCATCATGTGGAATAGTTTCACTGCTGAAAGTCTTCTGTGCTCCACCTATTCACCAACTCCCAACCCCTGGCAAACACTGATTTTATTTTGTTTTACTCTCTTCATAGTTTCAGCTTTCCCAAAATATCCTGTAGATGGAATCATATAGTATGTAGCCTTTTAGATTGCTTTTTTCCCCACTTACTAATACACAGTTACGTTTCACTCATGTATGTTTGTATCTTGATAATGTAATATCTGTATGTACCGAAATTTGTTTACCCATTCACCTACAGAAGGGCATTTTGATTGCTTCTATGTATTGGAAGTTACAAATACAGTTTTGGCTGCTTTAAATATCTCTGTGCAGGTTTTTGTATAGACATAAGTTTTCAATTTATTTACTTGGGTAAATACCAAGGATTGCAGTTGGTGGATTACATGGTGAGAGTAAGTTTCCTTTTGTAAGAAACCACCAAATGGTCTTCTAAAGTGACTATACTATTTTGCATTCCCATCAGCAATGAATGAACCTTCTTGTTGCTTCACATCACCAGCATTTGACGTTGTGAGTGTTCTAGATTTAAGATATTTCAGTAAAAAGTATCTCATTGTTATAATTTGAAAGTGTACAGTGATAGAGGATGACTCACTTTTTTATATGCTTCTTGTACATCTGTGTATCTTCTTTGGTGAGATGGTTGTTCAGGTCTCATAATCTTCTAACTAGGTTTTTATTTGTTTTTATCTATTGAGTTATAAGAGATTTTTTTTAATTAACTTTAGCTGAGAGACCTTTTTCATATAGACATTTTGCAAATATTTTCTTCTAGTCTGTGGTATGTCTTGTTTTCCTGATGATGTCTTTGCAGAGCAGAAACTTTTCTTTTTTTTTTTTTTTGAGGAATTTCAGTTTATCAGTGCTTTCTTTCATGAAATGGTTCAAAGATCAGTTTACTATATTTGTGTGGAACTACTTCTGGGCTCTCTATTTTGTTCCATTGATTTATCTATTCTTTCATCAATACGATACTCCCTTATTTTGGAAGAAAAGTTATGACCAACCTAGATAGCATATTGAAAAGCAGAGACATTACTTTGCCAACAAAGGTCCGTCTAGTTAAGGCTATCATCTTTCCTGTGGTCATGTATGGATGTGAGAGTTGGACTGTGAAGAAGGCTGAGTGCCGAAGAATTGATGCTTTTGAACTGTGGTGTTGAAGAAGACTCTTGAGAGTCCCTTGGACTGCAAGGAGATCCAACCAGTCCATTCTGAAGGAGATCAGCCCTGGGATTTCTTTGGAAGGAATGATGCTAAAGCTGAAACTCCAGTACTTTGGCCACCTCATGTGAAGAGAGTTGACTCATTGGAAAAGATTGATGATGGGAGGGATTGGGGGGCAGGAGGAGAAGGGGACGACAGAGGATGAGATGGCTGGATGGCATCACTAACTTGATGGACGTGAGTCTGAGTGAACTCCGGGAGTTGGTGATGGACAGGGAGGCCTGGTGTGCTGCGATTTATGGGGTCACAAAGAGTCGGACACAACTGAGCACCTGAACTGAACTAAACTGAAGTCCTAAAGTCAGGCATATTAATTATTTACCTTTGTTGTGTTGAATTGTTGCCTCTTTATAGTTAGAGATTTATTCTTTTCCTAATATTGTAAGGAGATTGCAAGCCAGCAAGACAAGGGACAACAAAACCTGTTTTCAGTCTACCTTCTCAGGTAAATATTATGATATAAAATGTCATCCAGCTGATTTCTGTAACAAACATTTGTGATTTTTCTTGTCCTCTTCCACTGCTTATTCCAAATAGCACATTTTCTTTAGGAGAAATGACCATTCCCCATTTACGTCTTAGTGGTACTGTCACAGGCTAGAGGAGTGATTGAAACTAGAATAATCTAAATATTTTTTTCTATTAATAGAGCCAGAAAAGAGTGAATAAAGGCAACTCAAACAAAAACATGTTGAAAACCTTGTATTCCAGTGATGATATGCAAGAAAATGTAGGTCTACTGTCGGCTCAACTAAGATGCTTTTGTTCTCATTCTGTCTCCTGGCCTACTTTTCCTGACCCTTGACCATTTTAATAATTGTTAGCTTTATTTGCTCAAGTAGAGTCATTTACTGTTACTTTTCTATAGAAATTCCTGTTAGAACAAATATAAAAACATTTTATGAATTTGATTAACTTAAAAACAAAACTGAACATTTAAAAATATTTGTAATTGCCTTTACGCTAATTGACAATCCATGCCTTAGGATTTTTCAAATTTTTTTCTTATATGTTTCTCAAAATTTAAGCTCATTGAAAGTAATTGCTTTCAGTTCTTTTTTTTTTTTTAATAATGGGGTTGTGGGAATTACAGCATAACGGCTAATATATATCATTCAAAGAAAAGTACACTTAGGAATACAAATTCTGATTTTTCTGATTTTCAATTAACAGAAATGAATTTGCTATTGCTAAGGTTTTAAAATACAGTTAAATATAGTAAATGTTCCATATGAATTGAATCCTCAGAATTTGTCAGAGTTGAATAGTCACAGCCCAGATGATAAATGACTAAGAGCTTTTTGAAAGGACAAAGATAAAAGGACAACTTTAAAGTGTTAGCAAAACAATGAGCCATTTTTAACATTTTCCTGGCCTATATTTGTTAATGGACTAAGGAAAATGCCTAAATATATCAAGTAAATGCTCTGCTGCTGCTGCTAAGTCACATCAGTCGTGTCCGACTCCGTGCGACCCCATAGACGGCAGCCCATCAGGCTCCCCGTCCCTGGGATTCTCCAGGAATGAACACTGGAGTTGATTGACATCTTCTTCTCCAATCCATGAAAGTGAAAAGTGAAAGTGAAGTTGCTCAGTCGTGTCTGACTCTTCGTGACCCCATGGACTGCAGCCTACCAGGCTCCTCTGCCCATGGGATTTTCCAGGCAAAAGTACTGGAGTGGGGTGCCATTGCCTTCTCCAGTAAATGCTCTAATTATCTAAAATTTGTGTTATTAGCATTTGGGAACATTTATTTCTGGGTAATAGAAGATGTTATCAAGACCTAAATTTGATACTATGTGTTCTTTCATCACAACATTGAATGTAAAAGACTATTTCATTTAAATTTATTTAAATATAAATATGGAGATTCTCCACAACAATAAAGAATTATAGGCCCACCATCTAGAAGAGACAGAAAGTATAAACACGAGGCTATTTTGGGGTCCTCCTCATCTCTTCTATTGAAGATTTCTCTGAATCTATCATATGCTGCTGAGAAGCTGAGGAATTTTGATAGACTCATAAGGCTATAGAGGACAAGATTTGTTCAGGACTTGCAAAGGAGAAGCATTTCTGACCAACAAGGCAGATTTTAGAGTGGGATCCCAAAGAGACACACCTTAAAATAATCTCAAACCTTGATTAGACACATCTCAAGCCTTCTTGGATGCCTTGTACTTCTTCCATGCCAGATTATTTTTGTCTTGTCCAGTACGTTAGCCACCAGCCATACATGGCCATTTAAAATAAATGAGTATCCCTTTCTGAAACTTAAGAATTTGAAAATGTAGACTCTAAACTTATTGCTTTTTTTTTTTCCCTGCCATTAGAAATCTCAGATCTTATTAAGCAAAGCTCAGTAGTTGATTTTCACAGCTTGGGGTTTGCTTCCCTAAAATTATGTCATGTCCACAGAATGTCACAGAATATCTCAATTATTTTTCCCTGAAAAAGCCTGGTGTTATGTCTATTAGGCTGCCCTACTTTAACAATAGGAATGAATGGTTGCTTCACAAAACATTGTTTTTACTGACTGTCCTTTTGCTGTTCCGGGATGTTATCCATGATAGCATAATTACATTTGGATGTTGTGTCTCCCCGGACTCCTCTTAGCTGTGACAATTCCATCTGACTTTTGCAGAAGCCATGGAGGTAAGTTGAAAAGGGATTTGATAAAAGTCTAGGTCTTCATTCTTTAAATCTTTTATAGTGACACTAAACTCTACAAATCTTTCCAGGGTATGCTACAGCTTTGGATTTATTATCTTGATCAAGGATTTGAGGATATTTAAGAGATTTCCACTCGAGGCTTCCTGTCATATGGTACATGCTTGCTTTAAGTTAAACCCTTAGAGAACTGTTCCTGCCCTTTCTTTATCTGATCAATAGCCACACATGTTCCTCACATTTTTTTCCTGTTTAAAAATGGGTTAGAAAATTGTTGATGATTTCATATTGTTTTTGGAAACATAAAAATTGTAATTACATATTGAATCAAGGGAAATAATACTGTAAAATAGACATTCTTTTTTTTAATTTATTCTCTATATTTTGTTCCTATATTATAGTAGATTATGTTGAAGCATAAACCTTTCATAAAGACTAAGCCAATGGAAAACATCTACTTCTGCTTTATGGACTACACCAAAGCCTTTGACTATCTGGATCACAACAAACTATGGAAAATTCTTCAAGAGATGGGAATACCAGGCCACCTGACCTGCCTCCCGAGAAATCTGTATGCAGGTCAAGAAGCAACAGTTAGAACTAGACTTGGAACAACAGACTGGTTCCAAATAGGAAAAGGAGTACGTCAAGGCTGTGTATTGTCACCCTGCCTATTTAACTTATATGCAGAGTATATCGTGCAAAATGCCAGGGTGGATGAAGAACAAGCTGCAATCAAGACTTCTGGGTGAAATATCAATAACCTCAGATACGCAGATCATACTACCCTATGGCAGAAAGTGAAGAAGAATGAAAGAGCCTCTTGATGAACGTCAAAGAGGGGAGTGAAAAAGGTGGCTTAAAACTCAACATTCAGAAAACAAAGACCATAGAATCTGGTCCCATCACTTCATGGCAAATAGGGAAACAGTGGAAACAGTGAGAGATGTTATTTTTTGGCTCCAAAATCACTGCAGATGGTGACTGCAGCCATGGAATTAAAAGACCTTTGCTCTTTGGAAGAAAAGCTATGATCAACCTAGACAGCATATTAAAAAGCAGAGACATTACTTTGCCCACAAAGGTCCGGTCTAATCAAAGCTATGGTTTTTCCAGTGGTCATGTATGGATGTGAGAGTTAAGACTATAAAGAAAGCTAAGCACCAAAGAATTGATGCTTTTGAACTGTGGTGTTGGAGAAGACTCTTGAGAGTCCCTTGGACAGCAAGATCAAACCAGTCCATCCTAAAGGAAATCAGTCCTGAATATTCATTGGAAGGACTGATGCTGAAGCTGAAACTCCAATACTTTGGCCACCTGATAGGAAGAACTGACTCACTGGAAAAGTCCCCGATGCTGGGAAAGATTAAAGTCAGGAGGAGAAAGGGACAATGGTGGATGCAGTGGTTGGATGGCATAACTGACTAGATGGACATGAGTTTGAGCAGGATTCGCAAGTTGGTAATGGACATGGAAGCCTGGTGTCCTGCAGTCTATGGGGTCACAAAGAGTCAAGCATGACTGAGCGACTTAATTGAACTGAACTGAATGGTGCACACAAAACAATTGTGATTAGATCATCATTTAACAAACTTCACTTTCATTTTTCATTTTCATGCATTGGAGAAGGAAATGGCAACCCACTCCAGTATTCTTGCCTGGAGAATCCCAGGGACAGAGGAGCCTGGTGGGCTGCCATCTATGGGGTCGCACAGAGTCGGACATGACTGAAGTGACTTAGCAGCAGCAGCAGCAGTACATGTAGTAATATTACTAAAGATTTTAGGAAAAATGGGTATTTTGTGTCCTAATTTTAAGTCAACTTAAAGTGATTGGTTTATCTAGGAAATTACAAAGAATGTAATATAATAATTATCCTACATAGGTGTTTGTGTGTCTGCCCAAGTTGGGTATATGTTCAGCAAAATATTTTTTAAATTTCTTGAAAAAATATTACTTGTTTTCATTTTAATTCACAAACATAATATTTTATAAACATTTAGTTTAAAAATATCTTGGAGTTTTGGGCTTATTTTTAGGTATGCTCATCTAATTAGGTCTCTGAACAGATATTAACACCTTCAAATAGTCCTGAGAACTGGTCTAAACTTTTCCATTGTATTTTAAGTTTCCGTATATGATGGAATCTAGTTTAGTTTTGTTGTACTTAATATAAATAATAACAATATATTTGATAATTATCACTTTATTAAAGTTACTTTTAATCAGAAGTCATTGAAATAATCAACTATGATATATCTCAAGGTTAAGAATGAGTCTCTACATATTAATGGTCCAAAATCTTTAGAGTAATTTATAAATAAGGACATTTATTATTTAATAATAGATAACGAATATTTAGTAAATTTACTAAGAGACAAGTCTACCTACAGAGGCCAAGGAATGTAAAGAATAAATTCTAAGCACCATCATTATATTGTTATTAATCCTTATTGGTGTTTTACTTATTATCAATGTTGGTAACTATGTTAGGAAAACGTCTTTGACAATCTAATAACTGGTTAGATTAAACAAATTAGAAAACGAACTCATTTAATATTCTCTCCCTCAAAATAATTACATAAAAATAAGATTATATTTTATCACACATACAGAATTTAGCACTTGATTTCAAGGTGTTGCACATTTCTCTGAAGACTAATTTGGATTTTGGTTTAATTTTGAAAATATATCAAGAGAATAGCTTAGACATACAAAAACAAGAATTTTTGGACACAAAATAGACAAATGTTAGTACTTCATGTTATACACATACTTTTCTCATTTAGATTATTAGAAACCTCAGTGTATGCTGTGAATAAAGTCTCATTTAGAAGTCCATTCAAAATTAATTATTGAATAAATGATCCCAAATATTCAGAGGATAAGGACTTCTTAGTCAAGTATAAAGAAATGCTATGTGTCAATAGAGCTTATAATCTAATGGCTCATGAAACCAGCTAAAGTATACATTTTAACTGTGATTTCAATTAAGTATTAGGCATTTTTCTTATAGTCTTATAATAGTGATCACAAAGTAATATCCACAAATTTCATATGAATTATTTAACTCATAAATATTTTTAAAGAGGGTTTTTAGTTCATTTCAACACAAACATACCTGTTATTAACTCTCCTTCTTTTCTTCCCTGTTAGTTTTGTGTTCTCAAGTGCCAAAATTACAAGTATTAAAATATAAATAGTAGAATGATGTAATAATCAGTTAAGCTTACCAATTTCTGTGCCACCACAGATTGCCAGGTATAAAACAGACCTGGATTTATTAAAGACTAAATGTACACTTCGAATTTTGCATCAAACAGATTCACTCACTCACGAAGTTAGAATGAAGCAAAAAGACAAGACAGTGTTAAAATAAACATCTGAACCTGAAAAATAATATAGAAAAAAATGAAAGAATATGTTTACAAGAACAAACCAAGCAAGACTGTAATCAAAACAAAAAGCATAAAGGAAATTGTTAATAAACACATTAAACACTAGTGAGAGTTTTTTCTTGAAATACATATATAAAATTAAACTTATTTAAATTAGTAAGAAAACTATTCATCACACTAAATTATAAAAAAGAAATAATGCATATATTCTCTTTACTGAAGAAATGTATATGGGTTATACCAAAAGAAAAAACAAAACAAAACAAACCCTAATATAAAGGAAATGGGAGTTATAGCAGAATAATATGTTTTTGCGCATCAGACTGGCAGATATGATAAAGAGTAACATCAAAGCTTACTGAAATGTTAAGGAGAGAGGCACTTTATATAAACTATTACAGACATAAACGAATGTAGTAGAGTTTTCAAAATCAGTTTAAATTACAAGTGTACTCACTGACTCAGCAAGCCTATGTCTCTGTATAACCACTAGCCATATGTCAATGATCATTCCAATACCACTTGTAAAAGAAAACTGTTGGAAATAGTAACTGTTTATCAATACGGATAATCTTAAATAAATTATGACATATTCACATTATGCAATGATATTTAATCATTAAAATGAGAAAATGAAATGGCAAGGCTAAATCTCAAAAACATATTGTGAAATGAAAATGCGTACAGAAGGACAGACACAGGATCTTTTACTTTATGAAAAAATAGATACAAAGATAGCAATGAAAAGTGAAAATGAAGTCGCTCAGTCGTGTCCGACTCTTAGCGACCCCATGGACTGCAGTGTACCAGGCTCCTCCGCCCATGGGATTTTCCAGGAAGAGTACTGGAGTGGGGTGCCATTGCCTTCTCCGAATATATATGTATATATGCATTAAGAGTTAAGTGAAGTCGCTCAGTCGCGTCCATGTTTGCGATTCCATGGACTGTAGCCCACAAGCCTCCTCCATCCACGGGCTTTTCCAGGCAAGAAAACTGGAGTAGTGGGTTGTCATTTCCTTCTCCAGGGAGGCGAGCACAAGGAGCCGGACGCTGGGCGCTGGGCGCGGCGGCAAGCCTGAAACCCACGAGGTGAGAAATGGGGCAGGAAGGCGCGCACTGAGGGCCGGACCGACCCGCCGCGCCCCGCCCCGCTCGAGGCGAGGACGGCCCGACCGCCCAGGGTCACCCCACGAGGGACGCAGCGCACCACGGCGGCGGCGCGGAGGAACGAGAGGGCGCCCGGTGTCGGGGACACAGGCCCGACGTCTACCCGCCCGAGGGGACTGGAGCGGGTAGCGGCGAGGGGACACGGGCGCTCCCGCCTCCTCCGGCATGCAACGACGTCGGCGGACAGATGGCGATGCCGGGCAGCGAAACGGGGCCGCGGCGACAGGGCAAGCTAGACGCACCAGGGCAGAGCCCCGGGGATCCGCCAGGAGGGCCGGACGTAGCGGACGGAGACGGGACACCGACGGCGTGCGGCCACGTAGGCCGGCGTAGCGGCAGACGCAGCGGCAGCACAGAACCAGCGGTGGAGGTGAGGTGGCCGCGCGCCATTGCGAGGGGCCCCGGGGCAGCTTCAAAACGACCCGGAAGCGAGTGGGCCGCCGGGGCGCTCCTCGGGGTCTCACCTCTGAGGCCTCCCGCACAAGGGCCCTCTCGCGGCACCCAGGACGCCGACTGGCCTCCCCGGCCCCCGGCTGGCCGCCCTCGCTGGGCTCGCGCCCACCTCCGCCAACGCCCAGAGCCACAGCCGGCCCGGGAGAACGCTCTCCCGCCGCGGCCCGGCGCCCCCACTGCCCTCACGTTCACCTCGCCGTGCCCAGCCAGCCTCCCCACTTCTCGGGGACCGAGGGCGCCACCGGCCAGCGGAGTTCCGGTGACGACACCCACATGAGGCGAGACCGGCTCGGTCCCAGACAGGGGAAGAGGGCGCAGATGGTCACCGGCGCAGGCCAGGGGGAAAGCTGACAGCGCCGGGGAGGGGCGCGGGCGCAGTCCAGGGACCAGAGAAAACCGGGGCACAGCCAGACCACCAGGAAAACAAGCTCGAGGTCCCACCGCCACACACTCGAGGGCAGTCCCGTGACGCCTGGGATGCCGGCTTGCCCCGGCCACGCCCGGAGCCTCCCACGACCCAGTCCCACCGCGTGCCGCAGAGGAGCCGAGTCCACTCATCCCATCCGTCCGACCTCGGCAGATCCGGCTTCCATCCAGTCCGACCCCGAAGCTCAACGTTCTGGGGACGCGCTCAGGATCTAGCTGGCAAGCTGGTGCCCGCACACCGCCACTGGCTGCAGCTCTGGGCGGGGGAGGGCAGGCAGGGCAAGCTCCTCACGGGTGGGGGACTGGGGAAGGACCGGGCGTCCCCATCCCAGTGGGCCCACCACGGGGTTTGGCCGCCTGCACACAGGGCGCACGCACTGCCCCACTTGTTGGTCGCCCTGCGGGTCCTGCCTGACCCTCTCCTGACTCGGAGGGAGGAGGCGCAGCCCGTGATGCTGAGTCTGTATCCCATCAGGGTGAAATGTAAGTCGTAATCATTTCAAGTGAATAACTTCAGAATAAACATAGAGATATGCTCAATATTCTTATTATGTAAGGCAAGCATTTATATTAACTATATAAACATTTATATATATACATATACAAACATGTTTGTATACATAAACATTTACAAGTATACAAAAAATTATACAAAAATTTATATTAACTATATAATTTATATTTTGTACGTGTATACTTATACAAAAATTTATGTATTTATAATTCATAAATTTATAATTTGTATATAAATGTTTATATACAGTTAATGTACGTTTTTGCCATACATGATAAGAATATTTAGAGTATCTCTATGTTTATTCTGAAGTTATTCATTTCAAATGATTATGACTTACATTTCACCTTGATGACATATAGAGTCAGTCATTTAAATGACTATGATCATAGGATCAGAAGACTATTCAGCTACTATTTAACCATGTGTTGTTCTTCAGTCGCTAAGTGATCTTTGATTCATTGCAACCCCATGGAATAAAGCGTGCCAGACTTTCCTGTCCTTCACTATCTTCTGGCGTTTGCTCTGACACAGGTCTATTGAGTCGGTGATGTCATCCAACCATCTCATCCCCTATGACCCGCTTCTTCTCCTGCCCTCAATCTTTCCTAGCATCGGGGTCTTTTCCAATGATCTGGCTCTTCCATCCAGTGACTAAAATATTGCTAAAGTATTTAGTCTTGTAAACTGTGGATATTAGTTAGTCTTTTGGTACTACAGTTTCTGTGGAAAATTCTGAAACAGATGGGAATACCAGATCACCTGACCTGCCTCTTGAGAAACCTATAGGCAGGTCAGGAAGCAATAATTAGAACTGGACATGTTGGAGAAGACTCTTGAGAGTCCCTTGGACTGCAAAGAGATCCAACCAGTCCATTCTGAAGGAGATCAGCCCTGGGATTTCTTTGGAAGGAATGATGCTAAGGCTGAAACTCCAGTACTTTGGCCACCTGATGTGAAGAGTTGACTCACTGGAAAAGACTCTGCTGCTGGGAGGGATTGGGGGTAAGAGGAGAAGGGGACGACAGAGGATGAGATGGCTGGATTGCATCACTGACTCGATGGACGTGAGTCTGCGTGAACTCCGGGAGTTGGTGATGGACAGGGAGGCCTGGTGTGCTGCGATTCATGGGGTCGCAAAGAGTCGGACACGACTGAGCGACTGATCTGATCTGATCTAATGGAACAACAGGCTGGTTCCAAATAGGAAAAGGAGTACGTCAAGGCTGTGTAATTGCCACCCTGCTTATTTAACTTATATGCAGAGTTCAGTTCAGTTCAGTCGCTCAGTGGTGTACGACTCTTTGCGACCCCATGAATCGCAGCACGCCAGGCCTCCCTGTCCATCACCAACTCCCGGAGTTCACTCAGACTCACGTCCATCGAATCAGTGATGCCATCCAGCCATCTCATCCTCTGTCGTCCCCTTCTCCTCTTACCCCCAATCTCTCCCAGCATCAGAGGCTTTTCCAATGAGTCAACTCTTCGCATGAGGTGGCCAAAGTACTGGAGTTTCAGCTTTAGCATCATTCCTTCCAAAGAAATCCCAGGGCTGATCTCCTTCAGAATGGACTGGTTGGATCTCTTTGCAGTCCAAGGGACTCTCAAGAGTCTTCTCACATCATGAGAAATGCTGGGCTGGAGGAAGCACAAGCTGGAATCAAGATTGCCAGGAGAAATATCAATAACCTCAGATATGCAGATGACACCACTGTTATGGCACAAAGTTAAGAAGAACTAAAGAGCCCCTTGATGAAAGTGAAAGAGGAGAGCGAAAAAGGTGGCTTAAAGCTCAGCATTCAGAAAACTAAGATCATGGCATCTGGTCCCATCACTTCATGGGAAATTGCTAGGGTCCAGCCCCAGCTGATCCAGGGTATTCGAAGGAGAGATGGCATCGGCGACATATTTATTTAAATATTCATCAAAGATATAAAGAGTAATAGAATGAGGATAGCTAAGTGAAGAAATTCAGTGGAGAAAAGAGGCTGAAATAAGGATAGCTCAGTGAGGAAATTCAATGGAGAAAAGAGGCTGAATAATTCAGCCAGAAGGTGAGAGAAAGAACGACATGGGGAGACCAAGTTTCGGTGAACAAGGCGCGCACTTTATTTTTCAAAGTTGTTTTTATACCTTATGCATAGAGGATAATGGGGGAAGGGGTAGAGTCATGCAGTAAGCCAGGCTTTCTTCCTGCAAACTTATCATATGCAAAAGTTTAAGTGATTTGCATCATCTTCTGGCCCGGAGGCCTGTTAACATTTTAAGACCCTTTCTTCAGAAAACTTATTTTTCTCTAAAGGTGATTTAGGCAGGCGCCACCCTCCAGTTGCATTCCTATAGGGCAAAGGTGTGATGGGCTACAACAAAAAAGAATTAACTCAAGGGCCCAAGGTTACAAACATTAAAGCTACTACTTACACCAATTATATTAATCAATACACTGCCAGGGACACAGCAGGTAAGGGATATGGAGACTTAGCAGCAAACATTGGCCCAACAAGTGAAAAACCCTTCACCAATACAATTTCTAACCAATCTTTTAACTACTCAAAGCAATCTGTGTTTAGACAATTTAGAACATCTCCTGCCTCTCACAGTTGGGAGGCTCTGAACAATCACATGTGGCTGGAAAAACCTATTCAGGCAGGCTAGAGGATTTCCAAAGGAGTTTGTAGGTTGAAACACTGTCACACCCAGGAATTATTAACTGGAGCTGTAAGCTAACTCTTTTTTCAGAGAGAGATAGTGGGGGACAGCCCCCCGTAAAGTCAGAGGTGTAGGTGAAAGCACAAAGCAGAAAGTAGGCAGACTGGTTTTGGGGGCAGATGCTAGAGAATTTCCAGGGGGACTCCTGAGGCTCGGTCCCACCTTTGCGTATGCCGAGCCTCCTTCCTCATGACCTTTGCCATGGGCGGAGTTCCTCACGCTGGCTCCCGGCAGTGATAGAATTCCAGTTGAGCTATTCCAGATCCTGAAAGATTATGCTGTGAAAGTGCTGCACTCAATATGCAATACGCACTCAATATGCAATATGCCAACTCTCGGCAGGAAATAGATGGGGAAACACTGGAAACAGTGTCAGACTTTATTTTTCTGTGCTCCAAAATCACTGCGGATGGTGATTGCAGCCATGAAATTAAAAGACACTCCTTGGAAGGAAAGTTTTGACCAACCTAGACAGCATATTAAAAAGCAGAGACATTACTTTGCCCACAAAGGTCTGGTCTAGTCAAAGCTGTGGTTTTTCCAGTAGTCATGTATGGATGTGAGAGTTGGACTATGAAGAATGCTGAGGGCCGAAAAATTGATCCTTTTGAACTGTGCTAATGGAGAAGACTCTTGAGAGTTTCTTGGACTACAAGGAGATCCAACCATTTCATCCTAAAGGAGATCAGTCCTGGGTGTTCATTGGACGGACTGATGTTGAAGCTGAAAGTCCAATACTTCAGCCACCTGATGCAAAGAGCTGACTCATTTGAAAAGACCCTGATGCTGGAAAAGATTGAGGGCAGGAGGAGAAGGTAACAGAGGATGAGATGGTAGAATGGCATCACCACTTGATGGACATGGGTTTGGGTGGGCACCGGGAGTTGGTGATGGACAGAGAGGCCTGGCGTGCTGCAGTTCATGGGGTCACAAAGAGTCAGACACGACTGAGTGACTGAACTGAACTGACTATAGTTTCTAACTTATAGGCAAAATTACAGTTGTGAGGGTTTGACAATATTATATTAACATGTAATTAACATCAAGAGAATTTATTAGGATATATTCAAATATATTGTTTTTGCCATTATTACTGTTACTGACATTTTGAATATTAATATGTTTAGGATTTTCTCCTTTCATTCAGTCCAAACAATAAAATATTCACTCAAGTTTTAATGTGGAAAGAATCTAACCAATCTGGTTCCTATCGAGGTGATTACTAAGACTGCATAGTCCTTTGAAGTCCAGTAATTCTTTTATTTCCATCCCCTGTTTCATGGGTCCACAATCCTTGAAAAGTTTGAGAACCCACTTCCTAAGTTTTAGGCTCTCTAACAAATCGTATGTGGCTATTCCCTCTAACGGAGAAGGCAGTGGCACCCCCACTCCAATACTTTTGCCTGGAAAATCCCATGGACGGAGGAACCCGGTAGGCTGCAGTCCATGGGGTTGCTAGAGTCGGACACGACTGAGCAACGTCACTTTCACTTTTCACTGTCATGCATTGGAGAAGGAAATGGCAACCCACTCCAGTGTTCTTGCCTGGAGAATCCCAGGGATGGGGAACCCTGGTGGGTTGCCGTCTCTGGGGTCGCACAGAGTTGGACACGACTGAAGCGACTTAGCAGCAGCAGTAGCAGCTCTAAGGCATTACTTCTCTCCAGGGGTACTGGTATAGAAAGGGCTGCAGGTCACAACTTTTCTGTGGACAATGAACTTCGATACACTTTGAAGCCTTACATCATCACTTGCTTCTCCTTGGAAGTCCTTCAATACATTTTCACTTCAATCTCTCTTATTTTTTTCTTAAAAGTTTTTGTTAACAAAACTGGATCACTTTTATAATATAATTTCTCATAATGTGGATATTTCAGCTTGCATTTCTATAGTTTAATACATTCTTTAATATGTGTATTAATTGTAATTTGATACTTTGACTCAGAGGTCTTTTGGCCAGTTTGTCAGTAGAAACAATTTGAATTGCTAAATTTAGGTTAATTAACACTCTGTTATTGTTGTTGTTCATTCTCTAAGTCTTATCCAACTCTTTGAGACCCCATGAACTACACTGCCAGGCTTCTCTGTCCATCACTATCTTCCTGAGTTTGCTCAAACTCATGTCCATTGAGTCAGTGATGTCTTCCAACTGTCTCATCTTCTGTAGCCCCCTTCCCCTCTCACCCTCAATTATTCCCAGCGCCGAGGTCTTTTCTAATGAGTCAGCTCTTCATATAAGGTGGCCAAGTTATTGGAGCTACAGCTTCAACACCAGTCTTTCCCAATCAATATTCAGGGTTAATTTCCTTCAAGATTGACTGATTTGATCTCCTTGCTGTCCAAGAGACTCTCAAGAGTCTTCTCCAGCACCACAGTTTGAAGGCATCAATTCTTTAGCACTCAACCTTATTTATGGTCCAACTCTCACATCCACACATGACTACACAAAAAACCATAGCTTTGACTACATGGACCATTGTTGGCAAAGTGATATCTCTGCTTTTAAATACACAGTCTAGGTTTGACATAGGTTTTCTTCCAAGGAGCAAGCGTCTTTTAATTTTATGGCTCAGTCACCATCCACATTGATTTTGGAACTCAAGAAAATGAAATCTGATACTGTTTCCACATTTTTCCCATCTATTTGCCATGAAGTGATAGGATCAGATGCAGTAATCTTAGTCTTTTGACTGCTGAATTTTAAGCCAGCTCTCCTCTTTCACCTTTTACAACTAAAATTTCAGGTTCTCTGTTACACTAGCTGTGCTCATTAGTAGCCTCATGTGACTAATGTCTTCTCTAGTGGATAGTGCACATACAGAATATTTCCTGCTACACAAAAATTTTTATTGTGCATCGCTATTCTGGAGGCTTAATATGCTTCATATTGACTCCCTTTATTTAGTAAATTACTTCCTAGGTTATATTGCAAACTTCCATTGTGGGAGTGATATGTAATCTGTATATATTTACTTTTTGTGATATTATTAGCCATTGATGACCATTGTCTGGATTAATTAAGTCATTAGGTTTAGAAAAATGAAATTGTAATAGCATTCTTACTTATTATATGGAAGTGTTATGTAAATACAAGCTTCTATTTGCCTTTAGCTTAGTTACAGATAATTGGGGAAGAGGCAGGTATAAATGTTTTATTTTTTCCTTTTCTTACCATTTGCAAAATACTATTTTATTTTTTAGCATTCCTCAAAGTCACCAATGAAATGCTTTCTGTATTATTATTAAACAAGGATTTAAATATATGTGATACTTTTGAATAAAATGCAGTTAGTACCTTTAATGGATGCTCTAAAATTTTCATCTTTGACTGATGGGAGCCTCCTCAAGTTGACTCCTGAGTCTTTTCACATGAGGTGAAAGTTTTTGATAATTCTTTTTACAGTAAAATATTCTAAAAGTATCTTATGTGGATGCCCTGCCCTAGACCTGATATATGATCGTATTTCTATAAACTCTGGCTCTTTTTAATAGGACTGGATTTTAGAAATGACAGTCATAGTAAAGTTTGCTGTTGGTCTTATAAAAAAAAATCGCTGAGGCAAAATGAATATATACAAGTCCACTTATTTTATTGTAATCTGAGTGGTCTAGGAGTATAGAAAAAACAAAAATGTATACACAGCTAAGTTGAATTCATAGCAGTAGTTACATCTGAGGACTGGAATTACAAAGGTCAAGGAGGAATACTGCTTTACCTATAATGTTTAAATTTTCACAGAAAGTTTAAATAAGCTTCTCTTACCAAATATTTGATTAACCTTATATGTAATAGAACTATAAAAAATAGTTATGATCAGTTTAATTTTAAGTTTATTGTTCATTAAATTGTCTGTACAAATACCATTTTAAAAATACTAGTGAATTATACAACTAACTGATGTATGCCATATTACAAAATTTGGGAATGAAAAAATAAAAAGAAAAAGTTAACAGAAATTTGCTACCAAGAGGCACGATTAGGTTAAAGGCTTCTCATGTCTGACAGAATTTGCAATAGTCATCAACTTTGCCATGCCCTTGTTGTGTAAGAATTACTTTTCTCATGACTCATATGTTAATGATGAGAGCCATCTCATAGAATTAAGATGGGCGAAGGCAATGGCAACTCATTCCAGTACTCTTGCCTGGAAAATCTCATGGACAGAGGAGCCTGGTGGGCTGCAGTCCATGGGGTCGCGAAGAATCAGACACGACTGATCGACTTCCCTTTCATTTTCACTTTCATGAATTGGAGAAGGAAATGGCAACCCACTCCAGTGTTCTTGCCTGGAGAATCCCAGGGATGAGGGAGCCTGGTGGGCTGCTGTCTATGGGGTCACACAGAGTCGGACACGACTGAAGTGACTTAGCAGCAGCAGCAGCAGCATTACAAATCTAAAACACTTAGCACAGTAACACTTTCACATAGTAAGTGTAAAAAAATTATTAGTATTGCTATTGATACTGAGAAATACTGAAGGCCATTAATATGTTATTATATACCCTGTGATAAATTTCCTGTAACTTAAATTTAAAATGACAAAATTAAAAAGAATATGTACATGAAAAATAAGCATACTTTTGGTTAAATGGTATAATTTTTATAGCTTTTAAAATGTATGTAATCTTTTCATATTGGTTTTAATTAAGAATATCTAATTCTTAATCAAAAGGGAAAGGACAAAGAATAGGAATTGTGATGATTCCAATGACCACATTAATATACCTCAAAATTGCACATGCCAAACAGGGTTTGTCTTCATATAGTATTCTATTATAAGAAATTTCTGTGAAGTTAGCTGTGTCAGATGAAATAAATGTCTGCATTATCCCTAGGACAGGACTCATCCCTATCTTGTTTGTAATTCTGTATTTCAGAAATGAAGCAGATTCTTCTGTTTTTCTTCATTTGTGTGTCACAGGAATGAACATAACTCTGACATAATAGAAAATATCATGAATAGGAGTAGTACTACAGGCTGAAAATATACAAGTAGAATTTAAGTAGCCTATTTTTAGAAATTTTGTTGGTGTCTGGCAGATTTAAGTACAAGGGGACTTTGCTATTCAGCAGTTCTCCTTTATGTACTTTAGGGCAAGTGGTAATGTGCAATTTATGGTAAATTGAGCATATCTCAAACTCTAGTTGCAAGGTAGACAGTTAATAATACCAAACTGATTGGTGTTAAAGTAAATGGGTAAGAGAAGAGGATTGGGGTTCAGTAATTGGTTAATGGCCACAGTACTAAGGCATAGGACCAAATTCATTAGGTCTCACGAAGAGAAATGTTTTGATGGACACTAACAGTCATCCAGTCTCAATATAAGAGACACTTAATCTCTTGTATCATAAGTTTTAGAGTCTAAAGAAATGCATTAAACTGAGAGCTCTCCAGTAAAGTGATGTAATGTGTAATTGACATCAAAAGCATATGCCCCTATCACCAAAAGCCATTAGCGTCTTTAAATTCAGACAGATTGTCTGAAAGCAGTGGTTCCTAACCATTTAAACTAGAGCTTAAAACCCAGAAATATGAAGTGTAAAAAAATCTATTTCTTCAAATAGACAAACTATGGAAATTATTTACTTATAATTTTTAATATAAATTATTTATTTTAATTGGAGGCGAATTACTTTACAATGTTGTAGTGGTTTTGCCATACATTGATATGAATCCAACACAGGTGTACATGTGTTCCCCATTTTGAACCCCCCTCCCACCTCCCTCCCCATCCCATCCCTCTGGATCATCCTAGTGCACCAGTCCTGAGCACCCTGTCTCATGCATTGAACATATGCACATATGATAATATACATATTTCAATGCCATTCTCCCATATCATCTCACCCTTGCCCTCTCCCACATCGTCCAAAAGACTATGCTATACATTTGTGTATCTTTTGCTGCCTCACATATAAGGTTATCTTACCATCTTTCTAAATTCCATATATATGTGTTAGTATACTGTATTGCTGTTTATCTTTCTGGCTTACTTCACTCTGTATAATAGGCTCCAGTTTCATCCACCTCATTAGAACTGATTCAAATGTATTCTTTTTAATGGCTGGGTAATATTCCATTGTGTAAATGTAGCTCAATTTTCTTACCCATTCATCTTCTGATGGACATCTAGGTTGCTTCCATGTCCTGGCTATTATAAACAGTGCTGCAATGAACATTGGGGTACATGTGTCTCTTTCAATTCTGGTTTCCTCGGTGTGTATTCCCAGTAGGGGGATTGCTGGGTTATATAGAAGTTCTATTTCCAGTTTTTTAAGGAATCTCCACACTGTTCTCCATAGTGGCTGTACTAGTTTGCATTCCCACCAACAGTGTAAGAGGGTTCCCTTTTCTCCACACCCTCTCCAGCATTTATTGCTTGTAGACTTTTGGATAGCAGCCATTCTCACTGGTGTGAAAGGACTATTTTTACACCATTCTGTCATACTCAGTACCAGAAATGGAGCCTGTCCTTTCACAATGACACTGTTCATTTTGATAAAAGAATTACCAATGTTTTCAAGAGTTTGCTTCTTAGCATCTCCCATAGTTTTAGACTGTTAATAAGGAGGCTACTAATAATGTGACTCAGTAGTAACCACCTGCCAGTGCAGGAGACACGGGTTTGAACCTGGGTCAGGAAGATCCTCTTGAGAAGGAAATGACAACCCATTCCAGTATTCTTGCCTGGAGGATTCCCATGGACAGAGTAGCCTGGCAGGCTACAGTCCATGGGGTTGTAAAGAGTCAGACACAGGTGAACAATTGAGCACGTTAATAAGAGGACAGGTTGACCAGAGGAGTTTGGGATGCAGATGATAACAAGAAAACCATGGTCTGTGGTACTTGGTTGTGGCAACCCTAATAGATAAATACTGACTCTGATTCCTTTCTCTCATGATGATCTTCCCAAATCAGAAGTCTTATTCTTGAGCCTCTGACATTCTTCAAACTCAAAACCTCAAAAATTCTTTTCTTACTTCTAATCCATAAATACTGTCTAGTCCTTTGAGGAGAGGGTCATCTTCTTCGCCCCACTATCCTGATTTTTTAAGCCAGGAACTCCTCTTCTGCTCTTTAAAACCTCTTGTTTTGATTCTCAGCGTGTTTTGAAAGCAAGGGAAAAGCCTGGACTTTAGAAAGTCTAATTCTCATTGAGAATTCATGTATGCTTCAAACTGATGAAAAAGGAGAGAGAAAATATTGGGGGAGAGGGACAAAATTAGTATTTAAAGACCTTAAAACTTTTTAAAAATAGCTCTTTAGAATTATTTCTTTGTTTTGTTAAAATTCTTTAATTTTTGCTTTTATGTACCATGGCAGTTTTTACATGGACATTATAGACAGATGATTTTGGTGGATATGATTTGGTATTAAGTGATAGGAAATGACCAGAGATGTTTAGAGTAGCTGCAATATCACTTAGAAAAAGAGGACACTTTGCTTTTTTTTTTCCTCTCTTGAAAATGGCACTGCTCTAGAAATAATACTATATAACCCCCCAAGTTTGTGATTGGCAGCCAGCCTGGTTTTATGAACAGGACATGCTGAACCTCAATGTAAGGCATTGTCATTGTTCAGTTGCCCAGTCGTGGCTGACTCCTTATGGACTGCAGCATGCCAGGCCTAGTGCATTCCCAATAGCAATTATTCTCCAGTCTGTAGAGACTGTTTCGAATGGTAACATTTCTCTTATACTTCAGTATATGTCTGGTCAGGCCAGTATATGTGATATTTCTTTTTTTCCTAGAAATATTATTTGGTGGTGTTGCACTTTTCCTATGGGTCCTTGAATAAAAGCCATATATTTAAATGTTTCATTGATGTAGATGCTAAGTTATGTCTTACTTCATTAAAACAATACTCTAAATAGGAAACTTATTTTTCATGTAGAATAATGATACTAAAAATGTACATTTGAAATGCTAGTGCAAAAAGGAATTTAATGTTTACTCTGAATGTAGATTCTTATAAGACTTACTCCAGTGTCTGCCATGAAGCTAGGGATACTGGGTTACCTCTCAAACATGAAGTAATTCCTAGGGGTCAAGCCACAGTGCAAAAGCCTGAGGAAAATGCATAATTATTTTTGAATATAAAAGTTTTCTTCACAACACAGAGACACATATTCCCTTGAGACAAAGAAAAACCAAGAGCAATATTAGAGTAATATTGAATGCTTTGTAATATTTAAAATGTTAAATAGTTAGTCTATCATAACTCAAATTTAGGCAATGGGGTGATTTTGTTTTTTCTAAAGATCTAGTATACACACTTCTATTATAGCTTGGAAAATTTGTGTAACGAATTTGAAATGCAATCTGAATTATATCTGAAATATAGTTATTTAATATAGTTATTAAATTTTCTATTTATACTCACTTATAGATTTTCCCCCATCCTCATTGATTTAACTTTATTATTTTAAATACATGCGACACTAATATATTTCTGAAAGTCAAAGTTATGACAAAGAGTGGATAGTGATACAGATCAGTGAAACAATTAGAGGGTTTAGCAACAGAACCCCTAGACATTTTCAATATAAATTTGGCAAAAGTGCCAGGACATTTTATAAAGTAAAGGAGGGAATTCTCAATATATATTCTTGGATAGACTGCATATATGTATAATAAAACACTAATTACAATGCTAATCCCATACTGCCTGAGAAAATGAATTTGAGATAAAACATAAAAATGTGTGTATAAGAAATACACTAAAAAGAGACATAGAATATCTTTGTGAATTTGAAGTAGACAGAATTTTCTCAGGACACAAAAAGCACTAATTATAAGATTTTCAATGAACAACTTTTCAAAATTATATACATAATTATATACAAAACTGTGTACAAACATATACAGAATCATGTATATTTAATTATATAAGATTATATACAATATTATATACATACATATATGTAGCAAAACACGAAGATCCAGAGTGTGTAAGTGACTTCTTGAAATCACTTACAAGCAAGTAAAAAATAACAGTAGTCAAGTATGGGTGTGAAAAAAAATTTGGAAAAGAATTTTTTTCCAGTAGTCATATATGGATGTGAGAGTTGAACTATAAAGAAAGTTCAGCACCAAAGAATTGATGCTTTTGAACTGTGGTGTTGAATAAGACTCTTGAGAATCCCTTGGACTGCAAGGAGGTCCAACTAGTCCATCCTAAAAGAGATCAGTCCTGGGTGTTTATTGGAAGGACCGATGCTGAAGCTGAAAGTCCAATACTTTGGCCAACTCATGTGAAGAGTTGACTCATTGGAAAAGACCCTGATGCTGGGAAAGATTGACAGCAGGAGGAGAAGGGAATGACAGACAATGAGATGGTTGGATGGCATCACCAACACAATGGACATGGGTTTGGGTTGACTCCAGGAGTTGGTGATGGACAGGGAGGCCTGGCATGCTGCGGTTCATGGGGTCTCAAAGAGTCGGACATGAATGAGTGACTGATGTGAACTGAACTGAAAAAATATCAATAAAATAGGCAGGAGACATGGACATATATTTCTTAACATAAGATTCATCATTGTTCAGTTGCTCAGTCATGTCTGACCATTTGCAACCCCATGGACTGCAGCATACCAGGCTTCCAAGTCCACCAACTCCCAGAGTTTGCTCAAACTCATGTCCATTGAGAAGGTGATTCCATCCAACTATCTCATCCTTTGTCGTCCCCTTCTCCTCCTGCCTTCAATCTTTCCCAGCATTAGGGTGTTTTCCAATGAGTCAGTTCTTCACATCAGGTGACCAAAGTATTGGAGCTTCAGCTTCAGCATCAGTCCTTCCAATACATATTTAGGTTTGACTTCCTTTAGGTTTTACTGGTTTGATCTCCTTGCGGTCCAAGGGACTCTCACGAATCTTCTCTAACACCACAGTTAAAATGCATCAATTCTTCTGTGGTCAGCCTTCTTTATGGTCCAA
Organism: Bos javanicus; assembly: GCF_032452875.1. NCBI lineage: Eukaryota > Metazoa > Chordata > Mammalia > Artiodactyla > Bovidae > Bos > Bos javanicus. The sequence continues at coordinate 15,156,029 of NC_083883.1, forward strand.
CTCTTACATTCATACATGACTATTGGAAAAACCATAGCTTTGACTAAATGGACCTTTGTTGGCAAAGTAATGTCTCTACTTTTTAATACGTTGTCTAGGTTTGACATAGGTTTTCTTCCAAGGAGCAAGTGTCTTTTAATTTCATGGCTGCAGCCACCATCTGCAGAGATTTTGGAGCCCCCCAAAATTAAGTCTGTCACTGTTTCCATTGTTTCCCCATCTATTTGCCATAAAGTGATGGGACTGGATGCCATGGTCTTTGTTTTTTTGAATGTTGAGTAACATAGGATTCAGTTCAGTTCAATCTCTCAGTCGTGTCTGATAATTTGCAACCCCATGAATCTCAGCACGCCAGACCTCCCTGTCCATCACCAAATCCCATAGTTTACTCAGACTCATGTCCATCAAGTCGGTGATGCCATCCAGCTATCTCATCCTCTGTCATCCCCTTCTCCTCCTGTCCCCAATCCCTCCCAGCATCAGGGTCTTTTCCAATGAGTCAACTCTTCGCATGAGGTGGCCAAAGTATTGGATTTTCAGCTTTAGCATCAGTCCTTCCAATGAACACCCAGGACTGGTCTCCTTTAGGATGGATGACTGGTTGTATCTCCTTGCAGTCCAAGGGACTCTCAAGAGTCTTCTCCAACCCCACAGTTCAAAAGCATCAATTCTTTGGCACTCAGCTTTCTTCACAGTCCAACTCTCACATCCATACATGACTACTGGAAAAACCATAGCCTTGATTAGACGGACCTTTGTTGGCAAAGTAATGTCTCTGTAGGAATGGTCAGAAAAATGTAGAAATGTGATAATTATCACTAATCAGCAAGGTAATGCAAATTAGAATCACATTGAGATATACTTCCTATCCATTGAAATAGCTGAAATTTTAAAAGGCCAATATACTGTGTTTATGAGGTTGTGGAACAATTGTAACCATAACTCATTGTGGGTGCATAAGTGTAATTTTTCAACTAATTTTGTAAATATGTTGGCAGTTTCTACTACATTGAAACATACAGCTGCCTGTGAAGGGAGGAGATAAAGCAACAGGGTTTCGAAGGATGCCTGCAGGTGTAGAAGAGAAGGAAACTAACCCCAGTCAAATTCCTTTCAATATTATAACTGGGCCCACAGGACTTGAAACAAAATTTTTCTAGATAGATGGTATTAATCCGTGGATTGTTTTTAAAAGGATATTCCCTTTTATGCAAATATATCCAGAATCTGTGGATTCTTAAACTTTGGCTCCTTAAAGATGTCACGTGAATGAAAGTATAAAACGGAGATGTTTTGAGGATTAAAATCTCTTCTCCAAAGCCTACAGAAAAATCACTTGGTGTCTGCATCTGTTTTGCGGGGACAGGGGTGCCTGTTCAGAAAGAAAGGGCTTGGGGGAGTTGCCACTGATGTTTCAGACCCCTTCTTCCTGATTCATTTGTGTTTTTGAAATTATTAGTGTCACTTGATCTTAGGCATGAAATCTGATTTACTTGAGTCTGATCTATCATTTGATCCTTGCAGTGAATCAGTAACCTAGACCAGCAGTTCCATTCCAAGGTATTTAGACAAGAGGAATTAAAACATTGTGTTATGACTATTAAACTAGAGGTATTATGCCCTCTGCTTGGGTTGTTGAATGTATGGCTCCTAACCATTCAGGCAGTCTTCACCCTTCCTTCTGTGTTCTTTCTTCTGCTGATCCTTCTCTTAACCTTCAGTATCCTTTCCCCTATTGCCATATTTTGAGAAATATATGTTTAAGTACCTTATTTTAGTATGTATTTGTATTTGAAATTTCTCAGACTTCATTTTGTGTGACTTTACTGGAAAATGTCATCCTGTAAAATGTCTTACTGTTTATATTTAGCATGATAACAATAAAAAAAAAAAAACAACTTTCTTCTTTGTGTTTAACTCTATTTTTTTTTCTAGCCTATTTGTGTCCTTTAGATCCTGATCATTGTTTATTGCTGAATGTATATATAGAAACAAATTATAATCTCCTTTTGGAGGATGAATTAATCACTCTAAAAAAGATTCCTTCATATTGCCATGCTATTTCAACTCTATTTTAAATTTCTATCATCCAAAGTCCTAGACACTTATTTTCAAGTGAATCTATGATAATGTTCCTGGTGGCTCAGAAGTTAAAGCGTCTGCCTGCAAGGCGGGAGACCCAGGTTCAGTCCCTGGGTCAGGAAGATCCCCTGGAGAAGGAAATGGCAACCCATTCCAGTATTCTTGTCTGGAGAATCCCATAGATGGAGGAGTCTGATTGATTACAGTCCACGGGGTCACAAAGAGTGGGACACGACTGAGCAAATTCACTCATGATAATATTACATAAGACATACAATAACTTACTAAGTTTTAGTTGTGCATTTACTCTGCTGTCTTTCCAATATAAAACCATGAAAGACAGGGATAATGCTTCATTAATTCCCGCCCCCCCAGGGTCCCTAAATCATACTAGATACAGAACAGATGCCACCTATATCTTTTCAATTTTTTATAATGATAATTTTCCCTTTGGAAATCATTTCTCTCTAACTCTCATTCTGTGCTATCCTAGTTACTTCTTCCTAACTTAACTCAGGCCAACCAGAACATTTCACTTACCTAGGTAAAGTCACTGACTCAGTATTGATTACTTGATTCAGTTCAGACCATTAAGGTTTATTATGTAAATATACTCTTTTCCAAAAAGAATGCATGACATGGCTTTACAGTTTTACAAACCAATCAATTTATTTTCTTTTGGCTTAATTTAATTTTAGTTGTTTTTCTGCAATTTAGAATAAAAGAGTCCTATCTAATCTAGGATTATACATTATCATAAATAATATGACTTCTTCATTTTCAATTATAATGTTTAAATAAAAAATACATTACTTATAGTGAATCAACACAGTTGCCTTTGAAAAGTATTGGGTTAGCCAAAATGTTTGTTTGGTTTTTCTGTAAGATGTTACGGAAACATCCTTTGGAAACCCAATATTTACCTTTCTTCCAATATGTTGATAGAAACTTTCTACTGAAAAGTACATGAATCTTGATTGTGCATTAAAATAACTTAATAGAAAAAAAAATAAAATAACTTAATAGTTGACTTTGCTAGAAAAAAGACTCAAAGTTGATTTCATTTTCTTAATAATTTAAAATTTTATCTAAGTGAAAGCATCTATGGGTAGACATATATTTTATAGTTTAGAATCTGTAAACAGAATGAAAGTATTGTGCTAAATTTCATTTACATTTAAATATAAATTATAGAAATTGAAGAAGCATTTTGGAAAAAAATTTGTGTATTCATAAATGTCACCAATTAATCTAATACATGATAAAAGATTATTTACTAATGCTTACACAGAATGCATTTAGATTGTATTATACCTGATTTTCTCCCTTCTTCAGTAGTGGGAATTGTGCAGAGAACTTTTGTTGTATGTCATACAGATAGTCATACAGAGAGTAACAAATCTGTTTCAATGATCTGCTATTTATTTAAAGATGAAAATTCTAATAATGCTGAATGCATATTTTCCCCACATGGTCTATAGCTTTCTTTTTAAATAACTTAGAAACATACATGACTATTAAAGGTTTTCTTTATTGAAATAATTCATTGATATTGAGTCAATCAAGTTTGCATTTGCATATTTAAATCATGTTTGAATCATGTTTCTTAGCTAAATATACATAAGGAATTAAGGGGAAATTTTAGTTATTTGGAAGATTGATAGTCAAGTATTTTTCCTGTATTTTATAGGAAAATATGAAGGTTTCAAACATAGCAAAATATTATTATGAATATTCAGCTACATGCTAAATAAAGAAACACACTCAAAAATATTTAAATATGATTTTGTGTACATACATTTTCTTTTTCCATTAATGGCAAAATGGCTTAATTCTTGTGGAAGATTTGTACTGTATTTGATTAAATAGAAAGTGTAGTATAAAGTGTATACTCTTAAAAAATGGGTCAAGTGAGAGAAAAGTCAGAGATTTGTGATTTTTAACACAGTACATATCAGGCAAAGAGGCTTACAGATTAATCCTTTCAAAGATGTGATTATTGCTTTTGGAAGCTCTGAATCAAAGGTACTAGCGAAGTCAGTAAGAGATGACATACATGAAAGACTACATCCTTATCAGACTGATGAACTGAAAGATTCTCTGACTCATTTTTCAATTTTACAGCTCTTAAAAGTACTCTTGTAAGGAGTACAGTACTTTTTGTCAGTAAGTAATTAACCTTAAAGTATAGGTGGTCTCATTCAAGACAGAAAAACCTAATCTTGTACCTGAAAGCCCTGAATGCTATTACAAACACAGGAAGAATGCAGGTTTTTATGTGATTTCATTCCAAATGAACAATCTTAAAAACATTTCTTACCAAAACACAATTCACATCTATCTAAAGAAAGAAAGTAGCCTAATGAAACATATGCTACCTATGTGTGATTAAATTGAAAAAAAAAAAAAATGATGACCTGTGTGACAGAATGGAGAGTATTTTAAAATTAGTAGTATGCAAAAAGAATCTATAAGAAAGAGTACTTGGGCATCAATAAGAGTTTTAGTAAATGTGTAGTGGAAATTAATCATGGAATTACTATGAGATGGCTGGAGAGATTTTCTGTTTTTCAAAGTTTTAGAGTTGAAACCCATAAAGCATCAGTAATAAGGCAAGATGTCTAAAATAGTAGAGAGTATTCTTTTTACACATTGTATGAAGTACTAGATCAGATCAGTCGCTCAGTCATGTCCAACTATTTGTGACCCCATGAATTGCAGCACGCCAGGCCTCCCTGTCCATCACCAACTCCCGGAGTTCACCAAGACTCATCGAGTCAGTGATGCCATCCACCATCTCATCCTCTGTCGTCCCCTTCTCCTCTTGCCCCCAATCCCTCCCAGCATCAGAGTCTTTTCCAATGAGTCAACTCTTCCCATGAGGTGGCCAAAGTACTGGAGTTTCAGCTTTAGCATCATTCCTTCCAAAGAAATCCCAGGGCTGATCTCCTTCAGAATGGACAGGTTGGATCTCCTTGCAGTCCAAGGGACTCTCAAGAGTCTTCTTCAACACCACAGTTCAAAAGCATCAAATCTTCAGTATTCAGCTTTCTTTACAGTCCAACTCTCACATCTGTACATGACCACTGGAAAAACCATAGCCTTGACTAGATGGACCTTTGTTGGCAAAGTAATGTCTCTGCTTTTGAATATGCTATCTAGGTTGGTCATAACTTTCCTTCCATGGAGTAAGTGTCTTTTAATTTCATGGCTGCAATTACCATATTCAGTGATTTTGGAGCCCAGAAAAATAAAGTCTGACACTGTTTCCACTGTTTCCCCATCTATTTCCCATGAAGTGGTGGGACCGGATGCCATGATCTTCGTTTTCTGAATGTTGAGCTTTAAGCCAACTTTTTCACTCTCCACTTTCACCTTCATCAAGAGGCTTTTGAGTTCCTCTTTACTTTCTGCCATAAGGGTGGTGTCATCTGCATATCTGAGGTTATTGATATTTCTCCCAGCAATCTTGATTCCAGCTTGTGTTTCTTCCAGTCCAGCTTTTCTCATGATGTACTCTGCATATAAGTTAAATAAACAGGGTGACAATATACAGCCTTGACGAACTCCTTTTCCTATTTGCAATCAGTCTGTTGTTCCATGTCCAGTTCTAACTGTTGCTTCCTGATCTGCATACAAATTTCTCAAGAGGCAGATCAGAATACCAGTATGGTCTGATATTCCCATATCTCGAAGAATTTTCCACAGTTTATTGTGACCCACACAGCCAAAGGCTTTGGCATAGTCAATAAAACAGAAATAGATGTTTTTCTGGAACTCTCTTGCTTTTTCTCTGATCCAGCGGATGTTGGCAATTTGATCTCTGGTTCCTCTGCCTTTTCTAAAACCAGCTTGAACATCAGGAAGTTCACGGTTCACGTATTGCTGAAGCCTGGCTTGGAGAATTTTGAGCATTACTTTACTAGCATGTGAGATGAGTGCAATTGTGCGGTAGTTTGAGCATTCTTTGGCATTTCCTTTCTTTGGGATTGGAATGAAAACTGACCTTTTCCAGTCCTGTGGCCACTGCTGAGTTTTCCAAATTAGCTGGCATATTGAGTGCAGCACTTTCACAGCATCGTCATTCAGGATTTGGAATAGCTCAACTGGAATTCCATCACCTCCACTAGCTTTATTCGTAGTGATGCCTTCTAAGGCCCACTTGACTTCACATTCCCGGATGTCTGGTTTCAGGTCAGTGATCACACCATTGTGATTATCTGGGTCATAAGATCTTTTTTGTACAGTTCTTCTGTGTATTCTTGCCATCTCTACTTAATATCTTCTGCTTCTGTTAGGTCCATGCCATTTCTGTCCTTTATCGAGCTCATCTTTGCATGAAATGTTCCTTTGGTATCTCTGATTTTCTTGAAGAGATCCCTAGTCTTTCCCATTCTGTTGTTTTCCTCTGTTTCTTTGCATTGATCTCTGAGAAAGGCTTTCTTATCTCCCCTTGCTATTCTTTGGAACTCTGCATTCAGATGTTTATATCTTTCCTTTTCTCCTTTGCTTTTCACTTCTCTTCTTTTCACAGCTATCTATAAGGCCTCCCCACACAGCCATTTTGCTTTTTTGCATTTCTTTTCCATGGGGATGGTTTTGATCCATCTCCTGTACAATGTCATGAACCTCATTCCATAGTTCATCAGGCACTCTATCTATCAGATCTAGGTCCTTAAATCTATTTCTCACTTCCACTGTATAATCATAAGGGATTTGATTTAGGTCATACCTGAATGGCCTAGTGGTTTTCTGTACTTTCTTAAATTTAAGTCTGAATTTGGCAATAAGGAGTTCATGGTCTGAGCCATAGTCAGCTCCTGGTCTTGTTTTTGCTGATAGTATAGAGCTTCTCCATCTTTGGCTGCAAAGAATGTAATCAATCTGATTTCAGTGTTGACCATCTGGTGATGTCCATGTATAGAGTCTTCTCTTGTGTTGTTGGAAGAGGGTGTTTGTTATGACCAGTGCATTTTCTTGGCAAAACTCTATTAGTCTTTGCCCTGCTTCATTCTGTATTCTAAGGCCAAATTTGCCTGTTACTCCAGGTGTTTCTTGACTTCCTACTTTTGCATTCCAGTCCCCTATAATGAAAAGGACATCTTTCTTGGGTGTTAGTTCTAAAAGGTCTTGTAGGTCTTCATAGAACCATTCAACTTCAGCTTCTTCAGCGTTACTGGTTGGGGCATAGACTTGGATTACTGTGATATTGAATGGTTTGCCTTGGAAACGAACAGAGATAATTCTGTCGTTTTTGAGATTGCATCCAAGTACTGCATTTAGGACTCTTTTGTTGACCATGATGGCCACTCCATTTCTTCTGAGGGATTCCTGCCTGCAGTAGTAGATAAAATGGTCATCTGAGTTAAATTCACCCATTCCAGTCCATTTCAGTTCGCTGATTCCTAGAATGTCGACGTTCACTCTTGCCATCTCTTGTTTGACCACTTCCAATTTGCCTTGATTCATGGACCTGACATTCCAGGTTCCTACGCAATATTGCTCTTTACAGCATCGGACCTTGCTTCTATAACCAGTCATATCCACAGCTGGGTATTCTTTTGGCTTTGGCTCCATCCCTTCATTCTTTCTGGAGTTATTTCTCCACTGATTTCCAGTAGCATATTGGGCACCCACCGACCTGGGGAGTTTCTCTTTCAGTATCCTATCATTTTGCCTTTTCATACCGTTCATGGGGTTCTCAAGGCAAGAATTCTGAAGTGGTTTGCCATTCCCTTCTCCAGTGGACCACATTCTGTCAAATCTCTCCACCATGACCCGCCCGTCTTGGGTTGCCCCACAGGCATGGCTTAGTTTCATTGAGTTAGACAAGGCTGTGGTCCTAGTGTGATTAGATTGACTAGTTTTATATTAGTTTCATGTGTACAACATAGTGATTCAAAATTATATACATTATGAAATGATCACTACAATAAGTTTAGTTACCATCTGTCACCATACAAAGTTAATGTATTACTGACTACTACCTCATCCTGTACATTACACCCATGGCTTATTTAATTTATAACTAGAACTTTGTTCCTCTTGATCTTGTTCATGCAATGTGCCCCCTGACCCAACCATCATCTTGCACTGTATCTATGAGTATGGGTTTTATTTTGTTTTACTTTTTAGATTCTGCATACAAGTAAAATCATGTAGTAATTGTCTTTCTCTGTCTGACTTATTTTACTTAGCATAATACTCTCAAGGTCCATCCATGTTTCTGCAAACAGTAAGATTTCTCTCTTTTTAATGGACTGAGTAGTATTTCATTGTATTTGTATATACCACATCTTCTTTGTTCATCCATCAATAGGTACCATTTTTCCCCCATATCTTGTCTATTGTAAAAATAATACTGTAATGGCCATCCGGGATACATATATCTTCTTCAAAACATGTTTTTCTTTTCCTCACATAGATACCTACAGATAGAATTGCTAGATCATATAAAGCTCTATTTTTTTTTTCCAGAGAGTATGGAGGTTTATATTCCCACCAATAGAGCATGAGTGTTCCCTTTTCTTTCCCAAACAACATCTGCTGTTTCTTGTCTTCTTAATACTAGCGATTCTTGTCAGCATCTATGGGGTCACAAAGACTCAGACATAGGACTGAGTGACTGAACAGCAGTTCTGTAAGCTGTGATATAATGCCCTTGTGGTTTTGGTTGGTATATCCTTGGTGATTATGATGTTGTGATCATTTATTATACCTAATGACCATATTAATATCTTCATTGGAAATATGTCTATTCATATCTTCTGCCCATTTTTAAATTTGTTTCTTTGCCCTTAAACTATATGAGTACTTTATATTAATATAGCCCTTAATGGGATATATGGTTTGGAAGCATCTTCTCCTATTCAGTAGGTTAACTTTTATTGATTTTTTTTTTTTTTGGCTGTGCATAAGATTTTTAGTGGGATGAAGTCCAATGTGCTTATTTTTCTTTTCTTGTCCTTGTCTTTGGAATCAGATCCATAAAACATCACTATGACCACTGTCAAGGAGCTTACTGTCTATGCTAGGGTTAGGGTTTATTTTGATCAATCCATTATGGCTGGCTGGAAAATCCAACTGAGAAAAATTCTGAGACACAAGAAGAGAAATAGAGATCAAAATTTCTGGTCAATTCACTGCCTTCAGATTTTGATCTCAGTTGGTTCCCATATCAGGCTCAAGTGTGGAATTGATAGAGAAAAACAGTAAATTGAAGGAGTTGGAGGAGTTTTCATTGAGAAAATAATGTTCTATGTTTTACTAACTGGATCATTTAAGATATCAGTACTTTTAACATTTCTTCTACAACTAAAAATAAATCTACTTACCAATCTGAAAACATTGTCTTTTGAAATAGGTTGAATCATAAAAATAGCTGAATGAGTTTGAATAAGCAACATATAAAGCATATGTAAAATTATTTATGTCTAATATTTCTGTGGTAGCATAAGTGATATATATATACATAGGCCTTCCCTGGTGGCTAAGATGGTAAACAATCTGTCTGCAATGCAGGAGACACAGATTCAATCCTTGGGTTGGGAAGATCCACTGGATAATGGCATGGCAACCCACTCCAGTATTCTTGCCTGGAAAATTTCATGGACAGAGGAGCCTGATGGGTTACAGTCATGGGCTTGCAAACAGTCGGACATATCTGAGTGGCTAACACTTTCACATACATGCTGTTGCTGCTCAGTTACTCAGTTGTGTCCAACTTTGTGAGACCCCATGGACTATAGCCTGCTAATCTCTTCAGTCCATGGAATTATCCTGACAAAAATACTGGAGTGGGTTGCCATGTACTCTTCCAGGGGATCTTCCTAATTCAGTATATGAACTCATGTCTCCTGTGTCTCCTACATTGGCAGGGGAATGCTTCAACACGGGTTGTTTGGAGTAAGAAGATAGTAGGATAAACTTCTTGACCTCAGGGAGTTTATGAATTAATTTAAAGGGATATTTTCAGCCTCAACAAAAAAAAATGTCACTTGAGTGAAAAACAAAAATGACATATAAATAGGTGCAAAATAAAAATACTTAGTTAAAGCAGTAAATTCAGATTCCTCATTCATTGTGTTCAATCAGGAAATGAATAAAATGAGAGTTAGAAAGTGATTAAAATTTTATGTGAAATTTTCTATTACTTTTAATACTGGAAAAACTTGAACATAAATATGAGAGAAGGGAAGGCCATTAAAGATAAAGATGAAATGTGATTCATTGTTGCAACAAAGTCCTAAGATAATATGTAAAGCTTGTGTATGCTGTTGCTTCAGTTGTGTCCCACTCTTTGCAACCCCATAGACAGTAGCCCGCCAGGTTCCTCTGTGCGTGAGATTTTCCAGGCAAGAATACTGGAGTGGGTTGCCATGCCCTCTTTCAGGGGATCTTCCCCACCCAGGGATGAACCCTTGTCTCCTGCCTCACAGGCTGATTCTTTATTGCTGAGCCACCAGTGAATGCCAAAATTTATAAAGCAGTACAAGATAATGTCTGCCTGCAAAGCAGGAGATCTTGGTTCTATCCTGGGTTGGGAAGATCCCTTGAAGAAGGGACAGGCTACCCACTCCAATATTCTTGGGTTTGCCTGGTGACACAGATGGTAAAGAATCTGCCTTCAATGAGGGAAACCTGGGTTCAATCCTTGGGTTGGAAAGATCCCCTGGAAGAGGGCATGGTAACCTTTCCATGGGGTCTAAAAGAGTTGACACAACTGAGTTACTAAGCAAAGACCACCCACATGAGATAATATATATAACATATTTTTTTCCTTAGAAAACAGATCTTTTAGAGGACAGTTGAAATGTATTTCAATTTGTAATGAGCTATAATGGAAAATGTAATAACCTAAATGGGTACAATAAAGGACAGAAATGGTGTGGACCTAACAGAAGCAGAAGATAGTAAGAAGAGGTGGCAAGAATACACAGAAGAACTATACAAAAAAGATCTTCATGGCCCAGATAAACATGGTAGTGTGATAACTCACCTAGAGCCAGACATCCTGGAATATGAAGTCAAGTGGCCTTAGGAAGCATCACAATGTACAAAGCTACTGGAGGTGATGCAATTCCAGTTGAGGTGATGCAATTCCAGTTAAGCTATTTAAAATCTTAAAATATGAGGCTGTTAAAGTGCTGCACTCAATATGCCATCAAATTTGGAAAACTCAGCAGTGGTCACAGGACTAGAAAAGGTCAGTTTTCATTCCAATCCCAAAGAAAGGAAATGCAAAGACTGTTCAAACTATCACACACTTGCACTCATCTCACACACTAGTAAAGTAATGCTCAAAATTCTCCAAGCTGGGCTCCAACAGTACATGAACTGTGAAATTCCAGATATTCAAGCTGGATTTAGAAATGGCAGAGGAACCAGAGATCAAGTTGCCAACATCCACTGACCATGGAAAAAGCAAAAGTTCCAGACAAAGATCTACTTCCGCATTATTGACTACATCAAAGCCTTTGACTGTATGGATCATAACAAACTGTGGAATATTCTGAAAGAGATGGGAATACCAGACTACCTGACCTGCCTCCTGAGAAATCTGTATGCAGGTCAGGAAGCAACAGTTAAAACTGGACATGGAACAACAGATTGGTTCCAAATGGGGAAAGGAGTACATCAAGGCTATATATTGTCACCCTGCTTATTTAATTTATATGTAGAGTACATCATGAAAACTGCCGTGCTGGATGAAGCACAAGGTGGAATCAAGATTGCCAGGAGAAATATCAAAAACATCAGATATGCAGATGACACCACCTTTATGGCAGAAAGCAAAGAACTAAAGAGCCTCTTAATCAAAGTGAAAGAGGAGAGTGAAAAGTTGGCTTAAAACTCAACATTCAACATTGGGAGAATGGCATTGAAACATGTATAATATCATATATGAAATGAGTCGCCAGTCCTGGTTCGATGCACGATACTGGATGCTTGGGGCTGGTGCACTGGGACGACCCAGAGGGATGGTATGGGGAGGGAGGAGGGAGGAGGGTTCAGGATGGGGAAAACATGTATACCTGTGGTGGATTCATTTTGATATATGGCAAAACCAATACAATATTGTAAAGTTAAAAAAAAAAAAAGAAATTACAAACCAGTGCAAAAAAAAAAAAAAAAAAACAAAAAAAACTCAACATTCAGAAAACTGAGATCATGGCATCTGGTCCCATCACTTCATGGCAAATAGATAAGACACAGTGGAAGCAGTGACAGACTCTATTTATTTTATTTATTTTATCTTATTTGGCTCCAAAGTCACTGCAGATGGTGACTGCAGCCATGAAGTTAAAAGACGCTTGCTCCTTGGAAGAAAAGCTAAGACCAACCTATACAGCAAATTAAAAAGCAGAGACATTGCTTTGCCAGCAAAGGTCTGTCTAGTCAAAGCTATGGTTTTCTCAGTAGTCATGTATGGATGTGAGAGTTGGACTATAATATAAAGAAACCTGAGCGCCAAAGAATTGATGCTTTTGAACTGTGGTGTTGGAGAACACTCTTGAGAGTCCCTTGGACTGCAAAGAGATCAAACCAGTCAGTCCTAAAGGACATCAGTCCTGAATATTCATTGGAAGGACTGATGCTAAAGCAAAAACTCCAATCCTTTGGCCACCTGATGGGAAGAACTGACTCATTGGAAAAGACCCTGATGCTGGGAAAGATTCAAGGCAGGAGGAGAAGCGGACAATGGAGGATGAGATGGTTGGATGTCATCACCAACTCAATGGACATGAGTTTGAGCAGGCTTTGTGATTTGTTGATGGACAAGGAAGCCTGGTATGTTGGAGTCCATGGGGTCACAAAGAGTCGGGCATGACTGAGCAACTGAACTGAATGGATAATAGAAAAGATTCTGAAAGAGAATATATATAAACTGAATCACTTTGCTGTGTACCTGAAACATTGTAAATTAACTAAACTTCAATAAAAAATAAAATAAAAAGAGTACCTAATTCATAGAAGAAAAAAGAAAAATAATAAAAAATAAAAGTGAAGAAAAGGTGTATGTATAGTACAGAAAAATATGAGTTATCATAGGACCAATATAACTTTGCAAAGAAGTGACTGATAGTCTCAGTATTTTCTATGAAAGACCAGGGGTAAGATTATGGGGCACTTTATAAAATTTGAAGATTTGCGAAAGTTGTTCTGACATTACAGAAAGAAAACTATCCAAAGTTGTATAAGGGCATTGTCAAGAAGTAGCAGAGAGCCAGTTAAACAAGACATCAATCTTTTTATTTTCAAGATTATTTTCATACATGTAATATATCATAGTAATATAATTTTACATTCAAAGTACAATAATAACTATGTTAATGAGAATAAATATGTATATTGGGGAATGAGGAGCTAATAAGAGGAAGTTCAATTCTGTTCAGTTCAGTCACTCAGACATGTCCAACTCTTTGTGACCCCAGGCCTCCCTGAGGATGGATTGCAGCATGCCAGGCCTCCCTGTCCATCATCAGTTCCCAGAGCTTGCTCAAACTCATGTCCATTGAGTCGGTGATGACATCCAACCATCTCATCCTCTGTCATCCCCTTCTCCTCTCACCTTCAATCTTTCCCAGCATCAGGGTCCTTTCCAATGAGTCACCTTCACATCAGGTGGCCAAAGTATTGGAGTTTTAGCTTCAGTATCAGTCCTTCCAATGAACATTCAAGACTGATATCCTTTAGGATTGAATGGTTTGATCTCCTTGCAGTCCAAGGGACTCCCAAGAGTCTTCTCCAGCACCACAGTTCAAAAGCATCAATTCTTTGTCGCTCAGCTTTCTTTATAGTCCAACTCTCACATCCATACATGACAATTGGAAAAACCATAGTTTTGATTAGACAGACCTTTGTTGGCAAAGTAATGTCTCTGCTTTTTAATATGCTGTCTAGATTGGTCATAGCTTTTCTTTCAAGGGGCAAGCATCTTTTAATTTAATGGCTGCAGTTATTATCTGCACTGATTTGGAAGCCCAAGGGAAAAAAAAAATCTGTCACTGTTTCTTTTGTTTCTCCGTCTATTTGCTATGGAGTGATGGGACTAGATGCCATGATCTTAGTTTTTTGAATGTTGAGTTTTAAGCCAGCTTTTCCACTCTCCTCTTTCACTTTCATCAAGAGGTTCTTTAGTTCCTTTCCTCTTTGCTTTCTGCCATAAGGGTGGTTTCATTTGCATATCTGAGTTTATTGACATTTCTCCCAGCAGTCTTGATTCCAGTCTGTGCTTCATTCAGCCCTGCATTTTTCATGATGTACCCTACATAGAAGTTAAATAAGCAGGGTGAAAATATACAGCCTTGATGTACTCCTTTCCCAATTTGGAACCAAAGCAAAAACATGTGAATTTGTATATAAAAAGTTACAATAAAAACTGAATGATAAAAGTATTTTGAAAATAATGTGAGTGCTCATGGGTTTGTGTTTGTAGACAGAAGCATACACACACACACACACACACATGTTTAATAAGAGAGATTGGGGAAATGTATTTACAAGACATATGACAGAAAATCAAGCAACAATAAATGTTAATAATACTGTGTCTAGGAAAGTTCTGACTGTGTGGATCACAATAAACCATGGAAAATTCTGAAAGAGATGGGAATACCAGACCACCTGATCTGCCTCTTGAGAAACCTGTATGCAGGTCAGGATGCAACAGTCAGAAATGACAGGGAACAACAGGCTGGTTCCAAATAGAAAGAGAAGTACATCAAGGCTAAATATTGTCACTCTGTTTATTTAACTTACATGCAGAGTATATCATGACAAATGCTGGGCTGGAGGAAGCACAAGCTGGAATCAAGATTGTTGGGAGAAATATCAATAACCTCAGATATGCAGATGACACCACCCGTATGGCAGAAAGTGAAGAATAAAGGAACTAAAGAGCCTCTTGATGAAAGTGAAAGAGAAGAGTGGAAAAGCTGGCTTAAAACTCAACATTCAAAAAACCAAGATCATGGCATCTAGTCCCATCACTTCATGGCAAATGGATGGCGAAACAGTGGAAACAGTGGCTGACTTTATTTTTCTGGGCTCCAAAATCACTGCAGATGGTGATTGTAGCCATGAAATTAAAAGATGCTTACTCCTTGGAAAGAAAGTTATGACCAACCTAGACAGCATATTAAAAAGCAGAGACATTACTTTGTCCACAAAAGTCCATCTAGTCAAGGCTATGGTTTTACCAGTGGTCATATATGGATGTGAGAGTTGGACTATAAAGAAAGCTGAGCACTGAAGAATTGATGCTTTGAAATGTGGTGTTGGAGAAGACTCTTGAGAGTCCTTTGGACTGCAAAGAGATCTAACCAGTCCATCCAAAAGGAGATCAGTCCTGGGTGTTCATTGGTAGGACTGATGTTGAAGCTGCAACTCTAGTACTTTGGCCACCTAATGGGAAGAGCTGACTCTTTGGAAAAGACCCTGATGCTGGGAAAGATTCAAGGCAGGAGAAGAAGGGGACAATGGAGGATGAGATGGTTGGATGGCATCACCGACTCAATGGACAGGGTTTGGGTGGACTCCGGGGGTTGGTGACAGACAGGGAGGCCTGGCATTCTGTGGTTCATGGGGTCACAAAGAGTTAGACATGTCTGAGTGACTGAACTGAACTGAGGAAAGTTCTAAACATTTTAAAATTTATTCTCTATTCAGTGCTAATGAGACACGCCTGGGATAGTTACTAATTTTACTGTAAGTGTATAATTGAGGAACCAGCCCACAGCCACAGTTAGTATGAGGTAGTGCTCAGAATTGAACTCTGAAATATATTTAAGCACATTACAATACTCTAGTTGTTCATTTTAGTATTCAGTATCTCTCATCTCTAGAAATTGAAAAGACAATTAATTACATATAAACAAATGTGCAAAAGATACATAAATGAAACTAACAGAAAAAAAATTCAAATATTAGTTCAGGAATAAATATTTTATCCTACTATTTCTTAAGAAATACAAAGGATTAAAATGTTGTTTTTGACTATCAGACATGGAAAAACAAAGAAGGAGATGATATTTGGTGATAATAAAGATAGAAAAAAATGGATCTACATGGTTTATGAGAAAATAAAGTGTTAGGACTCGATTTAAAAACAATTAGGCAATGGTTTTTAAGATAATGTTATATTTTTAGATGAATATATATACAGAAATAATAGATGCAGTATTATTTTTTATAGCTAAATTTGAAAATGATTGGAATATAAGTCTTTGGCGAGTTGATTGAATTAACTGTGAAAATTCAAGAATTTAAAATATTGTTTTAAATGTTAATAAGGTTTGCTATTTAAAGAATTCTCTTGATTTTTAAAAATCATGTAAAACATTATAAAACAGCAAAGGTGAAAGAATCTAATTTGTGTAGCAAAATAAAAGCTTGTGTGCCTGCTTATGTGCTCAGTCATGTCCAACTCTTTGTTACCCCACTGACCGTAGCCTGCCAGGCTCCTCTGTTCGTGGAATTTCCCAGGCAATAATACTGAAGCAGATTACCATTTCCTTCTCCAGGAGATCTTCCTAACCCAGGGATTGAATCTGCTTCTTTTGCATCTCCTACAATGGCAGGCAGACTCTTTACAAATGTGCCACCTGGAAACATAAGATGCATTATTCTTCCATATAAATAACCAAAGTAAAATGATGCCACAGCTGTGTGAAACAGTAGGATCTTGCAAGTGAATTTAAGCTTTTTCTTATAGGCTCTTGGGAATCCATTAAAGTACCTGACCAGAGAAATGACATAATCAGTGCAGTTATTTAAGAATATCACCCTACAGTTATTTAGGGAAATAATTTTGGCCACAGAGATGAAATAATGAATATAGTTAAAAATCATTTGAAGATATATATAATACATTGGGAAATAGACCCTAGAGAGACCAAGTAGGAAGCCAGAACTGTTGTTCTGACACATGCAGTGACAAAGATTACTCCTTTCAGTAATATTAAGTGTCTGATATTAACTGAACTTATTTACTTTGCCAAATTATAAATAGCTTTATAATTTCTTCAAAATATACTTTTAGTAATCGCACAGTTAATGACATGCTGATATATGTTTTATTCAAGTCTTTGAATTCAACTATTTCCTGAATTTTTATACTCTGTTTGGCAGGGACAATCATCATCTTAACTTTGTAAAATAATGCTCAAAAGAAAAACTTCAAAACCTAGTTACATTTGTCTTTGTAGTTTGTCTACACTGTTCTGTGGTCATTCTGTGCAAGGAGATAAACTCAGTTTATAAGAATTCATAAGAAAGAAGGGAACTGAGCCATTTAATCTTCTTATATTCTTGATAATTGCAAACTATGACAGTTCTTTACACTCTGTGCACCTCGTACTTTCACAGGGCTTGGCTTAGACATCCTTGAGTATTTCAGTAAAAATGAATGTACACTGTCATGAGTGCCTGTTTTGTGACAAAAATTGTACTTTCATGTTGCTTTTCAGTGCATATTACATATCATCCATATTTAGGTTATCAGATGGTTATTTTAGCATAATACATACTTGTAATATTCATATATCCATTTTTTTCATATTTTGTACCTATATTGCATTCAGAGCCCAATATTTTAATAGCAAAAGCTGAAAAAGACTTTCCATTCATGGATTTTCATGAGTAAAGATGAAAAAAAATCAAAGTTCTTTTAAGGATTATGCAAAGAATTCAGTATATTTTGTATTAGAAAATCTCACTGATTTGCATATAAAGTATAGGGCTTAGTTTGGTATTAAAATATATATTTTATAAGGAATAACAGAAAATGTTTTCATACTTACAAATGCAAAAATGGAGACAGAAAATCTCGTATAAAGAGTAATTATATCTATATTCATTTACATTATAATATCTACATTAAAGTAAAATGTGTATTCTAATTTTTTTTTTCCCAAAAGCAACACTTGTTAGTGACAGGAGTAATGAAGGAAGCAAATTAACACATTTTAGAAAGGGAGTTTTATCTCTGACTTTGAGGACTTGAAGGACACTTTTTGTGATTCACCACAGACCTTTTGGAGGAACAGGGGTCTTAAGTTTATGCCTCTCCAAATCTTCTTTTCTTGCAGGACAAGACAAATACCTACCTAATATCCCAGACTCAAAATTGAGACCCTTTTCCATGAAAATGTGCATAAGTCTTGCATATTTCTCTTCATATACTTGGAAACCATGAAAGCAGAATCAACATCCCTGTCCTTTGTGATTGGATTGTGTTGACTTAAAAATATTGTTGGTGTCTTTTCTTCAGTAAGATGTCAATAAGTGAATAAAGCCAGTATCCAGTGCATCTTTCAATGGCTCAGCGATAAGTAGACCAGAATACACACAATCTGTAGTTCCACATATGCCAAGGCCAAGACCACTTTATTGTAATTTTTTGTAAAGGGTTGATTTTATTGTTGCTGTTTAGTCACTCAGTCGTGTCCAACTCTTTTGTGATCCCATGGACTGTGGCCTGGCAGTCTCCTCTGTCCATGGGATTTTCTGAGCAAGAATACTGGAGTGGGTTGTCATTTTCTTCAGGGGATCTTCTCAACCCAGGGATCAAGCCCTCAACTCCTACTTTGGCAGGTGGATTTTTTGCCACTGAGTTACCAGGGAAGCCCCCAAAATGATTGTCTAATGGGCTGAAAGAAGCACAAGCTGCAATCAAGATTTCCGGGACAAATATCAATAACCTCAGATATGCAGATGACACCATCCTTATGGCAGAAAGTGAAGAGGAACTAAAAAGCCTCTTGATGAAAGTGGAGAGTGAAAAACTTCGCTTAAAGCTCAACATTCAGAAAATGAAAATCATGGCATCTGGTGTGATGAGTTGACTCATTGGAAAAGATTCTGATGCTGGGAGGGATTGGGGGCAGGAGGAGAAGGGGATGACAGAGCATGAGATGGCTGGATGGCATCACCAACTTGATGGACATGAGTTTGAGTGAACTCCGGGAGTTGGTGATGCACAGGGAGGCCTGGTGTGCTGTGATTCATGGGGTGCAAAGAGTCAGACATGACTGAGCAACTGAACTGAACTGAACTGAGTGATTCACATTGGAAAGGATCCTGATGCTGGCAAGGATTGAGGGCAGAAGGAGAAGAGGGAGTCAGAGGATGAGATGGCTGGATGACTTCACTGATGCAATGGTCACAGAGTCAGACAGCGCTGAATGACTGAACAACAGTGATTCACAAATCCACATGAATATTGTCCTAATTAATTCAGGATAGCTACATCCATGAGATTTATTTTTTCAAAACCTGATATGGTTTTCACTTACTTATATGTATTTTGTATGAGGAAAAGCATCGTATGTATTTTATGAATAGCTATTTTGAGAAACTTTATACTGAAGAAGAATTCACTTATAATAACTGAGAGTAAGTCACATTCAGAGTTGACCTAAGAGTAAATGGAAATATATTTACTTAAATGCAAAATACTGAAAAATATCTGTCAGTCTGTTTGAATTCTCTTAACTCTTATACCAGAATCTCACACTGTGTCTATTCACATTAGATGAACACTATATATGGTGGTTCAGTCCCTGGGTTGGGAAGATCCCCTAGAGGAGGGCATGGAACTCACTACAGTATCCTTGCCTGGAGAATCCCATGGACAGAAGAGCCTGGCAGGATATAGTCCATAGGGTTGCAAAGAGTTGGACATGATTGAAGTGACTTAGCATGCATGCATAGACTACATTTATACAGAAATTTTTACATATCAGATAAGTAACATTTGAAAATTGCATTGCTTTTTTCCATAATATTTCAGCAGATATGAAAAGATTTAGCTTCTGCCTATAATAGCTTCAAAAATGAATGGAAATTGGAATATTTTCTTAGGCCTATATGTTTCATTTTTTGTGTGTGTGATTTTTTAGTTTATTTTTTTTAATTAAACAAATTTTAAATGTCATACTCCATTGACTACATATATTATATTGTATCCTTATAGCCTATCTCACGCCCAATTATTTGTGCCTTTCATCCTCCTAACCCCCATAATATCACTCCTCACATTGGTAACCACTAGTTTGTTCTCTATGTCTGTGGGTCTGCTTATATTCTTTGTTATATAGTTTGTTGTATTTTTTATATTCCATGTATAAGTGATGTCATAAAGTATTCGCTTTTTTCTGATGTATTTCATTCAGTATAATGCCTTAGAAGTCCATCCATGTTGTTGGAAATAGGAAATTTTCATTTTATTTATATGGTTGAGTAGTATTCAGATGCCCATTATATCTACTACTCTGGACAGAATCCCTTAGGAGTGGAATAGCCCTCATAGTCAACAAGAGTCTAAAATGCAGTACTTGGTTGCAATCTCAAAAATGACAGAATGACCTTGGTTCATTTCCAAGGCAAGCCATTCAACATCACAGTAATCCAAGTCTATGCCCCAGCCAGTAATGCTAAAGAAGCTGAAGTTGAACAATTCTATGAAGAGCAGCAAGACCTCTTAGAACTAAAACCAAAAGAAAAAAAAAAATTTCATTTTCATCATAGGGGGCTGGAATGCAAAAGTAGGAAGTTAAGAGATACCTGGAGTAATAGATAAGTTTGACCTTGGAGTAAAAAATGAAACAGTGCAAAGGCTAACAGAGTTTTGCCAAGAGAAAACACTGTCATAACAAACTCCCTCTTCCAACAACACAAGAGATGACTCTACATACGGAAATCACTAGATGATCCGTACTGAAATCAGATTGATTTTATTCTTTGCAGCCGAAGATGGAGAAGCTCTGTACAATCAGCAAAAACAATAGCTGAAGCTGACTATAGCCCAGATCATCAGCTCTTTATTGCAAAATTCATGCTCAAATTGAAGAAAGTAGGGAAAAACCACTAGGCCATTCAGGTATGACCTAGATCAAATCCCTTATGATTATACAGTGGGAGTGACAAATAGATTCAAGGGACTACATCTGGTAAACAGAGTGTTTGAAGAACTGTGAACAGAGGTTCATAACATTGTACAGGAGGTGATGAACAAAACCATCCCCAAGAAAAAGAAATGCGATAAGGCAAAGTGGTTGCCTGAGGAGGCCTTACACACCTGAGAAAAGAAGAGAAGCAAAAGGCAAAGAAGAAAGGGTAAGATATAGCCAACTGAATGCAGAGTTTCAGAGAATAGCAAGGAGAAACATGAAAGCCTTCTTAAGTGAACAACGCAAAGAAATAGAGGAAAACAACAGAATGTGAAAGAATAAAGATCACTTTAAGAAAATCAGAGATACCAAGGGAGCATTTCATGCAAAGATAGGCACCATAAAGGACAAAAACAGCAGGGACCTAAAGGAAGCACAAGGTATTAAGTAGAGGTGGCTAATATACACAGAGAAACTGTGCAAAAAAGGTCGTAATGACCAGGATAACCACAATGGTATGGTAACTCATCAAGAACCAAACATCCTGGAGGGTGTAGTCAACTGGGCCTTAAGAAGCATTATTATGAACAAAGCTAGTGAAGGTAATGGAATTCCAGCTGAGCTATTTCAAATCTTAAAAGATGATGCTGTTAAAGTGTTAGTACACTCATTATCCCAGCAAATTTGGAAAACACAAAAGTGCTCACAGGGCTAGAAAAGTTCAGTTTTCATTCCAATCCAAAAGAAAGGCAATGTCAAAGAATGTTCAAATTACCCTACAATTGCAGCCAATTCACATCTAGCAAGCTTATACTCAAAATCCTTCAAAGTAGGCATCAGCAGTACATGAACCGAGAACTTCCAGATGTAGAAACTGGATTTAGAAAAGGCAGAGGAACCAGAAATCAAATTGCAAACATATGCTGGATCATAGAAAAAGCAAGGGGGATCCAATGAAGAATCTGCTTCATTTACTATACTAAAGCCTTTGACAGTGTGAATAACAGCAAATTGTGGAATATTCTTAAAGACGTGAGAATACTAGACAACATTACCTCCTCCATAGAAATCTGTATGCAGGTCAAGAAGCAACAGTTAGAACTGGACATGGAATAAGGGAATACTTCAAAATTGGAGAAGAAGTATGCCTAAGCTGTATATTGTCGCCCTGTTTATTTGCAGAGTACATGCAGAGTACACTCTTATATGCAGAGCACATCATACAAAATGCTGAGCTAGATGACTCACAAGTTGGGATCAACACTGCCAAGAGAATTGTCAGCAACCTCAGATATGCAGATGATACAATCTTAATGGCAGAAAGTGGAGATGAACGAGCCTCTTGATGAAGTCGAAAGAGGAGAGTGAAAAGGCTGGCTTAAAACTCAACATTCAGAAAATGAAGATCATGGCACCTGGCCCTATCACTCCATAGGAAATAGATGGAGAATCAAAGGAAACAGATTTCATTTTCTTGGGCTTCAAATTCAATGCAGATGGTGACTGCATCCATGAAATTAAAAAATGCTTGCTCATTGGCAGAAAAGCTACAACAAACCTAGATAGCGTGTTAAAAAGCAGAGACATCACTTTGCTGACAAACGTACTTATAGTCAAAGCTATGGTTTTTTCAGTAGTCCTGTAAAAATGTAAGAATTAGACCATAAAGAAGGCTGAGTGCTGAAGAATTAATGCTTTCAAACTGTGGTGCTGGAGAAGACTCCTGAGAGTCCCTTGGACAGCAAGGAAATCAAGCCAATCAATCCTAAAGGAAATCAACCCTGATTATTCATTGGAAGGACTGGTGCTGAAGCTGAAACTCCAATACTTTGACCACGTAATGTGAAGAGTTGATTCATTCAAAAGACCATGATGCTGGGAAAGATTGAGAACAAGAGGAAGAGGGGAGCGACAGAGTATGAGATGATTGGACGGCATCACTGACTCAATGGACGTGAGTTTGAGCAAACTTAGGAAGTTAGTGAAGAATAGGAAAGCCTGGTGTGCTGTAGTTTATGGCATCACAAATGTCAGATACAAGTTAGTGACTGAACAACAAGTATTCTTTATCAATTCATCTATTGATGGACCTTTAAGGTGCTTCCATGTCTTGACAATTATAAGCAATGCTACTATGAACACTGGAGCATAGCTTTTTGAATTGATGTTTTAATTCTTTTCCATATAGACATCCAGTAGTGGAATTGCCATGCCATATGGTAGTTCTATTTTTAGTTTTTTGAGGAAACTTCATACTGTTTTCCTCAGTGGTTACGCTTATCTACATTCCCACCAACAGTGTACGAGTGCTCCCTTTTCTCCACATTCACACCAACATTTGTTATTTGTGTTCTTTTTGATGATGACCACTCTGATAGGTGTGAATTGATATCTCATTGTGGTTTTGATTTGCTTTTCCCTGATGATTAGCAGCGTTGAGCACCTTGGCCATCTGCATTTCCCCTTTGGAAAAATGTCTGTTTGGTTTTTCTTTCCACTTTTAATCAGGTGGTTTATTTTCTTGATGTGGAGTTGTATACGCTATTTATATATGTTGTATATTAATCCCTATTGATCACATCATTTGAAACTATCTTCTCCCATTCAGTAGGAGAAATTTGCTTTTCATTTGTTAATGGTTTTCTTTGCTGTGCCAAAACTTTTAGTTTAATTAGATCCTATTTCTTTATTTTTGCTTTTATTTTCTTACTTTAGGAAATGGATGTGACAAGATATTACTGCAGTTTGTCAAAGAGTGTTCTTCCTCTGTTTTTCTCTAGGAATTTTACAGTATCTAGTCTTACATTTAGGTCTTTATCTATCTTGAGTTTACTTCTGTATATGCTGTTAGAGAATGTTGCAATTTCAGTCTTTTACATGTAGTTGTCCAGATTTTCCAGCACCATTTATTGAAGAGACTGTCTTTTCTGTCATATATTCTTGCCTCCTTTGTTGTAGATTAATTGACCATAAGCATGTGTATTTATCTGTGGATTCTGTATCCTGTTCCATTAATCTATGTATCATTTTTATGCCAGTGTCATATTGATGTGATTACTGTAGCATTGTAGTATAGTCTGAAGTCAGGGAGTCTTATTATAAAACATCTATAGTTACCTACATTACACATTCTGATATAATGACAGTTTCACAGAGGAGGAATTTTCATACTTTATTTATTAATACCATAACTCTTCAAACTAGATTTTCAAATACCTTTGCAACACAAGTAAATAGCATTAGGTATAAGAGTATTCATCCAATAAATATTAACTGGATACTACTTACGTATTTGTCAAGTCTTCTGGTAGGTTTTGGAAAAACATTGATGTTGGTACCTTTCATCTGGAATTTTACCTTCGAAATTCTGTGAGAAATTGGATTGGAAATTCCATACTTAGGAAATAGTGGTCAGTTGTAGAGCACTACCCAATAAAAGTTCTGCTCAAGTTTCAAAATAAATACCATAATGTATTGTGAGAGCAGCAGAACACTGAAAAGGAACCTCTATTACTGAATGCCATTGTTGAGGACATGGGGAAGAGTCTCAAATTTGTGACCTTCTAGGAAAACATAAAATTCATAAAAAGCCCTATGGGAATTGTTTGTGAATCAAATAACCAGTGGAATCTCATTATTCCAAAACATCTCTGTTTAGTATGCTTATTGGTTCTTCTCCTCAGTGGATTTTCTGTTAGATTTCTGTTGCAAAAATCTCATACTGATTATTTGCCTTTAGAGCAAAATATTGAACTGGAAACATTCTCACACCCACTCTTGTTCGAAACTGCTATTGACATTTATGTACTTGGCATGCAAAATTGGCCTAACATCTTTCTAGACTCCCTAAAAGGCCTGCTGGACTAAAGTGAATTTAAAATACATTGACTTCAAATGCTGCTGTACTTCCTAACAAGTGTATCTTGACACCATTAGTCCCTGCTACAAAATTTTTGATAAGCTATTTATTTTATCATATATTTGACAGTCTTATTTTTGTGACACCACAGAACTATATTGAAAAGAATATTTATCTCCATTAAATTAGAAATAGCATATATTGAGGTCTGCAATATAACTTTTTTTCTTTTGGTAGTAGTCTAATAGCATTTATAGTCTCATTCTAGGATAATTTTTAATTTAATTGATAATGAAACCCACATTAAGTTTTTTCCATCTTTGTACATATAATTGCTATGTACCAATAAACAGCTTTGATGATTTTAAGAGTTACCTTTTGTTTTCAAATACTTTTAATGTGATCTGCTATTGAAGGCAATGGCACCCCACTCCAGTACTCTTGCCTGGAAAATCCCATGGATGGAGAAGTCAGGTGGGCTGCAGTCCATGGGGTCGCCAAGAGTTGGATATGACTGAGCGACTTCCCTTTCACATTTCACTTTCATGCATTGGAGAAGGAAATGGCAACCCACTCCAGTGTTCTTGCCTGGAGAATCCCAGGGACAGCAGAGCCTGGTGCCGTCTCTGGGGTCGCATAGAGTCGGACATGACTGAAGCGACTTAGCAGCAGTAGCGGCAGCAGCTATTGATTCTGTTTTTATGATGCCTATCATTTCTAATTACTTTTATAAAATTCAAATAATGACGTTTTATTTTATTTACTTTATTTTTTTAGATTATTAAATATTTTATTTATTTATTGCCATATTGGTTTCCCAGAATTCTTTTTTTTTTAACTTTACAATATTGTATTGGTTTTGCGATATATCAAAATGAATCCACCACAGGTATACATGTGTTCCCCATCCTGAACCCTCCTCCCTCCTCTCTCCCCATACCATCCCTCTGGGTCATCCCATTGCACCAGCCCCAAGCATCCTAAGTTATATGATTTCATTTATAAACTAAAATTCTCTTGAGTAAAGAAATTTGAAAACATAAATTATCTTGCCATAACCAGAAATATTTACTTATAGTAGAGAAGGAATGTAGAACAGAAGAATATAGTAGAGTGGATAACCAGTAGTGTGGTGCCTAAAAAGAAGAAAGAATTTGGGATGTGTTTTGCAAAAGAAACTGATTGGGAAACATTTAAACTTTGTTATAAATTTCAGAGTGATTCCCCTGCTTACTAGATTCGCTATGTAGCCTGTCACCTATTTTTGTATGATGCACATATTACAATGTTTTTTCTTAATTTTTTACATTTTTTTAAATTATCTATTTTTTAATTGAAGGATAATTGCTTTACAGAATTTTGTTGCTTTCTGTCAAACATCAGCATAAATCAGCCATAGGTGTACATATATCCCCTCCCTCTAAAAACTGAAAGAATAATGTTTTATGACAGGTAAAATTTTAAATTCATATGCCAATACCCATAAATTAAGTTTCATTGAAACACAGCCACATTTATTTTCCAGTTATAACCAATGGCTATGTTTGTGCTCCAATGGCAAGGCCGTGTAGTTGTGATAGAGAATCTCTGCCTGCAAATTCTAGTTGTTTACTTCCCCATTTATATGAAAAGTGTGTTGACTCCTACTTCGGCATATAGAGACGACTGTTCCTCTTGCACTTTCCTTTGGTTTGAGGAAAAAACAAAAACAGAATCAAACTTCACCAAACTAAAATGAGAATACGTTACAAGGGTACAGGGATGATTCATAAAATAAAAGAATGGAGTTGTACTTCACAAAGGTACTCTGATCTCAGTTTAAACAGCCATCTTAATACTTTATATTTCTAACTCCCTGTTCATCTCTTCCATTTCTTTTTCTCTATGTAGAAAAGACTCTCTGCTTCTTCAGTAAACATAGATGTTTCTTACATCTATAGACATTTACATCATGTTCCACACCCCACATATATCTGTACTTCTTATATCAAGCTCCTAAAAACTTTCATTACTGGTCAAACTATTGAAAGGTAGGTTGATTCTTTGTCCCAATCCTAAATCCTGAGAATGTTATTGATTGGGCCAAATTTAGTCAAGTTACCTCCTAAAAACCATGTTTAAGGAAGGTAGTCATTTTGCAGAAGCATGGCTGGCCTTAACTTTCCCACCTGGCATATCACTGTCCGTATGGAAGGAGGCATTCCAGTATACTAAGGTAACAATGAACATAATGTCAGAAACCACATATATGTAAAAGTAATAGATACGATAAAGATATGAGATTATTTTTGAAATACCTTGAACACTTTTTCTTTCATAAAATCGAGCAGACAAGATTATAACCAAAGCACACTTGGTCAAAGCAGAAGCGCACTTTTTTTTTTTTTTTCCAATCTATGAGTAACTACAAAAAATAATCATGGCAGAAATAGTAATGGTATATAATACATATTAGTCTTATTTTGTTTCAAATACTTCTCTTGCATAAATCTTCCAATCTTATGGGGTAAATAATATTGTAACCAGAATTTTACCCAGAAGAATCATCAGAGTTGGTTAAGTTCAGTAGCTTGAATGAGGTGACACAACTTTAAATGGCATTGTATGAAAATAATAGCCTGCTCCCGTCCCTACTAATCTACCTCACAGGATGAAAACTAGGAAGAATGAAAATCCATCAAATACATATTTGAAGTTACTTATGATAAGCATTTGTTTCTAAAATATTTATGTAATATTATTATAATATACATTTCCCCAAAATATAATATTCTATTAAAAGTGATTAGGGGCCAGACTTTAATTTCCACATGCAATAGTATAATAAAAATTATTATTGGATATGTGAAGAGAAGAGTAATGGATTTAGTTTGACATTTTTGTTTCTTCAGTTTGATTTAATTCAGAATGAATGGGCAACATTGCAAAGTTCTGAATAATATTAAAATTGACATCCAGTATGGATAACAGTCAAAGGTCCTCCTAAAATCATGCTTTTTTGAAACTCTGTACACGTAGCATGACAAATTAATAAAGTGTTATAAAAATTTAAATTAGGCATCTAGTTTGCAAACCAAGTATATTTAACCTTGATTTTGTTACTATTCCAAAGTTTTTTTTTTTCCACTTTTAGAATCAAATTCATCTCTTTCTCATATTTACATTAGCTTGAATGATTTCTTTCAATTCTAGAACTGCATGCAATTCTGTCAGTTTCATTCCTGTGGGTTTAACACTTCCCTTAGCAAACTTCATTCCAGGGACAGTTTGGAGTTTGACTTATTTTGACAGAAAGATGTGTGAGCATTGTGGAGGAATCATCTGCCTTTCTGGATAGCATGATTACCTGTTAAGAAGGTGTGTATTGAAAGATGTTTACAACATAACCATCATGATGCTTACTTTTAATAAATTGTGCATACATACATATACAAATGTAATAAAATATATATTTTTTAAAATTTTATGTAGTGTAATTCAATATTGTTATTTTAAATATCTGAAGAATTTCCTATGCAACAAGCAAGAGGAGACATAGTTTCCTAGGCAGTTTTATACTTTCTAATTCGGACAGATAAATATACTTTCATGGCACATTATACAAATGAAAAAACTTTATTTGTGATACTTCGTGCTATTCATGCAAGTGTTTTTAAACTGTGGGTATTATCATTTTATTTTTTTTTCTCTCACTATATTAAACAGAAGGAGTTCTTGATGAAGATACTGGGACTTGTATATATTGTTTTAACATATCTAATCTGATGCAGAGTGTCCTTTCTGATTCATTTTAAGCCTAATGGATGGACAAAGGTTCTAATTATAGCACAATACATAAAGCAATGACTTAATTTTTTTTTTCTTGTACAGTTCATACAATTCATGATAAGAACATGGTTCTGCATTAGGTCACAGAGTTTGCATGAGTGGTTGGTCACTTCAGTCATGTCCAACCCTTTGCGATCCTATGGAGTATAGCCTGCCAGGCTCCTCTGTCCATAGGATTCTCCAGGCAAGAATATTGGAGTGGGTTGCCATGGACTCCTACATGGGGTTTTAATGGCCCAGGGATCAAACCTGCATTTCTTGTATTGCAGATGGATTATTTACCCACTGAGCCACAAGGGAAGCCTCAGGACACAGAGTATATACAGCATTATAAATATGTGTGCATGTATAAACAAAGAGTTTTTAAGAGGTACTGATACATGTGAACACACTATTTAAATTTTATTCTATTACATGCAGTTCTTTTCTATCACTTTTTATTTTTCATTTTCTAATGCTGGTTGAGGCATACCAACCAGATTCACAGGAACCAGTTTAAAAAAAGCAAAAATCTAGAACCATTGATCAAGAGGTCTAGTTATTGAAACATCACTGCCATCACTGCCTCTAGTGTCAATTATGATTATTTTTAAAATGTATATTCTAATATACACTTAAGAAAACAGGAAGTACAAATACCTTATTATTTGTAAGGAAGACTATCAATCATACAATAGTCCAGACTGTGGTGACTGTGGCATTTGAAAGGCAATTTATTTAACCATTAGAGACTTGACCCAGCCTCCTGGAAATATTGAAAGCTCTATGCTACTCCAAGAGAAAGACCAGTGACATTTTTCAGCTGTAGGATTTTGAGCCTAGCTCATCTTTAAAGCAGATAAAACTCAGAGAACTCCCATTCAACTTTGAAGAATACAAATTTTAATAAGAAGTGAAATTTCAAGCAAAAATGAGGGGGAGTGTAGTGAGCAGGATATTGCTAATTTATTAGACCTGTCACTTATATTTCTACTCCCACCATGACACTGTTTCAAGTGTCAGTGAAGCATGAGGATGAAAGACTTTTGAAGCCGTATCAAAGAAAAATAAGTTCTTTGACATAGAGTACAGGTACCTGAATTTAATATTTTCTCAGCTTTCACTTTCAATGCTCATTCATAATATACCATCATTTGTTAATTAAACTAATGCATTAGGGAAAATAATTTTAATTACTGGGCCATTTCTGATTTAGCCATTGAAAAACACATAGATGTAAAAATGGTCTAACACATGAAACAAATTATGTAAGTTAAACAGTTAAAAATCATTGAAATGCTCATATTAAATTGAAAGTAAAGTTTTAATATTAATACTCAAGTAAATTTGTAAAATCTAGGCACATTAAATTTTTATAAATTTGTTATGTTGTTTAGAAATAAATTATTTTTGTTGTTATTCAGTCAGTTGTATCTGACTCTTTGTGACCCCATGGACTGTTGCAAGCCAGGCTTCCTTGTCCTTCACTAGCTCCTGGAGTTTGCTCAAACTCATGTTCATTGAGTCAGGGATGCCCTCGAACCATCTCATCCTCTGTCACCCCATTCTGTTCCTGCCCTCAATCTTTCCCAGTATCAGGGTCTTTTCCAATAAGTTGACTCTAAAATTTCTTGGTTACTTTTTTTCCAATGATGTGAATCAGGTGGTGAAAGTATTGGAGTTTCAGCTTCAGCATCAGTTCTTTCAATGAATATTCAGGGTTGATTTCCTTTATTGACTGGCTTGAATTGTTATGTTGTTTAGAAATAAATTACAGTTTGATATATATGGTTGTTCACCTTAATTCTTAATATGTACTTCTCTGAATCTTATTTTGTTCAAAACTGAATGATAATGCATCCCAAAGCCATTATTCATCCAACGGCCATGTAAAATAGTATGTAAGAACCATAATTTATTCAGTCACTTGGGGATGAACATTCATTTTGCAGCCACCCTTTTGCCACTATATGCATTGGTTCAATGATTCAGTTCAGTTAATTTCAGTCACTCAGTCATGTTCAATGCTTTGAGACCCCATGAACTGCAGCACACCAGGCTTCCCTCTCCATTACCAACTATCAGAGCTTGTTCAAACTCATGTCCATTGAGTTGGTGATCCATTCAGTCATTTCATCCTCTGTCATCCCCTTCTTTGGCCTTCAGTCTTTCCCAGCATCAGGGTCTTTTCCAGTGAGTCAGTTCTTCACATCAGGGGGCCAAACTATTAGTTTCATCTTCGGCATCAGTCCTTCCAAAGAATATTCAGGACTGATTTCCTTTAGGATTGAATGGTTTGATCTCCTTGCAGTCCAAGTGAACAAGAGTCTTCTCCAACACTACAGTTCAAAAGCATCAATTCTTCGGCACTCAGCTTTCTTTATAGTCCAACTCTCAAATCCATACATGACTACTGGAAAAAACAAAGCTTTGACTAGACAGACCTTTGTTGGTAAAGTAACATCTCTGCTTTTTAATATGCTGTCCAGGTTCAATGATTTTTTTTTTTTAATATGCTGTCTAGGTTCAATGATTATCTTTACTATAATACATTTAAGTTGTTAGTGCTTCCCTAGTGGCTCAGACAGTCAAGAATCTGCTTGCAGTGCAGGAGACCCAGGTTAATTTCCTGGTCAGAAAGATCCCCTAGAGAAGGGAATGTCAACCCACACCAGCATTCTCCCCTGGAGAATGCAATGGACAAAGGAGCCTGGCAGGCTCCAGTCCATGGGGTCACAAAGAGTCGGACATGACTGAGTGACTAACACTTTCACTTTCAGCTGCATTTACTTTGTGGAACGGATTTTGAGGAATGAAATTTTTAGATATTATTGAAACTGTATATGTGCTTAATTAAATATTACCAGACTGCCTTCTAAAGAGGCCTTGAAAATTATACATCTATCATTAATTTATGACAATCTTCTTTTCTCCACAAAATGTTTAGCAATACATATTATTTCTTTTTATATTCTGTTAACTTTATAGATACACATTAATTTGGGATTCCCTGGTGACTCAGTTGTAAAGAATCCACCCTCCAAGCAGGAGATATGGGTTTGCTCCCTAGGTTGGGAAGATCCCCTGGAGAAGGGAATAGCAATCCACTCCAGTATTCTTGCCTGGAGAATACCATGGACAGAGGAGCCTGAAGGGCTATAGTCCATTAATCTCAAAGAGTTGGACATGACTTAGTGACTAAACAATGACATTGCCTTTCTCTGGAATTTGAGACTGTTTATTTATTTTTCATATTAAAACCAGATTTCCAAATGACATATTTTTCCTCTAAACAAGCTAATATTTTTGGTTCTTTTCCCTATAATTTATCTTCTTGAAATTTCAGAAAGTTTAGATTTCCTATGATTTTTATAATGAGACATCAATTTCCTTATCCTTGACTACTTTTTCATTTATAATATATGCATAGTAGACTTGTTTAAAAAGATTTTAATCTTCATATATTAAATACATGTGTTTTTGTTTCCCCCTTAAGCTTTTAGGAATATGTCACCATGAAAATATCCACTCCAAACATGTATATTCCTGTTTTATTTTTATTATAATATTTTTTAGGTATTTCCATATGGTGCAAAGTAGGAATCCAATTTTTTTTTCCCCCTGAAGACTGCAATTAGATTTTGCAGGCACCATTTATACAGATGATTTCACTAAGCTTAAGTAACTATCTTAGTATATACAAAATCCTTATGTTTATCAATATTAATTTTTGTGCTCTTTTATTCTATTTTACTGGTTGATTAATGGGCTACCCTTGTGGCTCAGCTGGTAAGGAATCTGCCTGTAATGTGGGAGACCTGGATTTGATCCCTGGGTTGGGAAGATCCCCTGAAGAAGGGAAAGGCCAGTATTCTGGCCTGGAGAATTCCATGGATGAGGCCATGGGGTCGCAGAGTTGGACATGACTGAGCAACTTACACTTTCATTTTTCACTGGTTAATGTGCATATATCAATGACAGATAAAACAATTTTATAGAAAATCATTTTTTCTAGTCTCATTAATTCTTTTTGATTTAATGTCAGCTTATCTCTAACTCAAGAAAATTAGCCTCCAATTATAATTAATTAAATGAAAAAATTAATTTTGCAAAAATAGTTATTTTATGGTAATAAGTTTTCCTTCGGAAGTACAAACAAGAATGTAGTATATCTTCTATGTTAGGTATTATTTTAAGCCCCCAAAATTATCTTTATCATATGATCCCCACAAATTCCTTGTTACATTTGTTTTTGGATATATGATATTTCCATAGTCAATGTCAATGTGTTATATTTCTTTATTTCTACTTTGAAATCCATATAATAGCATGCATAAAAATATTTTTGTCTATTTTTCTATCATATTTCCTTTTAACATCTAATTTTTTCTTAATAAATTCTCTTAATTTTATATGTGTAAATTCATTTCATAAACTGCATTTTTCCTCCAGTATGATATAGGTTATTTTATTCTCTTTACTATTTAATTTGTTAAAATTTCCCATTAATATTTAATATTGACATCTTTTTGTGTCTTTTCTTTCTAATATTTATAGTACCTAAGTTTTTAAGGGGCTCCCTGGTGGTTCAGTAATAAAGAATCTGCCTGCAAAGCAGGAGATGAGGGTTCAATACCTGGTTTGGGAAGATCCCCTGGGGAAGGAAGTGGCAACTCATTCCAGTATTCTTGCCTGGGAAATCGCATGAACAGAGGAGCCTGGCAAGCTGCAGTCCATGGGGTGGCAAAAGAGTTGTACATGACCAGCTGATTAAAAAACAAGTAGGTAAATCAGTGTTATAAGAGTGATGTAAAACAGATGAACAAAGATGCATAGTGTAAGCATGTAATAAATAGATCTTGCTATATAATTATGATATATTTGTTTAGATTTGTCCATCCTAAAGGAAATCAGTCCTGAATATTCACTGGAAGGACTGATGCTGAAGCTGAAACTCCAATACTTTGACTACTTGATGTGAAGAATTTACTCACTGGAAAAGACCCTGATGCTGGGAAAGATTGAAGGCGGGAGGAAAAAGGGATGACAGAGGATGAGATGGTTGGATGGCATCACTGACTCAATGGACATGAGTTTGAGTAAGCTCCGGGAGTCAGTGATGGACAAGGTGGCCTGGCATGCTGCAGTCCATGGGGTTGCAAAGAGTCGGACACAACTGAGCGACTGAACTGAACTGTTTGGATTTAAATGAGAAAAACCTCTTGGATTAGGATTCTTGAATAATACTTTTTTGAAGGATGTTTTATTTCTTAAACTTGCATTTATGAAATTCTACCTGTTTGATCTATCAATTAATAATAAAGAAGCACTCATGTCTCTAACAATGACTAGATACCTCTTCTTTCAAGTCTAGTAGTTTTTGTCTCATGTATTTTTATGTTCTGTTCTTATATGTATACAGGAGAAGGCAATGGCAACCCACTCCAGGACTCTTGACTGAGAAATCCCATGGACAGAGGAGCCTGGTAGGCTATAGTCCATGGGGTTGCAAAGAGTCGGACACGACTGAGTGACTTCACTTTCACTTTTCACTTTCATGCACTGGAGAAGGAAATGGCAACCCATTCCAGTATTCTTGCCTGGAGAATCCCAGGGACAGAGGAGCATGGTGGGCTGCCATCTATGGGATCGCACAGAGTGGGACACAACTGACATGACTGAGTAGCAGCAGCAGCAGTTATATGTATATAGTGTCAGAATTGTTATCTCTTACTGGATAATTACATCATGAGAAACACTGGGCTGGAAGAAACACAAGCTGGAATCAAGATTGCCAGGAGAAATATCAATCACCTCAGATATGCAGATGACACCACCCTTATGGCAGAAAGTGAAGAGGAACTCAAAAGCCTCTTGATGAAAGTGAAAGTGGAGAGTGAAAAAGTTGGCTTAAAGCTCAACATTCAGAAAACGAAGATCATGGCATCCGGTCCATCACTTCATGGGAAATAGATGGGGAAACAGTGGAAACTGTGGCAGACTTTATTTTTCTGGGCTCCAAAATCACTGCAGATGGTGACTGAAGCCATGAAATTAAATGATGGTTACTCCTTGGAAGGAAACTTATGACCAACCTAGATAGCATATTCAAAAGCAGAGACATTACTTTGCCAACAAAGGTTCGTCTAGTCAAGGCTATGGTTTTTCCTGTGGTCATGTATGGATGTGAGAGTTAGACTGTGAAGAAAGCTGAGCACCAAAGAATTGATGCTTTTGAACTGTGGTGTTGGAGAAGACTCTTGAGAGTCCCTTGGACTGCAAGGAGATCCAACCAGTCCATTCTGAAGGAGATCAGCCCTGGGATTTCTTTGGAAGGAATGATGCTAAAGCTGAAACTCCAGTACTTTGGCCACCTCATGCGAAGAGTTGACTCATTGGAGAAGACTCTGATGCTGGCAGGGATTGGGGGCAAGAAGAGAAGGGGAAGACAGAGGATGAGATGGCTGGATGGCATCACTGACTTGATGGACATGAGTCTGGGTGAACTCCGGGAGTTGGTGATGGACAGGGAGGCCTGGCATGCTGCAATTCATGGGGTCGCAAAGAGTTGGACATGACTGAGCGACTGATCTGATCTGATCTGACTGGATAATTGAATATTTTATCATTATGAATACCCCTCTTGTTTTTTGAAATTAATATGTCCATCATCGCATTCTTTTCATTAGTGTTAACATGGTATCAGTTCAGTTCAATTCAGTCACTAGGTCAAGTCCGACTCTTTGCCATCCCATGAATCACAGCACGCCAGACCTCCCTGTCCATCACCAACTCCCGGAGTTCACTCAGACTCACGTCCATTGAGTTGGTGATGCCATCCAGCCATCTCATCCTCTGTCATCCCCTTCTCTTCCTGCCCCCAATCCCTCCCAGCATCAGAGTCTTTTCCAATGAGTCAACTCTTCGCATGAGGTGGCCAAAGTACTGGAGCTTCAGCTTTAGCATCATTCCTTCCAAAGAACACCCAGGGCTGATCTCCTTCAGAATGGACTGGTTGGATCTCCTTGCAGTCCAAGGGACTCTCAAGAGTCTTCTCCAACACCACAGTTCAAAAGCATCAATTCTTCAGCGCTCAGCTTTCTTCACAGTCCAACTCTCACATCCATACATGACCACAGGAAAAACCATAGCCTTGATTAGAAGGACCTTTGTTGGCAAAGTAATGTCTCTGCTTTTGAATATGCTATCTAGGTTGGTCATAACTTTTCTTCCAAGGAGTAAGCGTCTTTTAATTTCATGGCTGCAACCCTATCTTTTTACTCTAACCTCTCTGAATATTTATATTTAAAGCTGATTTATTTTAATCAACTTATAGTTGGGGGTTTTAAAAAAATGCATGACAATCTATCATTTAACTGGTAGACTGTTCACACTTAAAGTGATATTTGACAAAGTTGGATTAATAATTGCAGTGCTTGTGACTTTTTACTATTAATTGCTTTCATTCTTTGTTTCTTATTTTCTCTCTTATTATGTTTTTTGCTTCTGTGGATTCTAATCATTTTATGTGAATACACTTCTCTTTTAGATAACAAATCATGATTTATTAATAAATATATTTTATTGATTGACCTAGAGTTTGTATTAATAGATTTTAAGTAACTTAGGTCCATCTTCAAATAATACATCAGAAGTAGTACAGATATGACTAAGTGTTCTCCAGTTCCTTCTTCCTGTCCCTTATATAATTGTTGTCATTTATTTTGTGTATCCTTTGCTAGAATCACCCAAAATGTTTCTATTATTGTTTTAACAAACAGTAACCATTAAATGAATTAAGAACAAGAAAAGTATTTATTTGACCTTCATTTTTTCTTTCTCTTTAACTCTGCCTTTCTATATGTAGTTTCTAGTTTCAGGTCTATCTTATTTTCTTTTTGCTTAAGAACTTTTAAAACATTTTTTTGTGTGGCAGATCTGCTGATGGTCAAGTCCCTCACTTTTTGTTTGTCTAAGAAAGTCTTTATACCCCTTCATTTTCGAAGATTAATGTTGTTGGAGAGAGAGAATTCTAGATTGGTTTTATACATTTTCAAATCATTCATTATTTTATTCTATTCTATTCATATCTGCATAGTTTCTTATAAGACTTCTACTGAAATTCTTTTTCTCCTATAGAAAGATATTCCCCCACCCCCATGTGCCTTGTCCCCATATTATCTCTTTGCCTTCGGTTTTCTGCAACTTGAATGTGGTATATTGCAATGAGTTAAACTGCACCCTGTCTCTCTGTCCCTGGAGGGACTTGCTGAAACTATTGCCCAATTGCACTCATCTCACATGTTAGCAAAGTAATGCTCAAAATTCTCCAAGCCAGGCTTGAACAGTACATGAACCATGAACTCTCAGATGTTCAAGCTGGATTTAGAAAAGGCAGAGGAAACAGAGATCAAATTGCCAACATCCGCTGGATCATCAAAAAGGCAAGAGGGTTCCAGAAAAACATCTATTTCTGCTTTATTGACTATGCCAAAGCCTTTGGCTGTGTGGATCACAATAAACTGTGGAAAATTCTGAAAGAGATAGGAATACCAAACCACCTGACGTGCCTCTTGAGAAATCTGTATGCAGATCAGGAAGGAACAGTTAGAACTGGACATGGAACAACAGACTGGTTTCAAATAGGGAAAGGAGTACCTGAAGGCTGTGTATTGTCAACCTGCTTATTTAATTCATGAGAAACATTGGCTGGATGAAGCAAAAGCTGGAATCAAGATGGCCAGGAGAAATATCAATAACCTCCGATATGCATATGACACCACCCTTATGGCAGAAAGTGAAGAAGAACTAAAGAGCCTTTTGATGAAAGTGAAAGAGGAGAGTGAACAAGTTGGCTTAAAACTCAACATTCAGAAAACAAATATCATGGCATCTGGTCCCATCAGTTCATGGCATATAGATGCAGAAACAATGGAAACAGTGACAGACTTTATTTTGGGGGGCTCCAAAATCACTGCAGATGGTGACTGCAGCCATGAAATTAAAAGGTGCTTGCTGCTTGAAATAAAAGTTATGACCAACCTAGACAGCATATTTAAAAGCAGAGATATTATTTTGCCAACAAAGTAGTCAAGCCTAGTCAAGGGTATGATTTTTTCCAGTAGTCATGTATGGATGTTATTTATAAAGTAACTTAGGTCCATCTTCTTAATTTATAAAGGAAGCTGAGCACTGAAGAAATGATGCTTTTGAACTGTGGTGTTGGAGAAGACTCTTGAGAGTCCTTTGGACTGCAAGGAAATACAACCAGTCCATCCTAAAGGAAAGCAGTCCTGAATATTCATTGGAAGGACTGATGTTGAAGCTGCAACTCCAATACTTTGACCACCTAATGTGAAGAACTGACTCTTTGGAAAAGACCCTGATGCTGGGAAAGGTTGATGGCGGGAGGAGAAGGGGACAACAGAGGATAAGATGGTTGGATGTCATCACCGACTCTATGGACATGAATTTGAGTAAACTCTGGGAGTTGGTGATGGACAGCAAGGTCTGGTATGCTTCAGTCCATGGAGTTGCAAAGAGTCAGACACGACTTAACGACTGAACTGAACTGAAGTGAAACTGCAACTCCCTTCCCCACAATTCACATGCTGAAGTTCTACCCCTGGTACTCAGGTTGTGATCTCATTTGGAGAATTTTGATAGAGCTAATCAAGTTCAAATGAAGTCATTAGGATGGATCCAAATTCAATAAGAATGGTGTCCTAATAAGAATGAGGGGATTTGGTCACAGACATCATAAAGGGAAGGTGACAGGAAGACACGAGAAGTAAGCAGCCTTCTATAGGTCTATATGCACCATCTCTTTACCACATGCCTCTCCGAAGCAAGCAACCCTGATGAATGTGAGAAAAATAAATCTGCTATTTACACCATCCAAGGTTAGTTCTTTGTAATGGCAGCCTTATCAAGTTAACACATTTGCTTAGCTTTATTATTTGGGAGTTTGTTTTATTTGCTTATTTCTTTGCTTTGCTTACTTATTATTCCTTTAGTTCTCTGAGCTTCCTGTATCTGTTGTTTCTTAACTGCATGTTTTAGAATTGGCTCCAATTTTTGTATGTTCCATTATTAATATTTCTTGCATTTTATTTTGAAAAGTGTCTGTCTTCAAGCACATAGATCTTTTCTCATTTGTGCTGAGTCTACTGGTGGGCTTTCAAGTATATTTTTACTTCTCATAGCTTTTAATTTCATACATATCCTTTTGATTTCTTCTTAGTGTTTCCATCTCTCTGCTTACATTACACATCTGTTTTTGCATGCTGTCTAGTTCTTGCATTAGAAGTCATATATTTATCATAGTTACTTTACATTTCCTTTATGATATTTCCAAAATGTGTTACACACTAGTTTGACTTCCCTTTTGGAATGCCTTATAAGTTCTTGCTGAAAATTGTACATGTGTCTATTAATTGGAATTGAAAATAAAATAGGCCTTTTTGTGAGGATGTATACAATATTGGTTACTTTATTTTATTTATTTTAATGGGAGGATAATTTACAATATTGTGATGGTTTTTGCCATACATCAACATGAACTGGGCACAGGTATATACATGTCTCCCTATCCTGAAGCCCCCTCCCACGTCCCTCATCACCCTATCCTTCTCAGTTGTTCCAGAGCACTGGCTTTGGGTGCCCTGCTTCATGCACTGAACTTGCACTGACCATCTATTTTACATATGGTAATGTATTTGTTTCAGTGCTATTCTCTCAAATCACCCCACACTTGCCTTCTCCCACTGAGTACAATCACAAGCTTGGAAATAGAAACTGTAATCAAAAATCTTCCAATAAACAGAAGCCCAGGAATAGATGGCTTCACAGGTGAATTCTACAAAAAACTTAGAGAAGACCTAGCACCCATTTTACTCAAACTCTTCCAGAAAATTACAGAGGGAAGAAAACTCCCAAACTCATTCTACAAGGCCACCATCACCCTGATACTGAAACCAGACAAAGATGCCACCAAAAAAAAAAAAAAAGAAAACTACAGGCCAATATCACTGATGAACATAGATGCAAAAATCCTCAACAAAATTCTAGTAAACAAAATCTAAGAACATATTAAAAAGATCATACATCAACATAATGATCATGATCAACATAATCAAGTCAGTTTTATTTCAGGGATTCAAAAATTCTTCAATATTCACAAATCAGTCAATGTGATACATCATATTAAAAAATTAAAAGATAAAAACTATATGATTATTTCAGTAGATGCAGAGAAAGCCTTTGACAAAAATTAAGCACCTGTTTATGATAAGAACTCTCCAGAAAGTAGGCATAGAAGGAACATACTTCAACATAATAAAGCCATATACAACAAACCTACAGCAAAAATTATCCTCAATTTTGAAAAATTGAAAGCATTTCCTCTAAAATCAGAAAAAAGACAAGGGTACCCACTCTCACCATTACTGTTCAACTATGTTGGTTATGAGTTAGTCTCTGTTTAATGTTTCTTATAACTTTATGTGTCAGTGGCATCAGATTCCTCTACTATCATTGTTTTTGCTTCCCCTCTTGACTGAGTTTCCCTGTTTTCCTCCTCAAAGAGGGTAGTATTAATATATAGCTAGTCTTTCAGCTTTGATCCTTGTTATTATATTGGAGCTGGTTCATGTGACAGAAGGGAGGGAATGGGTGTATTATGTAATCTTCAAATAAAAAGCCATCTATTAGTGGATCTGTGCCTTGGTACTGAGATCTTCAGGTGTTTCTCCAGTGATATGGCTTTTTTTCTTAGCAATCCTCACACCCTTTTGTAGCTGCCACACTCTTGATGTGTTTCCTCAAAGCCCTAATACTTGTTGATTATTTTCCCCTTGTTAGGTGGTACAGAAAGGCTAGGTGTGTTTTAGTGGGAGGCATGTCCTTCCTCCAATTGGAATAAGATTTATCATAGACTTTTTTAGGAAAGCAGACTTTTGCTGTGAGGAAGTCACTTAATATGATTCAAAATGATTCCTACTTCTCCTCTCCTATCAGAGATATGAGCGGGTCACCGTCAGATCATCATTAAGGATACACGGTGGGGTCCTAGAGATAATGTCTGCTAATGTGTTGCCTTTGCCTCAGACTGTATCACTTAGGAGTTTCTTATTCTCATGCTAGTATATTTTCAGCCTCTGGAAGTCTGTCCACATTGCTCTTTGAGTCTTCCTACCTGTTTATGGCTTTTGCTCCAGTTAAGAATATCTTGGTTGTGACTCTATGTACACACCTAAGTCTCCTGAGTTTAGATTGGCAGCTTTCCCAACCACCTCAGTTTTCTAAGTGGTCCAAGGAAAGCCGGGCTTCCCAGGTGGATCAATGGTACAGGATCTGCCTGTCAATGTAGGAGACACAGGTTCGATTCCTAGGTGGGAAGATCCCCTGGAGAAGGAAATGGCAACCCATTCCAGTATTTTTTTTTTTGAATTTATTTTTTAATTTGAGGAAAATTGCTTTATTAATAGGATATTGTATTGGTTTCTGTCATACAGCAACACAAATCAGCCATAATTATACATATACCTCTCTCTCTTGAGACTCTCCCCACCTACCATCCCACTCATCCAGGTCATCACAGAGCACCAAGCTTGGCTCCTCGTATTATATAACAACTTCTTACCAGTTATCTATTTTACACATGATACTGTAAATATGTTGACTCTTTCTCCACTCATCCCACTCTATCCTTCCCCATTACTGGACAAATACGTTGAAAAACCCACAATTCTAAAAGACACATGTACCCCAGTGTCTATTGCAGCACTATCCACTCCAGTATTCTTGCCTGGAGAATCACATGGACAGAGGAGCCCAGTAGGCTACATACAGTCCAGGGGGTCACAAAAGAGTTAGACACAACTTAGCAACTAAAATACAACAAATTATACTTTTACAAAGCATTAATATATTTTAATAGTCCTTTCTCTAGTATATTTTTTCACTGTAATGCTTGTTATCATCTGGCAAACTGCATTTTTGTTTATTATAGGATACATGGAAAGAAAAAGCATTTCCATTTTCCATTTTGAATGAAAAAATAAATTTCCCTCTATGGCAATATTGCTTGGGACATTTTTACAAATCAAAAGCAATAGATTCCACTTCCTCCCTTAGTAGTCCTATTTTTAGTTTACAGAGACTGCTATTCTGGACAGGTTTTCTGCATCAGTTATGCAAGAAAACATAAGGAATTGTATTCTAATTATCTCTCATTTGTAAATAAATAATCTAGTTAAAACCACAGTTTAGAAATATGTTTAAAGATTCTACTTTAGTGAGGTTCACAAAAAGACATTGTGATTTTTGCAAATATGGATGTTTTGGCAAATATTCCTTCATGGATGCTCCCCTGCTATAGCTAAGCTGTGGATTCCATGTAAGAAACAGTATCATAATGTCTTAGTTTATGGGCTTTTTCTGATTTTTTATTTGGTATTACTATATATCATTTCCAAAATTGATTTTAAATTCCGTGCATGTTGTTATCACTTGCATCTTACTTTTCCAGACTCATCACAGCCTAGTTTTATGTGTGTGTGCTTGAATACCATGTATACTTCCCTGGAGTCTGATATAAATTCCAGGTCTTCTGATTGTTGCACTTGAATTTAAATGAATTGAAGTCAAAAGGAAACAGAGCTGTGATATATATGACTTTTCAGTATAAATTTTCCTCTTTTACCAACGAGTGCCTATTTTAATATCCAGTATTTATACCCAGTGGGGCTGTTTGGATTATATGTTTCTAATCCCTACAAATCAGTCGTTTGCATTGCTGCAGTGACACTTAGCCCCTGAACATTGTCCTTGTGAGGAATGAATATAAACTTTACTGACTGGCTTTGATTTTTACAATATATCTTTTCATTTTAGTCTCTGCCACTGGACATGCTGAACTATCAACCCTAAATGAAAAAATAAATAAATAAATAAATAAAGGGAGGCAAAAGAGGGCAACAAATTAGTCACTGGATCTTGATTTCAATTTTACTGTATGTCACAACAATTATCAAGTCGGTATCTAAAGGCAACTTACTTCAGTGATGCAGGAAAAAAACCTCAAGTCAGAGTGTCAGCAGAGGAAGCTTATGGCCAAAAAGTAAATAATTCACTAAATACTTTTGACCAAGGACTCTAATTTTCAGCACTGTTGTCCTTGACCTAGAGAGCATGTAGCTAAAAATGTATGAAAAGCTTTTCTCTAATGCGGAGCAGAGCAGAATAATGCCTCTAAAGTAATTTCAAAGTGGAAAGAAGAAAGCAATAAGCACAGCGGTTGGTAGATTGGAGACTGTGGGAATTTGTGCTCAAAGGAAAGCCTTCTTATCCAAATGAAGAGAAATGAGGGAACAGGGTTGCAGACAGGCATTCTGCTGTAGCCAGATCTGGTTTGACTCAGCTGATTTTACCCATCACTGAGAAAGGGTGGCTGTGCCATCAATCATAGTCAGATCATTTTTTCTCTGTTAAATAGACAACTTGTCAGGTAGGTAACTAAATGTGTGTTATGCTCCAACTGCCACTTAGGAGCAGAATCAACACTCTGAGCGTGACTTTCACAATACAACATTCCATTAGGAAGATGGTAGCCATGCCAAATAAAGCTCCGAGGGCAATTTTCCAACAGCCATTCAGTGAAGTCAATGTCGGTTGAACTTTAGCAGAATGGAAAATTTTACTTCAAAAAAAAGTCAACCTGATTGAAATAGTTCCCTAGTACCTTATGCATTCACACAAAATAGGAGAGAGTATTCTGCATTGTTTAGAGGGTCAGAATGAAATCCAGACATTAGGCTAGTAAACCAGCAAATTGTATTTTAAAAGTAAATGGAATTATAGATTAGCCGAAGAATTGATGTTTTTGAACTGTGGTGTTGAAGAAGACTCTTGAGAGTCCCTTGGACTGCAAAGAGATCCAACCAGTCCATTCTGAAGGACATCAGCCCTGGGATTTCTTTGCAAGGAATGATGCTAAAGCTGAAACTCCAGTACTTTAGCCACCTCATGCGAAAAGTTGACTCATTGGAAAAGACTGATGCTGGGAGGGATTAGGGGCAGGAGGAGAAGGGGACGACAGAGGATGAGATGGCTGGATGGCATCACCAACTCGATGGACGTGAGTCTGAGTGAACTCCGGGAGTTGGTGATGGACAGGGAGGCCTGGCGTGCTGTGATTCATGGGGTCGCAAAGAGTCAGACATGACTGAGCGACTGAACTGAACTGATGGAGTGCAAATGTGTTGTACCAGAGAGACATTTCCAGGAATATTTTCACATTACGGTACCTAGAAATATATGAAAAATGAAAATTCAATGTTATTACCAATTTGGGGAGTAGAGTACCTTCTCCACTACAGTGAGAAAAATTCAGATTTCTCAGATAACTTTATCTGCATTAATGGATCATATTCTATAACTCTTGATTGTTCTTTGAAGTCTTTAGGATTTTTAAATAGTTCAAAGACTTCTTGATTTCTATGAGGAAAATGACATTTTGATATTGAATATATTATCAAAATATGTTTGTCTTTGGGGACGATATTATACAAGGAGGTTGAAATCTTTAAAGGAAACTATATGATACATTCAGGGCATTCATCTAAGTTTCAAAGATAATGAGTTGAAAGCACTACCATATCAGTTAATTAAATAATAATAATAACCTAAGGTGACCACTAACTAGGTTCTTGATCAACTAGCAGAGCAAATTGAATCTGACAGTATTATTCAAACTTGTTATCTAAGCATATGAACAGCAAATTTGATTCTGACTGATAAGATCGAAG
Organism: Bos javanicus; assembly: GCF_032452875.1. NCBI lineage: Eukaryota > Metazoa > Chordata > Mammalia > Artiodactyla > Bovidae > Bos > Bos javanicus. Next base: position 15,200,479 of record NC_083883.1, read on the forward strand.
CTAACATAAGGGACATATTTGGTTCTCTTGATCTCTAGATCATATTCTTTCCCTCTCTCTCTCTCTCTCTATATATATATATATATATATACACACATATGCATGTGTGTGTGTCAACCTCACTCTATTCAGAGACAATGAGAGAAAAGAAAGGATTTTGGAGAAAATAATATATCAATACATAAATACATTTTATTGTGCTTCCGTTTATTATGCTTTACAGATATTGTATTTTTTCCCCCAAGTTGAAGCTTTGTGGTAACCTTGCAGTGAGCAGCTCTATCAGCATCATTTTGCTAATAACATTTGCTCACTTCATGTCTGCCATATTTTGGTAATTTTCACATTTCAAACTTATTATTATCATGTTTAATTTGTGGCCTGTGATCAGTGATCTTTGATGGTATGTTGTAATTGTTTATTTTTCTTTTGTGTTTCTAATTAAGTTCTATATATATATTGCTCTTTCTAGACATAATGCTATTGCACACTTAATAGACATAGTATATTGTAAATGTAAGTTTTATATGCACTGAGAAGCCAAAAAATCATGAGACGCACTTTATTGCAAGATTTGCATAACTGTGGTGATTTGCATCCAACCTGCAGTATCTATAGGGTCTGCCTGCATAGGGGAGCTGAGAGAGCAGAGGAGGCACAGAAGGGAAGGAGGGCTATGGTGCTGGATATGGAGTCTGACCACAGGAGCTGAGGAAGTGAGATAAGATGGCAACAGAGACAAAGCCTAGCACAGAGAGGCTAAGGAATAAGAGCTTGAGGATCCAGGAGTCATTTTCTTTTATCAATCATTGGTTTGTTTGATTTAATCCTAAAATCTTATTTTGCAGAGAGGCACTTTTAGGCTCCTGATAACATTTGGGAACCTCAAAACACTAATCCAAAAAGGCATACGCTTCAGTTCTGGAAATTTTTGAGCTACTATAGTCCTACTTGCTATTAAGAAAATTCAGTTTGGACATTTTGAAAGTTTCCTTTAATGGCAACTGGTACTCTAAATTCTCTTTGATTGAGCCAGTGAGAAATACACATGAGGAAGGACTATGATTTTTAAACATAAAAACAACCAGAGCCTCTGTAAGGGGACCACCTTCAAAATATTTAGATAATTTGGATACCATTTCTGAGATTTTCCTCTAGAAAGGAAAATAATTTTCAAACAAGGTAAATAGCTTACAGCACAAACAGCTCAATTCAAATAGCTCACAAGCTAAAACCAGCCAGCATAAAAACAAACAAACAAACAAAAAACCCAGCTCAGTCCTAGAGGATCTAGTCCAAAGGTCTTTTTATCCTGCTTTCAGTAAGTACACCCTAGTCCAAAGGAATGGGCCAATGGTTGAACTGGCACAGTTTCAGTGAAGCAGCCCCTATTCCCAGAGGAATGGCCGATGGCTTCACAGCTAGCTTTAGATGAAACAGTCTGCTCTCAGAATCAGACTGAAATGTCCAGTGAGTTCTCACATGGAGAATAAGGCCTTAACCAGAAAGGAACAACCTTAAAATAGATACTGAATAATGCCCGAGAGCTCCAAAACTGAGCTTTGTTCCAGGAGGAAGAAATGCATGGACATATCAACTCCAGGGTAGTGAGAAAGAAGTGAGTGACAATGCACTCAATGTAGGTGTTGCATCTGAGTGTCCACCAGGGCCAGAGCCTTCAGAGATCTTCTCTGGCCCCTGTAGAACATACCACAATGTTGACCTAAACAAAGAGACTCTCAGATATCTCTCCAGCAAAGATGGGCTTTTTGGGGATTAGTAGAAAATGTAAATTGAGGTTCCACCACTTGGAGAAGAAAAAGAAGTGGAGAGGACTATGTGAACAGAGTCCATGGCTTTTTATTGGCTGAGTCTTTGTCACGAAAGAAGAGAATCTCATCTTCCTATTGGGCTCTGCTATTGCCCAAAGGCATGAGACCTCCTCTTGTTTCCTAAACTCTATATAATTGAGGCTTTTTGTTTATTTTTTGGACAGATATTTTTACATTATTCTATTTATAACATTATACTGAAGTGCTAAGTACAGTGCAAGGCAAGGTTACTAATTCAGAGAGCTGGTACCGTGAAAAGTTTAACAGATCATGTCTAAAGAGTTTTTGCAGGAAAATTACTTTAGTTACTCTTTGATTATACCATCTCTAATTCTCAATATGATTTAGGATAAAAGAGGACCTGTTTCTCACAAGGGTTCTCACTTCATGCAGGCTCAGAATACTGATGTATAAAATTCCCATATCAATTTATTTCTTTGTCTTAAGAAATGTATTTGTTTGACAGACCAGAAAACTAAGCAGGATAATTAGCATACTCTTTTAAAGTCAGAAACTGTAGGGAGTTGAATAATAAGCATAGTTGACTTGATGAGTGTGGGATCATTACAATATTTGAATGTTGAACTGCATCAGGCTAAACTATGCTATACTCATCTTCATCACAGTGTTAGGAATGGCTAAGACCCACCCTGACCTGGCTAGTGCTTGGACAAATTTGTACATTTGTCTCTGTGTATTCCATGTTCAATCAACCTCTGATTATCTATTCTTTATTTAGTTATTGAAAACTAATTTGATTTTAATTAAATGTTATTCACATGAAATTCAAATGCTTGCTAACATCAGTACAATGTATAAATGAAAGATATATGTAAATATGTAATGAGGTTGTATAATTTATGACATACACCATTTGAAATATGACATATGGCATATAATATACAATAAAGTACAAATTATACTTTCCATATTATATAATATGATAATATTAAAGTTATTTTATTATATGTATGTTCATGTGTGTATAGATATATGTTTGTGTTAGAAATAGATTCCTCATTTTACATGTAAAAATTTTGAAGTATTTATTTACATATAACATAGTCAAAAAACTTATAAAATCATTAGGTAGGTTATATGTTGGTCTTCTCTTGAAGGTGACCCCACTTATGCTGACATTTGCAGCATCAATATACTATATATTCTAGTAACAGTTTTAGCATATTATCATATATAAAAATAACTTTACAACTATAGGGTTGAAACTTTTTTTTTTGCATGACTGATATGTAGGATGTATTTGTCAACTGCATATTTTTTTCTAATTTTTAAGGTGCAAAATGACTTTAAAAACTCTATTAATAGATCTTACAAAAGTCTTTTGGTTGTTGTTGAGTCATTAAGTCATGTCAGGTTTTGCAGTCCCACAGACTGCAGCACACCAGGCTTCCCTGTCCTTAACTATCTCCCTGAATTTGCTCAAACTCGTGTCTGTTGAGTCAATGATGCTACCTAAATATCTTATCCTCTGCTGCCCTCTTCTCCTTCCCGCAGTCTTTCTCAGAATCAGGGTATATTCCAATGAGTTGACTCTTCACAACAGGTGGCCAAAGTATTGGCACTACAGCTTCAACATCAGTCCTTCCTTCCAATGAATATTCAGGTTTGATTTCCTTTAAAGTTGGCTGGTTTGATTTCCTTGATGTCCAAGGGACTATGAAGAGTCTTCTCCAATACCACAGTTTGAAACCGTCAATTCTTTGGCACTCAGCTTTCTTTATGGTCCAACTCTCACCTGGCAAAGTAATGTCTCTGCTTTTTAATATGATGTCTAGGTTTGTCATAGATTTTCTTCCAAGGAGCCAGCATCTATATCAGTTATAAAAATGCAAATTATATCTATATGGTGATGTAAGTTATCTAATCTTGATATTAACATCAATTTACACTGTCAGATAACCTTAACCACTAGTAAGTCATAGATTGATTTATTTAACATTTTCATTCAATTTTGCTACTACTCAATGATTTGTAAAATTTCAGACTTCCATTTTTTCTCCAGCACCTCTTTTGTCGTATTCAAGCATATAAATAGTAAACTAATATCTAAAGCTAATCTTTCACACCAAATAGTAATCTTAAAAATAAGGAAAATGGTACATGCTCTCAGAATACCGGCTACATACTTGTTAGTTATTACTAATTGCTGTGAACTTAGATGTAACTGAGCTTCCCTGGTGGGGCAGGTGGTAAAGAAACTGCCTGCAATGCAGGAGACCTGGGTTGGATCCCTGGGTTGGGAAGAGCCCTTGGCAAAGGGAATGGTTATGCCCTCCAGTATTTTTGCCTGGAAAATTCCATGGACAGGGGATCCTCAAGAGCTACAGATCAAGGGGTTGCAAAGAGTCTGAAAGGACTGAGTGACTGACACATTCACACCTCATTGGATCCTAATGTGTAACTAAAAACATAACTTAATTTTCAATATGTAAAGTAGAACATAAGCGTATTGCAGAAACCCAAAACATTTTAAAGAGTTTTTAATCTTAGATTTGATAAGAATATTTCTGACGTTACTTATAAAAATGTCTAAAGTGATACAATGATACTTTTAATGTTGCATGCATATATTCAATTTTGTACATAAAAATTCTTGAGGGCAACAGAATGTTTTCCTAGTTGACAAAACATTAGTACTCAAGCCTACCCTTTGGGAACAAATAGATAACATCTTCTGAAAGACACAGTGTGCCAAATTTTGTCTGTGTGATTAGTTCTTTGAAGGACAGAACAGAAATTGAGATTTACCTATTTAGCACTTTTGTAATGAAGGATGGCAGGCACAAGTATGGTTTAGAAGGTTTCCTATTATGTCCATCAGAATCTCACATCGGAAGATCTGAGAGGCACCAACAAAATGATGACATCATTTGTTATAAAGGGATGATTTTTCCTTTATCTTTCATGTAATGTGAATAATAGCATTTTAAATGCAACCTCAGAAATGGTATGGATGTAACAGAAGCAGAAGATATTAAGAAGAGGTGGCAAGAATACACAGAAGAACGGTACAAAAAAGATCTTCACGACCCAGATAATCACGATTGTGTGATCACTCATCTAGAGCCAGACATCCTGGAATGTGAAGTCACTATGAACAAAGCTAGTGCAGGTGATGGAATTTCAGTTGAGCTATTGCAAATCCTGAAAGATGATGCTGTGAAAGTGCTGCACTCAATATGCCATCAAATTTGGAAAACTCAGCAGTGGCCACAGGACTGGAAAAGGTCATTTTTCATTCCAATCCAAAAGAAAGGAAATGCCAAAGAATGCTCAAACTACTGCACAACTGCACTCATCTCACACGCTAGTAAAGTAATGCTCAAAATTCTCCAAGCCAGGCTTCAGCAATACGTGAACCGTGAGCTTCCAGATGTTCAAGCTGGTTTTAGAAAAGGCAGAGGAACCAGAGATCAAATTGCTAACATCCACTGGATCATCCAAAAAGCAAGAGAGTTCCAGAAAAACATCTATTTCTGCTTTATTGACTATGCCAAAGCCTTTGCCTGTGTGGATCACAATAAACTGTGGGAAATTCTGAAAGAGATTGGAATACCAGACCACCTAACCTGCCTCTTGAGAAACCTGTATGCAGGTCAGGAAGCAACAGTTAGAACTGGACATAGAACAACACACTGATTCCAAATAGAAAAAGGAGTACATCAAGTCTGTATATTGTCACCCCGCTTATTTAACTTCTATGCAGAGTACATCATGAGAAATGCTGGGCTGGAAGAAGCACAAGCTGGAATCAAGATTGCTGGGAGAAATATCAATAACCTCAGATAGGCAGATGACACCACCCTTATGGCAGAAAGTGAAGAGGAAGTAAAAAGCCTCTTGATGAAAGTGAAAGTGGAGAGTGAAAAAGTTGGCTTAAAGCTCAACATTCAGAAAACCAAGATCATGGCATCTGGTCCCATCAATTCATGGGAAACAGATGGGGAAACAGTGGAAACAGTGTCAGACTTTATTTTTTGGGCTCCAAAATCACTGCAGATGGTGACTGCAGCCATGAAATTAAAAGGCGCTTACTCCTTGGAAAGAAAGTTATGACCAATCTTGATAGCATATTGAAAAGCAGAGACATTACTTTGCCAACAAAGGTCCGTCTAGTCAAGGCTATGGTTTTTCCTGTGGTCATGTATGGATGTGAGAGTCGGACTGTGAAGAAAGCTGAGTGCCGAAGAATTGATGCTTTTGAACTGTGGTGTTGAAGAAGACTCTTGAGAGTCCCTTGGACTGCAAGGAGATCCAACCAGTCCATTCTGAAGGAGATCAGCCCTGGGATTTCTTTGGAAGGAATGGTGCTAAAGCTGAAACTCCAGTACTTTGGCCACCTCATGCAAAGAGTTGACTCATTGGAAAAGACTCTGATGCTGGGAGGTATTGAGGGCAGGAGGAGAAGGGAATGACAGAGGATGAGATGGCTGGATGGCTCACTGACTCGATGGACATGAGTTTGAGTGAACTCCGGGAGTTGGTGATGGACAGGGAGGCCTGGCGTGCTGTGATTCATGGTGTTGCAAAGAGTTGGACACGACTGAGTGACTGAACTGAACTGAATAATATTGATCTCCTGTACACGTTTGTGATACAAACAATTAAGATAGAGTGTTCAAATTCTTTTCTTTTCTTTTACTTTTTTTTAAATTTTATTTTTATTTTTAAACTTTACAAATTGTATTAGTTTGCCAAATATCAAAATGAATCCGCCACAGGTATACATGTGTTACCCATCCTGAACCCTCCTCCCTCCTCCCTCCCCATACCATCCCTCTGGGTTGTCCCAGTCCTTGCCACAGATATTTAGCCTTATATTCTCTGTGAAACACCCTGCATATGTTTTTTTAATTTATTTTTTAAAATTATTTATATGTTTTCAAATATTCTAAGTGCTCTTATATTTGTTTGATATCTATGGTTTATACCCTATAATTTTCTGTATGTAATTTCAATTTAGTTTCGCTGACATACATATAAGATTTCATAATTTTAATTTTCTGTGTGAGCTTCCCTTGGTCAATAACAGTAATTCAATAATATTATCACAGAAACCCAGAACAAGTTCTATATTGCAAAATATGATCACAGACAACAACTTTAGTAAGCTGAATTATGTTTATATTTCAGGAGCATGATATATGTATAAAGTAGCCCAAGAAATTGCTAAAGTTTCTCAAAGGATATCACAAAATTTACTTGCAATATTCCTTCCCAGTTATGCCATCATAAATAACTTTGAGATAAAAATGTATCTTTAATGTTTAGTAGAGTTGGCCTTGATAATAGTAAAGATTTAGTTAGAAAATAATTATTTAGTAAAGTATCATAGAATTTGGTTAGTTTTACCATATTAATAATTATAATATATCTCACATCTTCACATTTTATGCAAAGGTGATCTAATTTGGTTATATTTTCTCAATATAAACAACTTATTTATATTAAAACTAATAACAAATCTTTAAATGACTCTTCCATAAGTACACAAGAAGTATAAATACACAGAAGCCTAAAAAGTTAGTACATTTCAAAAGATTAGTACATGTAACTTTCTTGAAAAAGGACAAAAATATTTTTAAAGAGAAACACTTAACTTGTTCAAGTTAGATCCATAATTTTACAATAATTTCTCTGAAAACTTTAAAAATAAATTTCATCTTTTATTGGTGGCTCAGACACTGTCTGCATGCCAGAAATCCAAGTTCGATCCCTGGGTCTGGAAGATCCCCTGGAGAAGGGAACGGCAACCCACTGCAGTATTCTTGACTGGAGAATTACGTGGACAGAAATGGGGTCACAAGAGTCGGATATGACTTAGCTACCGAACAATAAGCAGGGCAAATCTAAAATGAAAGACTATGCATAGGATCCATCTTTACATTAAGAAAATTTCTGATGGATCCAGTGTGCACAATATTGATGTGTTCCTTATATATAGCCACAAATCAAGTTCTCCTATTAACCTTCTCTTATGGGTGATGTGAAAAATATGATGATATTTAGAATAATGATCTCTGTAATGTTTCAATTATCATAGAAATTTCAGAATCATACCATGGTATAATTTTAGAATTTGAAAAAGTTAAGTTAAAATATTACAAATATGATAACAATCAGTGCATACGTGGGCCACTGTTTCAATATTATATATGAGTTTTTGAAAGTCATCAATTGATTGGTTCACTGGACAGTATTTCTTTTTCTTTTTGCTATTTTTTAATATAAATGTATTTATTTTAATTGGAGGCTAATTACTTTACAATATTGTATTGGTTTTACCATACATTGACATGAATACACCACGGATGTACATGTGTTCCCCATCCTGAACCCCCTCCCACCTCCCTCCCCACACCATCCCTCTGAGTCATCACAGTGCACCAGCCCCGAGCATCCTGCCCTATGCATCAAACCTGGACTGGCAATTCATTTCACATATAATAATATACATGTTTCAATGTCATTCTCCCGAATCATCCCACCCTCACCCTCTCCCACAGAGTCCAAAAGATTATTTTATATATATATATATATATATATATATATATATATGGAATTTAGAAACATGGTAACAATAACCCTGTATGCGAGACAGCAAAAAAGACACAGATGTATAGAACAGTCTTTTTGCTCTTTTTAAATAAAAACTTTTAAAACTATATCTAAAGTCTTAACTTGAACCATTGTCACACTGAGAAAATAGTTTAGAAATATTTTCCATTAATAACTGAAAGTCAGTCCTACCAATTCTAATTGATCCTCTTCAACTATTAATAATAAAGATATACTCACTATGAATGGCTTAAAATCACCCTTTAATTCACAGACTTCATAAAAAAAAGTATATCTTTAAACAATAAATTCATTGAAGTAGAAATAGATATTGTATATTTAAATGACTACTAATCTCAGCAAAACTAAACAAAAATTCACACACACAAACCTATAGCTTTAAAATCGAATGTCACGGAAGGCGCCAAGATGGTGGAGGAGTAGGACGGGGAGAACACTTTCTCCCCCACAAATTCATCAAAAGAGCATTTAAACGTCGAGTAAATTCCACAAAACAACTTCTGAATGCCGGCAGAGGACATCAGGCACCCAGAAAAGCAACCCAACTCCTCGAAAGGAGGTAGGAAAAAATATTAAAGACAATAAAAGAGACAAAAGAGGGAGGGACGGAGTTCCGTCCCGGGAAGGGAGTCTTAAAAAGAGAGAAGTTTCCAAACACCAGGAAATCTTCTCACTGCCGAATCCGTGCCGAGCTTTGGAAGCACAGAGGACAACATAACAGGGAGAAAAAATAAATAAACAATTAAAACTCGCAGATTGCGAGCCCTACGGTAACTCCTCCAGCGGAGAAGCAGCGCAGACGCCTGCATCCGCCATTAGCAAGCGGGGGCTGGGCAGGGAGGCGCGGCGTGGGCTGCATCGCTGAGAGTAAGAATCTGGCCTGAATACCCTGAGCACTATCTGAGTGAAATAATTTGGGCTAGCAAACCAGACTGTGGGATATCTACCATGCGAAAAGCCAGCCCGCGCACGGAACAAAGGACTAAACAGAGATAGCCGGCTGCAGACCTTCCCCCTCCGGTGACAGGCAGCCAGAGCCAGAAGGGGGCAATCGCAGCCCCAGAGAGACATTATCTATAAAACTGGCTTCTTTGCTAACTAAAACTTATTGGGGGTCTGGACGGTCAACATCTGCCTGAGAAGGTGCGCCAGTTTTACACCCAGATAACCAAGTGGCGGGGAGGCGACAAGTCGCAGCATTGGCACTCGCCAAACACCTCATTACCTGAGCTGCTTGGACCTGGGAAGAGCACAAAAAGCAGCCCCAACTGAGTCTGCGCCTCTGAGGACTACCTGAGTGCCTGAACCTGAGCGGCTTGGACCTGGGAGGTGCATGCAACCCAGGGCCAGCCTCGGATTGTTCCCGGCGGAACAACCTAGAGCCTGAGCAGTGTGGGCAGGGAGGCTACACGTGCCGTGAGCGGGGGCAGACCCAGTGTGGCTGAGGCACTGCGAGCGCACGCCAGTGTCATTTGTTCGCAGCATCCCTCCCTCCCTCCCCATAGCGCGACTGAACAAAGAGAAGAAATACAGCTCCACCCACCAGAACACCGACACAAGCTTCCCTAACCAGGAAACCTTGACAAGCCACCTCTACATACCCACATACAGTGAGGAAACGCCACAATAAAGAGAACTCCACAAACTGCCAGAATACAGAAAGGACTCCCAAACTCAGCAATTTAAACAAGATGAAGAGACAGAGGAATACCCAGCAGATAAAGGAACAGGATAAATGCCCACCAAACCAAACAAAAGAGGAAGAGATAGGGAATCTACCTGATAAAGAATTCCAAATAATGATAGTGAAATTGATCCAAAATCTTGAAATTAAAATGGAATCACAGATAAATAGCCTGGAGACAAGGATTGAGAAGATGCAAGAAAGGTTTAACAAGGACCTAGAAGAAATAAAAAAGAGTCAATATATAATGAATAATGCAATAAATGAAATTAAAAACACTCTGGAGCCAACAAATAGTAGAATAACAGAGGCAGAAGATAGGATTAGTGAATTAGAAGATAGAATGATAGAAATAAATGAATCAGAGAGGATAAAAGAAAAACGAATTAAAAGAAATGAGGACAATCTCAGAGACCTCCAGGACAATATTAAACGCTACAACATTCGAATCATAGGGGTTCCAGAAGAAGAAGACAAAAAGAAAGACCATGAGAAAATACTTAAGGAGATAATAGTTGAAAACTTCCCTAAAATGGGGAAGGAAATAATCACCCAAGTCCAAGAAACCCAGAGAGTCCCAAACAGGATAAACCCAAGGAGAAACACCCCAAGATACATATTAATCAAATTAACAAAGATCAAACACAAAGAACAAATATTAAAAGCAGCAAGGGAAAAACAACAAATAACACACAAGGGAATTCCCATAAGGATAACAGCTGATCTTTCAATAGAAACTCTTCAAGCCAGGAGGGAATGGCAAGACATACTTAAAATGATGAAAGAAAATAACCTACAGCCCAGATTATTGTACCCAGCAAGGATCTCATTCAAGTATGAAGCAGAAATCAAAAGCTTTTCAGACAAGCAAAAGCTGAGAGAATTCTGCACCACCAAACCAGCTCTCCAACAAATACTAAAGGATATTCTCTAGACAGGAAACACAAAAATGGTGTATAAACTCGAACCCAAAACAATAAAGTAAATGGCAACGGGATCATACTTATTAGTAATTACCTTAAACGTAAATGGGTTGAATGCCCCAACCAAAAGACAAAGACTGGCTGAATGGATACAAAAACAAGACCCCTACATATGTTGTCTACAAGAGACCCACCTCAAAACAGGGGACACATACAGACTGAAAGTGAAGGGCTGGAAAAAGATTTTCCATGCAAATTGGGACCAAAAGAAAGCAGGAGTCACAATACTCGTATCAGATAAATTAGACTTTAAAACAAAGGCTGTGAAAAGAGACAAAGAAGGTCACTACATAATGATCAAAGGATCAATCCAAGAAGAAGATATAACAATTATAAATATATATCCACCCAACATGGGAGCACCGCAGTATGTAAGACAAATCCTAACAAGTATGACAGGAGAAATTAACAATAACACAATAATAGTGGGAGACTTTAATACCCTACTCACACTTATGGATAGATCAACTAAACAGAAAATTAACAAGGAAAAAAAAAATGTATCTATAAAGCTCACTAAAGCAAAGCACAGTAAAATGAGGTATGGCAATAAAAGGGGTTAAATTTATCAAATAAAAAAAAAATAAAGTGCTAAAAAATTAAAGCTGTCAAAAAAAAAAAAAAATCCAAAAACTTTTCTTTTGTTTCTTTACCAACTGAGCTTCCGTGATAGCTCAGTTGGTAAAGACAATATATTGGGGGCCACACAGAGGCCCAGTGAGGAAAAAGAAGATATCACTTGGAAATTTTCCATCCACTTAACATTTAACTTCACAGGGTCTGAATCCTAACTCTGTGTTCCCCTACAGCAGGAGCTCCAAGTGTGGTCTTTGAGACCCCGGGATGGTAGGGGCCACAGAATCCTTTAAAGAGGTCTGTGGAGTCAAACTGTTTTTGTAATACTACTAAGACATTATTTGCCTTTCTCTCTCTCTTTCTTTCACAAGGTTATGGAGTTTACATGTGATATTGCTGCAGATTGTATATAGAAGCAGATATGAAAACCCACCTGCCTTCTATTAAGGCAGATATTAATGAGATTTGAAAACATGTAAAATGATGCCATTCTACTCAGTAATTATTTTATTTTGGGGAAATATAAGTTATCTTTAAACAATATGTTATTTTTGCTGATCTGGAATGAATTTGTTATTGTTGTGTTTAAATAATACATTAAATATTGATTGACATAGCCCATCTAAAAAAAACAATGATGTGGGGCACAGAAGATCTCATTTAACTCCTGATGTATACAGGGTTCAAAAATGCTTTAGAAACAAACCAAAAAATGGCCAAGGAACCTCTAACTGATAACACAGGGCTGGCAGATTCAGCATTACCACAAAGTCTTCTTCCCTGTCTTCAGGTTTAACATGTGGCACTGTTTGCCCAGATTTCAGGAGTAATAAATAAATAAATAAATAAATAAAATCGAATGTCATAATCACTGGAAATAAAAAGTATCTTGATAACATATTTGCATTAAAACATCTTAAATACTGCAGTTGCAATTGCAAGCCTTCATTGCCCAAAGATGAAAACCACTTCATGAAGGACAAGAGGTCTCATAATATATTTTGTGGGGTTATTTTCATAAATTTTAAATTGCTCCTTCTAAAAAATTAAGTTTTGGTTATCAAACATTCAAACTTACATTGGAAAAAGCAGCTATGCCCCCAAATCTTCCTTCCAAATATAGAATGTTGTATTTAACAGATGGCATAAAGCATCTGTTTACAAATAATTCCAAATTATATTGTGTTTGCCTGGTACTTAAATGAGACATTTCACAAAAATAAAACACGGAATTGGATTAGAATCTAATCTCTTTGAATCATTTTAAGCATAGCTGAGTTAAGGGGAAAATATATTCCTTTTGGAGGTATTTGAGTTAATATTGGACAAATTTTAATTTTAATGTTGATACAAAGCTATTACTCTCAGATTCAGATTGTGAGAAACTACTCACCATGATGCATTTGATTATTTTAAGTGTCATGCTGAAAGTTTATCTGTCATCCAAGGTTTTTTGTTGTTTGTGTGCACAAATGAGGTAGTTTGGACTGAGAATCAAGTGTGATGAAATATTGCCAACTTCCAACTTCAGCATATGTTTTTTAATACCTCATACAGCATTTGGATGATTATTGTTGACCTGAAACAGATTTCTAGGAAGTTTTTTTGTGTGTCCTTTCTAGGCATTTTTCTCCACAGTCCCTGAGGCAACCATTGTCTTACTTCTATCAGCATAAGGGTATGAAGTTTTTATATTTCATGTCCAAGGTACGTTACATTATGTACTTCTGCATCCTGTTTCTATTATTCAACACAATGTATTTGAAATCATTTATATCATTCTTTTTATGAGTAGTTCATTTATTTTATTGCTGAATTGTTTGTTTCTCATTATATAAATAATGCACATATCATTCATCCATTTATTTTTTGTGGGCATTTAGGCTGTTTCTAGAGTTAATCTCAGAGAAGACAATGGCAACCCACTCTAGTACTCTTGCCTGGAAAATCCCATGGACAGGGGAGCCTAGTGGGCTGCAGTCCATGGGGTTGCGAAGAGTGGGACACGACTGAGCGACTTCACTTTCTTTCTTTTTTTTTTTTTCACCTCTCACTTTCATGCATTGGAGAAGGAAATGGCAACCCACTCCAGTGTTCTTGCCTGGAGAATCCCAGGGATGGGGCAGCCTGGTGGGCTGCCATCTATGGGGTCACACAGAGTCAGACACGACTGATGCGATTTAGCAGCAGCAGCAGAGTTTATCTATTATGAATTAAGATGTCACAAATATTTTGTACAATCCTCTTTGAAGATACAGATTTTTATCACATTTGAAGAATTACATGATTCCAGAGACATCTAGGGAGAGAAGGACATGGCAACCCACTCCACTATTCTTGCCTAGAGAATTCTGTGGATAAAGGAACCTGGTGGGCTGCTGTCCATGGGGTCACAGAGTCAGACACGACTGAAGCGACTTAGCATGCATGCATGCATTGGAGAAGGAAATGAAACCCACTGCAGTATTCTTTACTAGAGAATCCCAGGGACAGAGGAACCTAGTGGGCTGCCATCTATGGGGTAGCACAGAATCGGACACAACTGAAGTGACTTTAGCAGCAGCAGCAGAGACATCTAGGAGCAATAGTGAAAAGCACAAGAAGTTTTCAGTCTAATATATGTTAAAAAAAAAAAAAAGATTTTTGGATATAACCACAGTTATTCCAAAAAGGTAATAAAATATCTCATCATCCAGATATTTATGCATCATTGAAAAGATTCAAATAGAAGCTGAATAAATATCTGAAATGTTGGAAGATAATTCCACATTTGTGGAAGTAGTCTAGTTACCTTTTCTTTATTCTTCCAATTCTAATATTCTAAAGTGGTAGGGCTATGCTATGGTACATTTAGTAGATTTAGTACATTTACTTGGAATTTTGAAACAGGTAATTGCTCTAATGCAAATCATATGTTCTGTTGGCAAGTAAAGGGAGACATGAAAATAGTTAAAGAATACAACTGAATGTTAAACATACCAAGAGGAAATTTACTCTACATCACTGAACATAATGATCGCTACATACAAATTAATATGCATAAAATTTTACACAGAGAATAACTCTTCACAACGTTCAGGTATCTTTTTCCTATAAGGAAATGGCATGGTTGGCAAATGATAGTTGATGCTCTATTTCAGTAAATATGGTAGTCTAATTTTTAGAGATTGACAAAATTTTAACCTTGAAGACTATGTTTCGCAAGTTTCACAGAACATCTGCATATATACAATTCCTCACAGAATTTTAGCATACAACTGATGAAATGCATATAAAGAGATCATTTATCAGTTTTCTATGTTAAGGAAAGAAAAAAACAGTGTTCCTAAATGATCTTATAAATTACATAAATAAAAGCTGAAATCCTTTGAGAGTATTGAATCATGATTAACAAAATCCAGGGTTTTTAATTTTTTCTCACAGCACCAATTTGTAAAGGGTGTTATTTAACAAAGTGACTTTGGACTATGTGAATGTCCTTTCAAAATGTTCTGATAAAGTGGCTTAGCAGCAGGACTTTTGCCATTGACTCAAACTAAAGCAAAGAACTCTGAAAAGTGCAATTGTTCTGTGAGAGTCCTCCATAGGAAGTAGAAATGAACAATGTGTTGAAATGTAAATTTCCTTCAGATTCTTCCAAATCCTGCTCTACAGGGATTTCATTTTTCAAAGCAATCTTCTATATTTACTACTCCACTTGTTAAATTTTAACTCCCTGGGCCAAGATTTGTAAATGATCAGAGAACTGTCACCACAGGGCTAATTCAGGCATCTTCCCGCCCTTGTTACATTCTACCTCTTTCAACCTAATACTAAGAGACTGTATTTGCAAAGTGGTGTGGAAGAGACTGTAAAATGCAGCTATTAAAATATTTCCAATGATTTGCTAATATAAAAAGTTAAGAACTAGAGCCATTTTTTAGAAAGATAGAAGCCAAGGATGCATTCTATTGTAGGTCGTTATCTTCAGCCTCCACAGCCCAGTGTATTTATAAAGATAAAATAAACTTGTGAAGCGATTTTGTATTTGAGAATAATTTAAAAAGCAAATTCATAAGGATTCTGGCTTATTCTCCACTGCAGTGATGCTGGGGTAATGCAAAAACTGGTACTATGATTTTTAATGCACCTTAGAATTATGTCTTTTGCACATTAGATGCTATAATTTTATTTTCTATCAGATGTATTCATCGCATATTATATTTATTTATTGTTCTTTAAATTAGTGGATCTCTAAGATGTTTCTCAGAAGACTTATATCAGAAGTTTCTGGTGGATGAGAGGAAGGAGAATTTTATTCCATTCCATCACATTTCCCTCCTATCAACCAGAATAAATCCATTTTGATCTGATTTACATATAGCATTTCCATATAAAAGGAAGACTATACAGTGAATAAAAACATATAAACACAGATGCATACCAACTGGGTATGAGTTTGAAATTTATATTCCAACTAGTAGTATATATAGTATATAGTAGTATAATCCACAACTGTGTGCCTGGTTATAAATGGAGTTTAGCCTTAGCTTATTAATTACAGAGACATAATTCCTGTGTGTGTGTGATGAATATGCTTCTGTTACCAATAACATGATGTGGGAAGCCAAGGAGCATTTTGAGAAACAGACATAATCTGATTTATGGTATAAAGTATCATTTTTGCAACTTTCCTATGAATAGAATACTGAGTATCAGTGGTAGAAGCATGGAAAACCACTGCCAATCTATATCAACAATGCAGGCAGGAGATGACAGTCCCTTGAAGAGTTTAACAGTATGGGGAGTGATGAACAGTATTAAGATTATGCATATATTTTGAAGAAAAAAATGGATTTCTAAGAGATTAGATATGGCATGTGGCAGCATTTCAGATCCTGAGAGGTAAAATTGTATGTCACACATACCAAGTATAGAGCAAATAGGGCTTGTAGTTATGATAGATGAGAGTTGCAAGGGTGCTGCTGCTGCTGCTGCTGCTAAGTCGCTTCAGTCGTGTCCGACTCTGTGCGACCCCACAGACGGCAGCCCACCAGGCTCCACCGTCCCTGGGATTCTCCAGGCAAGAAGAATGGAGTGGGTTGCATTTCCTTCTCCAATGCATGAAAGTGAAAGTGAAGTCGCTCAGTAAGTGTCCGACTCTTCGCGACCCCATGGACTACAGCCCACCAGGCTTCTCCGTCCCTGGAATTCTCCAGGCAAGAACACTGGAGTGGGTTGCATTTCCTTCTCCAATGCATGAAAGTGAAAGTGAAGTCGCTCAGTAAGTGTCCGACTCTTCGCGACCCCGTGGACTACAGCCCACCAGGCTTCTCCGTCCCTGGAATTCTCCAGGCAAGAACACTGGAGTGGGTTGCATTTCCTTCTCCAATGCATGAAAGTGAAAGTGAAGTCGCTCAGTAAGTGTCCGACTCTTCGCGACCCCATGGACTACAGCCCACCAGGCTCCTCCGTCCATGGGATTCTCCAGGCAAGAGTACTGGAGCGGGTTGCCATTGCCCTCTCCTACCAGTAAATTCAAGAAGTCTTAGTGGATGATGGTAACATTAACTGAGAGTGTGAAAACTGTAAAAATAATTTTAAAGAGGGAAACTTAATTGCTTGTAATTAAATCTTTACCAAAAATTTTAATTGATAAGTCTAAAAAAGTTTTCATCAAGTAGCTATTGTTGTTCTTTAAAAGAAAAACAAAAACATTAAACTTAGTGGCTTAAAAATATTTTAAAAGACTGTTCTATACATCAGTGTCTCTTTTTCTCTCTCGTATACAGGGTTATCATTACCATCTTTCTAAATTCCATATATATGAGTTAGTATACTGTATTGGTGTTTTTCTTTCTGGCTTACTTCACTCTGTATAATAGGCTCCAGTTTCATCCACCTCATTAGAACTGATTCAAATGTATTCTTTTTAATGGCTGAGTAATACTCCATTGTGCATATGTATCACGGGATGATTTTGGAGAATGGCATTGAAACATGTATAATATCATATATGAAACGAGTCGCCAGTCCAGGTCCAATGTACAATACTGGATGCTTGGGGCTGGTGCAATGGGACGACCCAGAGAGATGGTACGGGAAGGGAGGAGGGAGGAAGGAGGAGGGTTCAGGATAGGGAACACATGTATACCTGAGGTGGATTCATGTTGATATATGGCAAAACCAGTACAATATTGTAAAGTTAAAAAATAAAAAAAAAATTAAAAAATAAAAGGAAATCTATTAATCATTTAAAAAATATTTTAAAAATTACTATCATAGGATCATAGATTCTGTGTTTGAAGTCAGGCAATCCTGCCTATACTCAGCTGATCTCAGATGTATTGTATCTAAGGGATGCTTGGTGGTACAGTCTTAAACCAGTAGCTTTCCTTACAGTATGGGATTGGCCCAAAGTAATAAAGCAGCAAGTCTGACCAAGAAAATAACAAGTAAAGAAAGAATAAAAGCTAAAGTTAGAATGCAAAACAATATACATTTTATTGCATATTAATGCATATGCCAGACCTAAGTAATTGAAATATGTGAAACTCTTTTTAATAAAAATAGTATTACTTAAAATTTGTGTGTGTGTGTGTGTGTGTGTGTGTTTGTGTATACAAGAGTTGCTCCTTTCTTCAATATATAGCTTTTGGAAAATAAATAAAAATTACATTATTTGAAATTCCCAGAAGACTTCAGAAGGTTTTAAGTTTTATTTTTAGTTCTATTTCATGGCCGTATTTAATTTAAAAAAATCTTTCATCTTTCTTTCTTTAATAATTTGTGCATTCTCAAAACACACAGACATATACATACATTCTGTAGCAGTCTCAAGATTTTTATGTTCTTTGATAGATCTTATTTGACTTCAAAAAGTAGTACAAAATATTATCAGAATAAAAACAGCTTTGTAAATATACTTTGAATTTGTGACCTTTCTTAAAAGAATAATTTTCATTATTTGTTACTAGGAAAATACATTTCCAGAATTATCCTCTTCAGCACATCCTTTTCATTAATATCCTTCCTCAAAAAAGTGACTTCAAACAATCATTTACCAAGCACATGATTCATGAGGATTTTTTTCCGGTTTTACTCAGATACAATTTAGTGTATAACATAATGATCTGATATATGTGTATATTGGAAATTGATTGTTGCAATGTTAATATCCATCACCTCACATACTTAAAATTAACGTTTCTTGTGGTGAGAACTTTTAAGGTCCACTCTGTTGGCAACTTTCAAATATACAGTGCAGTGTTTCTAACTCCAGTTTACCATTTTGTTGTTAAGTTGCTAAGTCATGTCTGACTCTTTGCAATCCCACAGACTGCAGCATACTGGGCTTCCTTGTCCTTCACTATCTCCTGGAGTTCATCATACTATACATTATATAGGGCTTCTGAGGTGTCACTAGTGGTAACGATCCCCTCTACCAATGCAAGAGACATAAGAGATGCAAGTTCAAACCCCGGGGTGGGATTGAACCTCCAGGTCCCCTGGAGGAGGGCACAGCAACCCACTCTAGTATTCTTACCTGGAGAATCCCATGGACAGAGGAGCCTGGTGGCCTACAGTCCATGGGGTTGCAAAGAGTCGGAATGAAGTAATGACTGAAATTACTTAGCACACACATACATTATATACATAGTTCACATTGGATCAGATCAGTCGTTCAGTCGTGTCCGACTCTGCTACCCCATGAATCGCAGCATGCCAGGCCTCCCTGTCCATCACCAACTCCCAGAGTTCACTCAGACTCACGTCCATCGAGTTAGTGATGCCATCCAGCCATCTCATCTTCTGTCGTCCCCTTCTCCTCCTGCCCCCAATCCCTCCCAGCATCAGAGTCTTTTCCAATGAGTCAACTCTTTTTGCATGAGGTGGCCAAAGTACTGGAGTTTCAGCTTTAGCATCATTCCTTCCAAAGAAATCCCAGGGCTTATCTCCTTCAGAATGGACTGGTTGGATCTCCTTGCAGTCCAAGGGACTCTCAAGAGTCTTCTCCAACACCATAGTTCAAAAGCATCAATTCTTTGGTGCTCAGCTTTCTTCACAGTCCAACTCTCTCATCCATACATGACCACAGGAAAAACCATAGCCTTGACTAGACGAACCTTTGCTGGCAAAGTAACGTCTCTGTTTTTGAATATGCTATCTAGGTTGGTCATAACTTTCCTTCCAAGGAGTAAGTGTCTTTTAATTTCATGGCTGCAGTCACCATCTGTAGTGATTTTGGAGCCCAGAAAAATAAAGTCTGACACTGTTTCCACTGTTTCCGTATCTATTTCCCATGAAGTGATGGGACTGGATGCCATGATCTTCGTTTTCTGAATGTTGAGCTTTAAGCCAACTTTTTCACTCTCCACCTTCAGTTTCATCAAGAGGTTTTTGAGTTCCTCTTCACTTTCTGCCATAAGGGTGGTGTCATCTGCATATCTGAGGTTATTGATATTTCTCCTGGCAATCTTGATTCCAGTATGTGTTTCTTCCAGTCCAGCATTTCTCATGATGTACTCTGCATATAAGTTAAATAAAAAGGGTGACAATATACAGCCTTGATGAACTCCTTTTCCTATTTGGAACCAGTCTGTTGTTCCATGTCCAGTTCTAACTGTTGCTTCCTGACCTGCATACAAATTTCTCAAGAGGCAGATCAGGTGGTCTGGTATTCCCATCTCTTTCAGAATTTTCCACAGTTTATTGTGATCCACACAGTCAAAGGCTTTGGCATAGTCAATAAAGCAGAAATAGATGTTTTTATGGAACTCTCTTGCTTTTTCCATGATCCAGCAGATGTTGGCAATTTAATCTCTGGTTCCTCTGCCTTTTCTAAAACCAGCTTGAACATCAGGAAGTTCACGGTTCACATATTGCTGAAGCCTGGCTTGGAGAATTTTTGAGCATTACTTTACTAGCGTGTGAGATGAGTGCAATTTTAGAATGTATTGATCTTGTAGCTAGGCATCTGCTCACCTTTATCCATTTATTCCATCCCCTGGCTCTCACTTCTGGTGGTCACCAATCTGTTCCCTTTTTTATGTTTGTTTGTTTTTTTCAGATTGCACATATAAATGTGATCATGCAGTGTAAGTCTTTGTCTGATTTATTTTACTTAGCATGATGCCCTCTCTTTTTCTGTGACTCTTGAAAATTTAATTATAATGTATCTTGGTGTAGCCCCTTTGGTTTAACCTAGTTGGAGTCTTTGGAGCTTCGTGAATCTCAGTGTCCGTTTCTCTTCCTAGATTTGGGAAGTTTTCAGCTATTATTGTTTTAAATATACACGATACTGGATGCTTGGGGCTAGTGCACTGGGACGACCCAGAGGGATGGTATGGGGAGGGAGGAGGGTTCAGGATGGGGAGCACATATATACCTGTGATGGATTCATTTTGATATTTGGCAAAACTAATACAATTATGTAAAGTTTAAAAATAAAATAAAATTTAAAAAAAAAGAAAAAATATATATATATACTTTCTGCCCATCTCTTTATCTCTTTCCCTTTTGAGATTCCCAAACTGTGTATGTTGTTTTCTTTATTTGTGTCCCATAAGTTCAGTAAACTTCACATTTTTCTTTTTTCTTTTCTTGTTCTTTTGTTTGTTTGTTTACTTCTCTCACTTGACAATTTCAAATGACTTATTTTTGAGTTCACTGGTTTTTCCTCTTGGTTGAGTTGCTCTCTGTCGACTTCTTCAGTTTAATTATTGACTTCTTAAACTCTAGGGTTTCTTTTCTAGTGGTTTCTTTTTCTTTATTTGTTTAGCTTACAGCTTATTTAAGAGGATTATTCTAAATTCTTTGTCAGAAAGTTCATAAATCTTCATTTCTTTAGGGTCAGTTATTGGAACTTATTTTTCTTCTGTGGTGCCATATTTACCCAATATTTCATGACTCATGATTCCTTGCCTTGGTATGTATGCATTTAGGTAAGCAGTCTCCTCTTCCACACTTTACAATTTGCTTTCAGCAGAGACAGTCCTTTACTCGTCGATCCAGCTTGGAGTTTTGGATGAGTCTGCTGGTAGCGTCCTTGGACAGGTACAACTTGCTATTGGGGTTTCTATTTGGTAACATCACAGCCTGAGCTATGAGTCTGGGTGCATGCTCCTTGCTAAGAGCTCTTGGATAGGACTGCTGGCTGGGTTTTCTGCTCAAGAGTGGCTATGATAGTCTCTGCAGATATGTGGATTCTCTACTCACGCTTCCTAGTTGGATGACACTAGATGCTACCCTCAGTAGCTGGACAAGGCTGTGAATTTCCTTTCCTATCTGAGTGGGGCTGTAGAAGAGGCTCCATGACTATTACTACTGAATATCTTGGGATCCAAATCAGGCAGAATTTCCATGAAGCTCTTGGGCCAGCCATGCCCAATATAGATGGATAAAATTTTCCACTTGGGTGTGCCATTGTTGGCAGAGATATAGAAAAAAAAAATCACAGCTTTCTAGATGCTGTGGTTAGGCCTCCTTGATAGACAGGGCTGGAAGCTATATTTAGCCTTAGATGGGCCTTTGAATTTGATTGCAATCATTAGCTAGGTAATCAGGCATCATAGCTGGAGGGGCTTGTTGGATGTGGACCCAAATCAGGCATATCTGCCCACTGAACTCCTTGGCCAGGTAGGACCATCAGCTGGGCTCTGCAGAGGAGCAGAACTGCTAACAGGGCTCTCTGCTTGGGCACTGCAACAAGCTGCCCATGTGCTCTAGTCAGGTTTCCTGGTTGAATGGTACTGAAAGCAATACTCAATATGAGGCTGGGCCACAAACCTTGCCCGAGTGGGTGGAACAGGTTCTAAATCGCTTTGGTTGATTGGATGGGGACCCAAAACAAGCAGAACTGCTCTGACACTGCTTTAAATGGGGATGGAGGATGATACATGGTGCTCCCTCTTGCTCCAGCCAGTTTCCAAGCCAGACTGTACTGGGGGCTATACATCACCCAGTGGACTGGGCTTTCAATTTGCTCCTCTGTCCTGTTGGGGCTGCAGAACTGGCTCCAAGGCTGGTTTGGCTTGTTGGTTGAGGTTTGAATCAGGCAAATCTTCTCACTGGTCTCTCTGGCCAGGCAGGGCCACCATCTGGCTCTGCACATTGATAGATCCACTGGTTGGACTCTCTGCTCTGGTGCCATTTTAACCATGGTTGTTGGATGAGCTAGGCCACTTCTTAGGTCCATTTGTTAGGCTGCCTGATTGGGTAAAACTTAAGACTATATTCAGCAGCAGGAAGGCCTGCAAATTTGCTATCTTGCCCAGGCAAGGTGATAGAAAATGCTCTAGGGGCATATATGGTTCTTTGGTTGTGGATGCAAATCAAGCATAACTGTATCTTGAGATGCTTGGCCAGATTGATTCATCAGCTCATCTCTACAGTCCTGCAGAGTACTGCCTTGGATATCTACTTTGGAGCAGCTGAACAGAGAAAGGCAACCTGCTGAGGTCCACATGCTCATCCAAGTCTCTTCCTCCTTCTCCATCTCAATCTGATCTCCAGTGGTCAAGTCCCTCAAATCCACCGTCTATTCCTATAGGGCAAGACCTGAGTGGGCCTCCTAGGAAGTGACCCACAGTGCTGGGGTGCTGAACGCCCACCTTGGGCTCTTTATTTCCTACTGGAGAAACCCTTGGTTTGGCACTGTGCCTGCCTCTTGTGCTTCTAATGCCATTCTTCTTGCCTATCTCAGTCTCTGGATCAAGGGGGTGCCTCAGCTCCCCTCCTGTGTTCCAGGATTTTCATACTGATGTTTTGGCTATGGATACTTGCTAGCTGATCTTTTGGTGAAGGGAACTAAAAGTCAGGAACAACCTATTTTGCCATCTTGATCTTGTCACTCCAGTGCTAACAGGTTTACATTTAGACTGGACTCCGCAGGACACTTTATCTGATTTTTTTTCATTGAAATACAGTTGATTTTCAATATTTTTTTAGTTTTAGCTATGGAGTGTAGTCGGAGAAGCCAATGGCACCTCACTCCAGTACTCTAGCCTGGAAAATCCCATGGACAGAGGAGCCTGGTAGGCTGCAGTCCATGGGGTCGCTAGGAGTCAGACATGACTGAGCAACTTCACTTTCAATTTTCACTTTCCACTTTCATGCATTGGAGAAGGAAATGGCAACCCACTCCAGTGTTCTTGCCTGGAGAATCCCAGGGACAGGGGAGCCTGGTGGGCTGCCATCTCTGGGGTCACACAGAGTCAGACACGACTGAAGCGACTTAGCATGGAGTGTAGTGACTCATTTTTAAAGACCCTGATGTTGGGAAAGATTGAGGGCAGGAGGAGAAGGGGACAACAGAGGATAAGATGGTTGAATGGTATCACTGATTCAATGGACATGAGTTGCGTAAACTCCGGGAGTTGGTGATGGACAGGGAAGCCTGGTGTGCTGCGGTTCATGGGGTCGCAAAGAGTTGGACACGACTGAGCGACTGAACTGAACTGTAGTGACTCAGTATTTTTGTAGATTATACTTCATTTTAAGTTATTACAGGATAATGGCTATAATTTCTTGTGCTATTCAGCATATTCTTGTCACATAGTATGTTATACATTGTAGTTTATATCTGTTAATCCCATACCCCTAATTTATCCCTCCTTCCTTCCCTCTCCTCACCAGTAACCACATGTTTTTTTTCTTTCTATATTTATGAGTCTTTCTGTTTTACATATATATCCATTACACATATACATATATATTTATATATATATATATATATAGAGAGAGAGAGAGAGAGAGAGAGAGATTTAGATTCCACATATAAGTGATATCACACAACTTTGCCTTCCTCTGACTTATTTCAGTAAGCATAATATTTTTTAGGTCCATCCATCCACATTGCTGCAAATGGTAAAACTTTCTTCTTTCTCTAGCTGAGTGATATTCTGGTGTGTGTAACATCTTAATAAATCATCTGTGGATGGGCACTTGTGTTGCTTCCATGTCTTGGCTATTGCAAATAATATCCTTAAGTATGTGTGTTTTTGAAATAGCGCCCTCATATTTTCTGGATATATACCCAGAAGTGGAATTGCTGGATCCAGCTGATGCTAGTGGTGAAGAACCCACTAGCCAAGGCAAGAACCCTATGCCAAGGCAGAAGATATAAGAGTTGGAAGTTCAATCCCTGGGTCTAGAAGATTCCCCTGGAGGAGGGCATGACAACCCACTTCAGTATTCTTGCCTGGAGAATCCCATGGACAGAGGAGGCTGGAAGGCTATAGTCCATAGGATTGCACAGAATTGGACACAACTGAAGCGACTTAGCAGACATGCATGATAATTATGTTTTTAGTTTTGTTTTTTTTTTGAGGACTCTCCATACAGTTTTCCACAGTAGCTGCACCAATTTATATTCCCACTGACAGTGTACAAGTATTCCCTTTTCTCTACATCTTCTTCAACATTTGTTATTTGTCCAAATCTTGATGGTGGCCATTCTGACAGGTGTGAGGTGCTATCTCATTGTTGATACAAGTAAATGGAAAGATATGTGATGCTTTTGGGTTAGAAGAATTAATATAGCTAAAATGGCCATACTGCCCAAAGAAATCTACAGATGTAATGCAAATCTCTACTTTAAAAAAAAAAGCACATGGCATTTTCCACAGAATTAGAGCAAATAATCCAAAAATAAGCCACAAAAGACCCCAAATTGCCAAAACAATCTTAAGGGGGAAAAAAAAAAACAGACTCTCCTATAGCTTTTTGTATAAAGATATACAGATGACTAACAGGCATAAGAAAGGATGTTCAACATCACTAATTATGATAGAAATTTCAGTTCGAGATCATTTGGTTTTGACACTCTGCTCCCACAGCTATGGGGGTGGGTGTAGGTTGTTGTTGTTATTGCTGTTGTTGTTCAGTCACCCAGCCGTGTCTGACTCTTTGTGATGCCATCGACTGCAGCTCGCCAGACCTCCCTGTCCCTCACCATCTCCTGGAGTTTGTTCAAGTTCATGTTCATTGCATCAGTGATGCTGTCCAGACATCTCATCCTCTGATGCTCTCTTCTCTTTCCACCTGCAGTCTTCCGCAGCATCAGAGACTTTTCTAGTGAGTTATCCTTCCACGTCAGATAACCAAAATACTCGAGCTTCAGCTTCAGCATCAGTCCTTCCAGTTGATCTCCCTTAAGAAATTCTCCAAGGGACTTTCAGGAGTCTTCTCTAGCACTACAGTTCAAAGACATCAATTGTTTGGCATTCTGCCTTCTTTATGGTCCAGCTCTCACAACTAAACATGACCACTGGGAAGACCATAGCCTTGGCTATATGAATCTTTGTCAGCAGAGTAATGTCTCTGCTTTTCAACACATTGTCTAGTTTTGTCATTGCTTTCCTTCCAAGAAGCAATCCTCTTTTGATTTCATGGCTGCAGTCACCGTCTGCAGTGATTTTGGAGCCCAAGAAGAGGAAATCTGTCACAACTTCCACTTTTACCCTTCTATTTGCCATGCAGTGATGGGGCCGGATGCCATGATTTTACTTTTTTTTAATATTTAGTCTTAAACAGGCTATTTCACTCTCCTCCTTCACCCTCATCAAGAGGGTCTTTAGTTCCTTTTCGCTTTCTGCCATTAGAGTGGTATCATCCACATATCTGAGGTTGTTGATGTTTCTCCCACCTATCCTGATTCCAGATTGTAACTCATCCAGGCAGATATTTCTTATGATGGGCTCAGTGTATAGGTTAAACAAACAGGGTGACAGCAGACATTCCTGCCGTACTCTTTTCTAGATCTTGAACCAATCAGCTGTTCCATACAGGGTTCTAACTGTAGCTTCTTGACCTGCATTCAGGTTTCTCAGGAAACAGGTAAGATGGTCTGATATTCCATCTCTCTAAGAGCTATTCCCAGTCTTTCATGATCAAACAGTCAAAGACTTTGTTGTAGTTGATGAAACAGAGATAGATTTTTTTTTTTCTGAAATTCTCTTGCATTCTCTATAATCCAGTGGATGTTGGCAATTTGAGCTCCAGTTCCTCTTCCTTTTCTAAACCCAGCTTGGACATCTAGAAGTTCTTGGTTCCCATAATGGTGAAGCCTAGCATGCAAGTTTTTAAGCATGACCTTACTAACATGGGAAATGAGTGCAATTGTCCAATGGTTAGCATATTCTTTGGTACTACCCTTCTTGGGGATTGGGATGAGGATCGATCTTTTCCAGTCCTGTGGCCACTGCTGGGTCATCCAGATTTGTTGACATAATGAATACAAAACCTTGATGGCATCATCCTTTAGGGATTTGAATAGTTATGCTGGAATTCCATCACATCCACTAGCTTTATTAACAGTGGTGCTTCTTAAGCTCCACTTGACTTTGCACTTTGAAATGTCTGGCTCTGGGTGACACCATCATAGTAATCTGGCTCATTAAGATCTATTTTATACAGTTATTCCTTATTTTCTTTCTATCTCTTCTTGATCTCTTCAGCGTCTACTAGGTCTCTACCATTTTTATCCTTTACTGTGCCCATCTTGGGCAGAATGCACCAATGATGTTTCCCATTTTCCTGAGGAGATGGTGGTAGGTAGCTATGCTATTCAAGGTTGGCTGGCTGTTTTGAGGGAAGCTTTGGCTCTCCTCCATGTGTTGACTCATTCTCAATAGGCAGCCCAAGCATCTGTGGGCAAGGATGGCAGAGGCAAGGTTATCATGGGAGAGGCAAATTGACCATGACAGAGAAAGCTACTTCAAGCAGTAAAACAGAACATCTTGAGGTATAGACTCAGAAATATCACAGCATCATTTCCATAGCATTCTATTGGCCAAACTAAATTCCAAGTTCATTCCAGAATCAGAGTGTGTAGGGACTTCAAAGTTATCAGACAAGGGATGTGGAAACAGAGAGACTATTAATTAGAGCCATCAAAGCAGTCACTGTAACAGAATATTCATAACACAAGTCAAATTTTCCATTAGTTTTTGCTTTAAACAAGTCAAAAGCTTTATCATATATTTTACCTTGTACAATTAAGTAATATTTTAGAAACTAGGTATTATATTACTGGGAACATGCACTACAGAATCAGACATAGCTGGTTTTGAATCTCTACTTGGATTTACTTGGACACTGTAACTTATCTTTGAAACCATTAATTTTGTATTAATTGTGGAGAATGATGCAAATATGCCAAGGTTTTATGCATATTAAGGATGACGCTTATTAGTATCTGAACATTATTACATACTCAGAAGTTTGAAGTTATGTCTTAAGGTTACATCAGTTCCTTATGGTGGGATGGCAATGTTAGCACATGGGGATATATACAAAAGTAAGGAAACCAAAGCTGTATCATGTCACAGATGTCTGTCAGACTTTTAATTTCTAAGAATACAATTGGTACAAGCTTGATTTAGCTCTGATAAAGCTTTTTGTCCAAAATAATATGGTGCTTTCTATAGAAACAGTACAAATTAGACCTTTAAAAGCAAAGCATATGCTTTTCAGACAGAATTCCTTCAATTTATTAGAAGACCCCAAATAGAATATTATTATTTGATATTTTAAAGTGATTTATTGAACTTTTATGTGGTATAATATTCATATAATATTCATCAGTATTATTATATAGAGGACTTTTATTCTGCCATGCATTGATGCTTCTACTATCGTTTCATTATCTTCCTTACCTTTCTCAGGTAAATTTTAAGGTGAGAATTAGAAAGGAAAATAGAGGTATTGAAATCATTTTTTAATCAGTGAAGCAATGCTTAATTTAGGATAATCTAGAAAGAAAATACTCAAAAAATTATATGAAGCATGTATTATCTCTCCTAACCAGTGACAGCCATGATGGCCATTAAAATACAAAAGATTATTTATAAATTTAATCACAAAATAGCTTTTCAAATCGAATTTTCAGTCATAATTTGCTTTCAATCAATATACAATCCAAAATAGAAATTTTAATAGGTCCTTTGCATATTTATAAGATCTTTTCTAATAACTTTGTCTAAGAGACTTCTAAAAATTCAGTAGCTTACAGACACAAACATTTCTTTTTGGTGCTGAGGTTTGTGGACCATTTGCACTTGGCTAGGCTCAGCCCTGAAACGCTGGACTGGAAGAAGCACAAGCTGGAATCAAGATTGCCGGGAGAAATATCAATAACCTCAGATATGCAGATGACATCACCCTTATGGCAGTAAATGAAGAGGAACTAAAAAGCCTCTTGATGCAAGTGAAAGAGGAGAGTGAAAAAGTTGGCTTAAAGCTCAACATTCAGAAAACTAAGATCATGGCATCTGGTCCCATCACTTCATGGCAGATGGGGAAACAGTAGAAACAGTGTCAGACTTTATTTTTTGGGCTCCAAAATCACTGAAGATGGTGATTGCAGCCATGAAATTAAAAGACGCTTACTCCTTGGAAGAAAAGTTATGACCAACCTAGATAGTATATTCAAAAGCAGAGACATTAATTTGCCAACAAAGGTCCATCTAGTCAAGGCTATCATTTTTCCAGTGGTCATGTATGGATGTGAGAGTTGGACTGTGAAGAAAGCTGAGCGCTGAAGAATTGATGCTTTTGAACTGTGGTGTTGGAGAAGACTCTTGAGAGTCCCTTGGACTGCAAGGAGATCCAACCAGTCCATCCTAAAGGAGATCAGTCCTGGGTGTTCATTGGAAGGACTGATGCTGAAGCTGAAACTCCAAACTTTGGCCACCTCATGCGAAGAGTTGACTCATTGGAAAAGACTCTGATGCTGGGAGGGATTGGGGGCAGGAGGAGAAGGGGACGACAGAGGATGAGATGGCTGGATGGCATCACCAACTCGATGGACATGAGTTTGAGTGAACTCCGGGAGTTGGTGATGGACAGGGAGGCCTAGTGTGCTGTGATTCATGGGGTCGCAAACAGTTGGACACGACTGAGTGACTGAACTGAACTGAACTGAGGCTCAGCCCTAATCTGTAAGTCAGTTCCGGTCCATTCTTTTCCTCATGTCTCCTCATTGTAGAACCCAGTCTGAGAAACCACTACCTGTTGGGTTTCCCTGGTAGTATTTCAAAGCTACTCAAAAAAGGAAAGAGAAACATGAGTTGTCTTTTAAATTTCTGCTCAAACTGGACACAGCTTCACTCCCAAATTCATTCCTTCAATTCAAATGTTTATTGTATCCATGTCCAACATCAACTGGGTGTGGACTTATATTCTGACCATAGAGTAGGTAGGGGTGGGGAGAATATTCATTTAAAAATCTAAATATATAACATTGTATGATTTTATGTAAGTTGTGTTTGTTCATAAATAGTTAGGATTATTCTGCTTTCTCATTCCTATAAACAAACAGATAAACATTTCTATATATCCATATTTCTTGAAGATAAATTACTTAAATATGAGAACTCTTCCTTTCATGGAGAGTATCACGGTAGGTATCCACAGCCAGAAGCACACCACCTGTTTCTGTGAACAAAGTTTTACTGGGACACAGCCACATCCATTCATCTATGTATTATCTATGACTGCTTTTGCATCGTAAAAACAGCATTAAATAGTTGTGAGTGATAGAAACCAGATGCCTGCAAACCTAAAATGTTTACCATCTGGTCCTTTAGGAAAAGCATTGTTGACTCTAGTCTATGGAAATGCTTGCCAATTGCACTTCCCATCTCTGCAGGTATGTGCTGTTTTTTCCTTTCAAGAAGATGAGTCGATTTCAACTTTCCATGAATTTTATTGTGAATTTCATTAACTAGTAAAATATGGTGAAAGTGACAATTTGACAGTGGGCATTAAGAAAGACGTCAGTCTCTGTTTTTACTTTTTAGATTTTGGACACACAAAGAATTCTTGGTTATTCTGTTATGAGGCCATTTGGAGTAGAAGCCAGATGTTTCAGCTAACAGCCAATATAGGTGATCTCCTATGAATATAAACATGTGAATGACCCCAGCCAGTAACACATGCAGCAGAAAAACTGTCCAGTTGAGACCAGCCAACACAAAGAAATATGGAAAATAGCAAATCATTGTTTTAAGCCACTGAGTGTTGTGGTGGTTTGATATTCACCAATATGTAACTGACACACAAATTACCACATAGAACAGGTATGTTGCCATAAAAAAATTGACTTTGACTTTGTAGCTTGGCAACAAGCACAGGATAGAAGGCAGTGGGTAGGTTTGGAGAAAACTGGAAACACAGTGTGGTAAATGTTTCTGGAGGTTCAGGAAAAAGTGACAATTTTTAAATAATGCTCCATATTTGTAAGACCCTTCCAAATGCTCCTTGAAAGTTCCTAGCCATAAACTAGCTTTTTAAATCTTCTTCTGTCCTTGTGTCTTTTGCATTTCTGGAATGATTTATTTTAAAATTGACTTATTTTAAAACTGGTTAAAACAAAGAAATTTTAATTTGCTTCAAAACTGATGGTAATTTTTACTTTCCTAAATGTCCTTGGTAATCTTAGTCTATTCCTTTCATATTTAAAATTGAAGTCTGGCCAATCAGCTACCAGTTCTGTGATCTCAACTCTCAGTGCTATGGAACATTTCCCTCACAATATTATCTGTTTAGTAAAGCTACTCAATGTTGGGTCATTTTTCTTAATGAAATTTTCATTTTGACTAACTTCCAAATTTGGATATGACCACATGGTTTTTTTCTGGTCTTATTCCAAGACCCTGGCAAACAATAAAAGAACCCTTCCAGATGGAGTGGGGGGATTGAGTCACTCTGTAACTATTTTCTTCCCAAGGATAGTAGGTTGCTCTTGCCTGTAGCCTCCCAAAGTAGTAGATTTCAAATTCTGTGCTGCTTTGGTGAAAGGATTCCAAAGGAAATGCTCCAAACATTACCAGTAAGTTTATATGCATATTTCTTCAAGTTAAGTCTTATTTTGGGGTTTGCTCCAGAATCTCTTTGTCTTATATGTGGTATGATGACTTTGCACCATTATTGCTTAGCTAAGATTGGACTAAATTTCTCAAAAATTCCCTTTTTTGCATAGTTCTAGGTTAGCATGGGCCACAAGGATATTTGTATGAAATTTAAGAGAAGTAGGTGAAGTAGCAACAGTTACATTTTCAAGATTGATGTTGGATGCCAGGCAGCGCTGTGACTTGCACACATTGTCACGGACGAGCAGACTTGTCTTGCAGGCT
Organism: Bos javanicus; assembly: GCF_032452875.1. Taxonomy (NCBI): domain Eukaryota; kingdom Metazoa; phylum Chordata; class Mammalia; order Artiodactyla; family Bovidae; genus Bos; species Bos javanicus. Next base: position 15,232,271 of record NC_083883.1, read on the forward strand.
TGGGGAAGCTGCAGGCCCCTCAACGCTGTGGATCTCCTGCTTCAGCTGCATTCTTAAGCCAGAAACACGAGGAGCTCCACGGTAAAGGGTGCCAGCTCCTTCTGCTGGTCCCCTCATAGTCAAGGTTGGAGGCAGAGGGACAATGATATGGATTCCATTGTGTTCTCATGGGCTCATCATAGTCCTCTTTATCACATCCAAATTTTCATTTCATCTAATGACTTCTACTGACCTGTAGAGACACTAGGCCCAGCGTCAGGCCCAGATGTAATAGTCTTCAATAGAGCATTTTTTTTTAATGGCTTTCACAGTAACCTGAAGTGTAATCACTTCTTACATTAATTCTCTTCTTCTGTATCGCTCTTAATCATCCTGCCTCCTTACTCAAATTCTGACTTCCACAGGAAAGCATATACTGAAGTAACTGAGTGAAGACTAGGATTCAGCTTTTTGAGTTTGTATTTGAAGCTCAGCCTCTTCCTGATCGTGACCATGGACTAGTTCTTTAGCCTCTCTGGACCCCGATTTTTGCATTGTGAAGGTAGGGATGACAATATTACAGCCATAGAGCCTGTTGCATCAGTTAATGTTTAAGTACTTAAAATGTAACCAACAAAAGTTATTGCTGTTACTTTTCATCAAACTATAACGTTTCAGGAAGGGGGAAAATGAACTCATCCTTGCTGCTTTCATTTAATTTGTTGACATTTTCCTAGTGTTGGCATAATATAAATGTGTCAAAATCCTCATTCCCAAGTCCAATGAGTATTGTCCCCTGTAATTTTATATTCAGTTATTTACTTTTATTAGCATTTGGGGGAGAGAGAGAAACATTTGAGCTAAATTGTTTATCTATCCCCAAATCAGAAAACCTACTCTTTCTCTGGCACTAAGGGCATTGTGTAGCACACAGTAGGCATTCAACACTTTTTAAAATAAAGATTATAATATTTAAAATTTTGCAATTATATTTTTTTATTTTATATTTAAGAAAAATTGTGGAACTAGTAAAAGAAATCCTTGTTTAAAAATAAAGTTTAATAATCATTACTCATTGTTCTAAGTGACAAAAAAAATCCAGTCTTTGCTTATGTCTATGTCTATATAGATTGGTATATCATTGTCTATGCCTTAGGAATGGCTTGAGTGTGCTTCAGATTCTGTAGCACAGATATGAAAGGCACAAGGCTTGTTGAATATTGCTTCTGAAATCAAGCAGGAAAATTATATTTTTATTTCTAGCCTGAAGATATCTCTAGAAGCTCAGTTTACTGAATTAAACATACATTTCCAAAAGCTACCTGGAAAGGTAGTCCCAAGCCATTCCAAGTTGACTGTTCAGCTGGACAAGACTTCAGTTCTTTTTTAGTCAAAAAAGTGCATTTAATTTCAGATATTATTAGTATTGAACAGTAACATCTAATGTACAATATTGTCTATTTTAACTGTATATAAAGCATGTTTCTTATCAGTTTGTTGAGGAACCTTTATCAATTATTTCTAGGAACGGTTGTCCTCATGTAAGACAGTAATAATGCTCTAGCTGACAGATTAATTACCACTGAGGATGGGTCAATGGCTGGTTAAGGGTCATAAAGAATCTGCCTGGCAGTGCAGGAGACCCAAGAGACGTAAGTTCGATCCCTGATCGGAAAGATCCCTGAAGGAGGAAATGGCAATATTCCTGCCTTGAAAATTCCCTTGACAGAGGAACTTGGCAAGCCACAGTTCATGAGGTCACAAAGAGTTGGACAGAACTGAGCAAGCACGCAGACACACACGGTCAATGACTTAACACACCACTCTGTGGAAGAGGAAAGTAAGGCTTAGTGGTTAAATGATTAGATTACTCAGTTAGTCTAATACAGTAGTCCCCAACCTTTTGGCGCCAGGGACCAGTTTCATGGCAGACAATTTTTCCATGTACTAGGGTGGTGGGGTGGGGGTGGTTTCATGATCATTAAAGCTCATTCTATTCATTATGCTGCCACTGATCTGACAGGAGGCAGAGCTCAGGTGGTGATGCAAGCCTTGGAGACTGGCTGTAAATTCAGATGATGCTTTGCTCACTGGCCTGCTGCATTCACCTCCTGCTGTACAGCCCCGGTTCCTAACAGGCCATGGACTGGTAGCAGTCAGTGACCCAGGAATTGGGGACCCCTACTCTAATGATTGCACCCTAGCATCATTCTTTCCCTTCTCCAACTGAAAACACAAAGGATTTCTATGTGTCTGTATTAGTCACTCAGTTGTGTCCAACTGTTTGCAACTCCGTGGACTGCAGCCCATGGCTCCTCTGTCCATGGGATTTCCCAAGCTAGAACACTAGGGTGAGTAACCATTCCCTTCTCCAGTGGATCTTCCAGACCCAGGGATCCAACCCAGGTGTCCTGCTTTGCAGACAGATTCTTTATCATCTGAGTCACTTTTACTTTGAGCCAAATTAATCTGTCCTATTTGGGCTGTGATTTAGGTATGATTAATTAAATGGTAACTCTGATCACAGGTGAAATCCTAGTGACTTAAACCAAGTTTCCATTGCTCATAATGTTTTATTCTGATCTGGGTGTATTTCCTGATTTAGGCCAAAGAGATTGTAGTTGACTGACATGGCTATGCTATATAGTTGGTAACTGTTGCAGCATATTTGCTGTTTTTATTTTTACTTAATTATTTATTTATTTAATGATGAAGGAAACCTGAGGATGGAGTTCTCTTACCTGGCAAAGCAGAATGGAAGAATCACCTCTGCACAAAGCTGCCACTCTAATGACACCACTGGCCTCCAAATCATTTAGTCAGGAGCCAGCCTTCCTTTGTATTCATAGGAGATTCAAAGTTTCCTTTCTTAATTTTTGTTTGAAATGTGTTGTGCTTTTTTTGTCTTGTTTTACAATTTTGTCAGAATAATGGCCCCATAAAGATAGCTGGTCCCAATTTCTGGTACCTATAAATACATCACAAGGAAAAAGAGCTTTGAAAATATGATTAAATCAAGAATCTTGAGATGGAAAGGTTATTTTAGATTATCCAGGCAGGTCCTAAATGCAATCACAATGTCCTATGACAGGCAGAAGAAATTTGCTAGAAGAGAAAGTAAGGTGCAAAACAGACAAAGAGAAGAAAATGATACACCCAGAAGCCAGATTGAATGCAGCCAACAGAACCTGCAAGATGCAGGGGTTGGATTGTCCCCTAGGGCCTTTGGAAAGAACGTAGCCCTGCAGACACCTTGAATGTGGCCTAGCGATACTGTCTTCAGATGTCTGTCCTTCAGAAATCTGACACACTAGATTTCTGTTTGTTGAAAAATTTCTGCTAATTTGTTTGGCCAGCACAAGAATACAATACAAATAAATTATTTCTAATTAATATAGAGTCAAGAATCAAACACAGGTCTATCTAACACCAAGGACTGTGCTCCTAATTCATCAAAGGACATAGAATACAGACAACAGAGGCAAATAGTGTTTAAAAGTTTCTTTTTTCCTTCCTTTCTTTTTCTCTTCCTTTCTTCCTTCCTCTTTCTCTCTGTCTCTATCATTATCATATTCATCTCTATTTATCTACCATGATCTGTCTGTACATTTGTATACATATAATACACAAAGTCAAAGTTCCTGTGTCGTATCTGACTCTTGGCAACCCCATGGACTGTAGCCTTCCAGACTCCTCTGCGCATGGGATTCTCCAGGCAAGAATACTGGAGTAGGTAGCCATTTCCTTCTCCAGGGGATCTTCCTAATCCAGGGATTGAACCCAGTTCTCCCACATTGCAGGAGAATTCGTTACTGTCTGAGCCATCAGGGAAGCCCATAATACATACAAATATATATATAAATGCATACATATATATATATATACATAAAATGATTAGATGGAACTTATATTTTGTAGGTATTATAATGTCTATATAATATATAATTTTAAGAAACATCTTTGTTTCTGATAAAGAGTTCCTAGTTATTCTTTTTTTTTTTTTAATAGAGAAGAAATATTTCAGGGAAAGAGGTTTTCTGCCTTGGCCTCATGCTAATTTAGTTTGTCTGTAAGCTACTTTGATGTCCCGCTGTTGTTCCTTTAGGTTTTAAACCTTCTGTTTTATTCCACCCCATCTTTGTTTCTCAGTGTTCAAATTATAGTTTTGACTTGCATCAAAATGTGCAGCTCTCCAAATCCCTAAGAGATCAAAAGAGTTCTGTTTGTTTACATCGCAATGTTCTCTCCCATACGTCATTCTTGACACTTCTGAATGTACTTGAAGCACACTTCAAATTCTGCAGCACAAATATGAATGTGAATACATTTCCATGGAAAAGAGAAGCAAAATTCAACGCCGCTTAATTTCATTAAAATACATGCATACAAATTGATTTGGGGTGAATTTTCATTAGTGCTTTTTTAGCACCTACGATGGCACCCCACTCCAGTACTCTTGCCTGGAAAATTCCATGGACAGAGGAGCCTGGTGGGCTGCAGTCCATGGGGTCTCTAAGAGTCGGACACGACTGAGCGACTTCGCTTTCACTTTTCACTTTCATGCATTGGAGAAGGAAATGGCAACCCACTCCAGTGTTGTTGCCTGGAGAATCCCAGGGACGGGGGAGCTGGTGAGCTGCCTTCTATGGGGTCACACAGAGTCAGACACGACTGAAGCAACTTGGCAGCAGCAGCAGCAGCAGTTATATATTTTTTTTTTAAGTTTTTTTTTTTTCTAATTTTATTTTATTTTTAAACTTTACATAATTGTATTAGTTTTGCCAAATATCAAAATGAATCCACCACAGGTATACATGTGCTCCCCATCCTGAATCCTCCTCCCTCCTCCCTCCCCATACCATCCCTCTGGGTCGTCACAACAAAGTTTGAATGGACAGCTAATATACTGACTTTAAACAGTAAATTTTTGGTAAAGTCTTTTTCTTATATATCACATAAAAATACTAAGTAAAACATAGTAAGATCCTTCTTATTTGTTTGGGGGAAAATAAAATACCAAATTGTTTCACAAAATGAAATACCTGTGGTTACAATAAGCTGCATATTTTATGTTTCTATTATTATTTTTTAAAGAACTTTAAATGTGGTGTATTTTTTCATTATTAATGACAATTTTAAATTTTGGAAATGATTTCTAAGAGGTGACATGTAATCGTTCCTGCCACACTGGCCTTTTTCAGATTCCTGTTTCTTGAAAATAAAAAACATTTGCTCTTCAAACACTTGCACTTGCTGTTCTCTTTATCCAAACCATCTCCCCCAAACTTTCCCCTCACTCACTTCTTCATTTATAAAAATCACATTTTTACCACAAAGGTTCTCTCTGAACAGACTTAATATTCTTTATTAAGCTCTGGCTCCTTATCTCTGTTTTATATATTTTTCCACTTAGCACCTAACATATAATATATTTTTATGTTTTTACTGCTTATCTTCTTACCCTTCTCCACCCATCTTCCCTACTGGCCTGAACCACACACACTACCCTTTGGGCAAAGTGAACTTAAAGTCTGAGACAAATGAGGGCCTCAATTATTTTTGTTCAGTCAAAAACTTAATGGCTCCTTTAAAAAATGTGGATAAAGATTTTAACATGAATATATGCTTAAAGATCAAGATAACAAATGTATCCATACCCATCATATTATTAGATTTTCTTATCAGTATTACAGATGGTGTTAGACTGGTAGTGTCCTGCCAATGGCATTCACCTCCAACTTCTTCAGCGTAAGGCACCAACGTTAAATCTATGTTTGTCCTTCTGTGTATGTGTTTATGTGTTTAATACATGTTTCTGCACCCATGCAATGAGTAGACCCCTCTTGCATGTTTTCGATGTTATAGAGAGACACATGGTGCCTGTGTCTTTGTTTTCTTCCCTGTAATTGCATGCTCCCTTAAAGATTTTTAGGCTTTATCAGATTATTTTTGAAAGCGGTTGTACTCGTTTATAGCACTATCAGTTTCTTTTGTTCCTCATCTTATAATTGGATTTTAATATCGCTTATATAAGAGTTGTTAAATGGCAATTTTTGCTTCATAAATTTACATTTCTCTGATTACTAAGTGAGGTGAATCTTTATGTTATTATTTAACTTATATTACATTTTTTGCAAGATATAATTCTAAATCAGCTATATGCTGATTTTTTTTATTTTGTTTTATTTTTTAACTTTACAATATTGTATTGCTTTTGACATATATCAAAATGAATCCGCCACAGGTATACATGTGTTCCCCATCCTGAACCCTCCTCCCTCCCGCCTCCCCGTACCATCATTGAAGTATAGTTGAGCTATGAGGGCTTCCTTCATATCTTGGTTGGTAAAGAATCTGCCTGCAGTACAGGAGACCCGGGTTTGATTCCTGAGTTGGCAAGATCCCCTGGAGAAGGAAATGGCAACCCACTCCAGTATTCTTGCCTGGGAGATTCCATGGACAGAGGAGCCTGGCGGGCTACAGTCCATGGGGCCGCAAGAGTCAGACATGACTTAGCAGCTAAACCACCACCACAGTTGATTTACAGTTTTTTGTTAGCTTTAGATGTATAGCAAAGTGTATCAGTTATGCACACACACATACACACAAACATATATTTGTATTCTCTTTCTCTGTTGTAAGTTATTAAAAGATAGTGAATACAGCTCCCTGTATTCTGCCGTAGGTCTTTTGTTGTTTATGCATTTTGTATATAGTGGTGTATATCTGTTAGGCCCAAACTCTTAATTTATCTTTCTCCCCTGTTCCCCTTTGATAACAATGTGTTTTCTATTTCTATGTCTATGGGTCTATTTCTGTATTTTATTCTTCTATTTTTAAATAAGTTTATTTGGAGTAAGCAGGCTTACTGAGAGGAGCACGCGGTGGAGAGGTCTCTGAGGCCCCCAACGATTAAAGGACTTTGACCAGAGCAGAAATGAGTGGAAACAAGGAGAGCGGTTCCAGGCAGCCTGCTGAGGCCAGTGGGAACACCCAGACTACAAGTGGCCCATCAGACACCCCCCACAGATGAGGGACCAGGCCCTCAGATACCGCAAATTAAAAAAAAAAAAAGTTTATTTGTATCATTACTATTTGTATCATTTGTACAAATGGTACAAATGATACTATTTGTATCATTATTATTTGTATCATATGATATCATTTAAGTGATATCATATGATATTTGACTCTGACTTACTTCACTTAGTATGATAATCTCTAGGTCCATCCATGTTGCTGAAAATTGTGTTATTTCATTTTTTATAACTGAGTAAAATTCCATTTTGTGCATGCATCCTCATCTGTATGTCTGTATCATGTTCTTATCCATTCATCTTTCAATGGACATTTAAGTTCCTTCCATGTCTTGGCTATTGTAAACAGTACTGCTGTGAATATTGGGGTAAGTGTATCTTTTTGAATTATAGTTTTATCCAAATATTTGCCCAGGAGTGAGATCATATGGTGACAGTATTTTTAGTTTTGTAAGGAACCTCCATACCATGCTGCCTAGTGATTGTAACAATTTGCATTCCCACCAGCAGGGTAGGAGAGTTCTTTTTCTCCACACCCTCCCCAGCATGCTATTTATAGACTTTCTGATGATAGTCATTCTGACCAGAGTGAGGTGAAAACTCACTGTAGATTTGATTTTGATCTGTATGTATTCTCTGAAGAAATGTATATTTAGGTCTACTGCCCATTTTTTGATTGGTTTGTTTGCTTTTTTGATATTGAATTTTATGAACTATTGTACATTTTTAATATTAATCCATTGTCAGTTGAATCATTTACAAATATTTTCTCCCATTCCATAGGTTGTCTTTTTGTTGTGTTATGGTTTCATTTGCTGTATAAAAGCTTTTAAATCTGATTAAGTTCAATTTGTTTATTTTTGCTTCCAGTACTCAGGAAATAGATCCAAAAAAATACTGTTGCAATTTATGTCAAAGACTGTTCTGTGTTTTTTTTCTGGGAGTTTTATAGTATCTGGTCTTACGTTTAGGTATTTAATCCATTTTGAGTTTATTTTTGTATATGTTATTACCTGATTTCATTCATTTAATTCTTTTACACTTAACTGTTCCATTTTCCCAGCACCACATACTGACAAAACTGTCTTTTCTCCACTGTATACTCTTGCTTCCTTTGTTGTAGATTAATTGACCATAAGTGCATGGGTTTATTTCTTAGCTTCCTAGTGTCTAGTTTTGTGCCAGTACCATATTGTTTTAATTATTATAGCTTTGTTAGTATAGTCTGAAGTCAGGGAGACTCATTCTTCCAGCTTCATTCTCTTTTATCAAGACTGCTCTGGCTCTTCAGGGCCTTTTGTATTTCTATACACATTAAGAAAAAAAAAATTGTTTTAGTTCTGTGATAAATGCCACTAGTAATTTGACAGGAATTGCACTGAATATGCACATTGCCTGGTAATGTGGTCATTTTAACAATATTCATTCTTCCAATAGAAGAACATGGTATATCTTTCCATCTGTTTTGTGTCATTCTCAATTTCTTTAATCAGCACTGTTTAGTTTTCAGAGTACAGCTCCTTTGCCTTATTCCTAGACTTATTCCTAGATATTTTATTCTTTTTGATGCAATAGTAAATGGGATTATTTCCTTAATTTCTCTTTCCAATATTTTGCTGTTAGGGTATGAAAATGCAACTGATTTCTGTATATAAATTTTGTATCCTGAAACTTTTTTGTATCCTGAATTCATTGATGAGCTCCAGGAGTTTCCTGGTAGTGTCTTAGGATTTCCTAGGTATAGTGTCTTATCATGTGCAAATAGTGACAATTTTATGTCTTCCTTTCAACAATTTGGATTTATTTTATTTCTTTCACTTCTTTGATTGCTGGGGCTATGATTTCTAAAACTATGTTGCATAAAAGTGGAAAGAGTAGTATCTTTGTCTCATTTCTATCTTAGAGGGAATGCTTGCTTTGATCATTTTAAGAGGCCTTAGTATTCTGGATATTCCTTTATTTGTGGTAGACATTAAAAGCAGTTACTTTGAACTGTGTCTTGTTCTTTAATTTTCTTTATAGTACCTTTTGTCATGCTGAATAATTATTACTATGAATATATTAAATTTGGAAGTCTGGGGGGATTGTGATATGCCTAAGAAATCTTTGCTTATGTCACAGTCAGAAGATAGGCCCATATTATTTTTTGTTCTTTTAGTGTTTCTTCAATATAACTGCAATGTTTAGTAAGGTTTGGTGTGAAGTAGAAAACTAGCTTAATTTTTTTTTAATATAGAAAAATATTTTCTTTCAGCAAAACTTAGTGATTTAAGGAATAGTCCCAAATAACCTACTGATTTGTAATGCTGCTTTAAAAATGTTGATGTATGGCACAACCAATACAAAATTATAAAGTAATTAGCCTCCAATCGCCAGTCCAGGTTCAACGCAGGATACAGGAAGCTTGGGCCTGATGCACTGGGATGACCCAGAGGGATGGTATGGGGAGGGAGGTTGGGAGCGGGGTTCAGGATTGGGAACACATGTACACCCGTGGCGGATTCATGTTGATGTATGGCAAAACCAATACAATATTGTAAAGTAATTAGCCTCTAATTGAAATAAATAAATTTAAATTAAAAAATAAAATAAATAAATTTATATTAAAAATATGAATCAAATGTTATTTGATTGACATGAATCGAATGTCAGTTGAAGTATGTATCCCTGTGTTAGTATTACTAGATTTAAATGTTATAACTTTATTGTATTATTCAATGGATCAAATTCTATCATTTTCTCCTCCATCTCAAAAGTTATCCTGGCTATATTTTTTTTCATTATTCATTCAGGTAGCTTGTAAAAGTTTTGTAAAAGTCCATTTAGTTTGTTTTTGTTATTGCTGTTCAGTCACTAAGCCATGTCCAACTCTTTGTGACTCCATGGACTGCAGTACACCAGCCTTCCTTGTCCTTTAATATATCCCAGAATTTGCTCCAATTCATGTCCATTGAGTCAGTGATGCCATTCAACCATCTCATCCTCTGTTGCCCCCTCCTCCTCTTTCCCTCAATCTTTCCCAGCATCAAGGCCTTTTCCAGTGAGTCAGCTCTTCAAATCAGGTGACCGAAGTATTGGAGCTTCAGCATCAGTTCTTCCAATGAATATTCAGGATTGATTACCTACAGGATTGACTGGTTTGATCTCCTTACTGTTCAGGGGGCTCTCAAGAGTCTTTTCCAGAACCATAATTTGAAAACATCAATTCTTCAGTGCTCAGCATTCTTTTTGGTCTGCTCTCACATCCAGACACGACTACTGGAAAACCATAGCTTTGACTATTCCATCCTTTGTCAGCAAAATGATGTCTCTACATTTTAATATGCTCTCTAGGTTTGTCTTTATATATAACTAAAGTGTTTAAAATACTAACAAGTATATCCCATAATAACAATATATTTTTGTGCATCTAAAAGTATTTAGATAAAGTAATATAATTTTCCTCATGGACTTTTCAACTTTAAAATTTTAAGTTTATATAAAATGTCAAAGTCAAAAGTAAAGAAACTGGGTTCATCTAGAATATGTCTGTCCAAATCCTAACTTTATGTTTAACCTTGGAAAAAAGAATCACTGAAAAATTGATTGCTTCTTTATAAAATAGAAATAATAATGTCTACTCATAAGCTTATTATAATAATTAAATGAGGTAATAATTATAAAATGCTTAGAATATCATTACCACATAACAAGCACTCAACAATTATTAATTATTATAGCTCAATGTTGACATTCAGATGGTAGGAATTGATACATTTGTACTAACTTTAAAAAAAATTTGGCTGACTTCTTGTCAAATGGTTGAAAATGATCTTCTCTGGTGAACTTGTAAATACCACCACTTCAACTTCCAAACAGAAAGTGAAATGAAGTGAAAGTCACTCAGTCATGTCCACTCTTTGCTACCCCATGGACTATTATAGCCTGCCAGGCTCATCTGTCCATGGAATTCTCTAGGCCAGAATATTGTAGTGGTTAGCTGTTCCCTTCTCCAGGGATCTTCCCAACCCAGGGATTGAACCCAGGGCTACCACATTGCAGGAGGATTCTTTACCATCTGAGCCCCAGGGAATGACTACCCACTCCAGTATTCTGGCCTGGAGAATTCCATGGACAGAGGAGCCTGGCAGGCTATAGTCCACGGGGTCACAAAGAGTTAGACATGACTGAGCAACTTTTACTTCACTTCGCTTTTCAACCTCTAAATGCCTGTTTTTCTACAAAATGTGTCCACATGCAACAATCAAAGTGGCTTAGCTGATGTCATTGTGATGAGTCAATGTTGAATTAGAGTGTTAAGGTTGTTATGATTATTCCTTCTGTTGTGAATAATCTTTGAGTGTTAAGGATGTATCATAGCATCATAGATTATTTCATGCTGACTTTTAAGCAACTAACAGATAAAATTTTACTTTATTAATTACTAAACTTTATACATTCATTCACATTTTTGTGGGGCTTCCTTGGTACCTCAGTGGGTAAAGAATCTGCCTGCAATGCAGGAGAAATGGTGTGATCCCTGCGTCAGAAAGATCCCCTAGAGAATGAAATGGCTACCCACTCCAGTATTCTTGCCTGGAGAATCCCAGAAACAGAAGAGCCTGGCAGACTGCAGTCCATGGGGTCACAAAGAGTTAGATTTTTGTGACAAAATTTTATATTTTCACATAAGGACATTTTTACTTTCTTTGTTGATTCATATATCACTTATTCCACTGTGCATTCATTTTCATCTGAATGGATTAGCTACAATCCCTAATATGACATTTAATCAGAACAATTCTAGGGAGCACTTTTGATTTTCTTCCTGACTTCATTGGGGATGTTAATTAATATGTTTTCAGTAGGCTTCACTTATATTTCTAAGTGGAATTTGTTTTCATGATTGAAAATTCAGTTCAATTAAATATTTTCATTGGCATATATTGAATCAGTCATGTAATTTCCTTCTGTTTTCTATTAATGTGTTATAGCAAGCCATCCTTGCATTACTTAACTGCTGAATTCAAGTTTTACATAGATATTTTTTTACATTTTACACCTATGTTCATAAGTGCATATTAATGGCTTTTTGGGTATTTGAATAATGACTTCATTTGCCTTCTGAGAAAAGTCAATCAGGTTTTTCTTTTTTTCTGCATCAAAAATTGTGTGCTTAATGTTGTGCTTCAGACAACAACCAGACATTTAAATATTTCTGATGATAAGATCCAGGTTTGTTTAATCTTATCTGGGTTTACCTACACATCTGCAGCCAGCTGAAAAATTTGTTCTTGTTTGGCTGGGATGACAGGGCTTCAATTGGGGAAACTTGGCTCTACTAACGTTTCTGGTATTCACTAGGCTAGACCGAGTATATTTTCATAGCAAAGGCAGAGGACCAAGTGAAGAAATTAAAGTATGCAAGTGCTTTTTTGAAGATGCTACCTGAATTATATTTGTTTTGTCCCACTGGCCAAACCAAGTCACATGTCTAAGCCCATGGTCAATATGTGAAGGCATTATCAAAGAGGATAGATAAATAAAATTATGATAGTTTGGTTAAAAATCCACTTATAAATTAAAAGTACAGGACATGAAATATATGAAGATAGGATCGTGATTAAGAAATAATAGCTCTGATGCAAGTAATGAAGAATAATTACTTACTTGAGTATATGATCAAAATAATTATAAAGATATTAACATTAATGTACACAACAAACTAATTCAATTCTGTGTTTAAAATATGTTTAAATTACAGTAGATATTGTGTTAATTAGGATATTTATTACAACAAGATGCTTTTCCTTTAAAGAGAACTAGCAAAGCATTTCTTCAAGAATGGGATTTTGGTGTTGTAGTGCCATAGGAGAGTGGGCAATGGTGGAAAATTATTCCAATTGAGTGGTCTTGAGAAGAAAACAGGAATTGAAGGTGACTTTGAGAGATGGTGCCACATTTTGAAAGTCATCTATCTACTGCATGTTAATCTCATATTCTTTAAAGTAAAAGTCACAATTTGATTCAGAGTGAGCATTTCTGAAAAAAACAAAAAGTGCATGTTGTAGCTCTCCTGTCTTTGTGGGTAGCTGTGCATGACATACTTTTACCAGTTAAGTGGAAATAGATGTCCACAGCTCTGGAATTTCAAGTAAGCTATTGATTTTCAGTTTAAAAGGTACCAACAATTCCATTTACAAAAGCACCAAAAACACTTAGTATTAAACTTAACAAAAATAGGAAACCTATCAATGGAGAATTAAAAGTCTTTGCAAGTAATGGAGCTGAAAAAGCTAGATAACTTTAGAAAAAAAATGCACTGCAGTCTACATTATACCAGTCACGGAAATTAATTCAAGATATGCATCAACATAAAGCTGAAAATACAAGATTTCTAAAAGAAAATATAAATATCTTTGCAACCTGAATGTAGGCAAAGACTTTATGAAGAAACACTAAAGTATTAAACATAAATAATTAAATATGATACATTGAAATCCAGCAGAATTCCCACATATTAACTTGTGTATAATATGATAGATTAGATGAATACAGATATTAGAGATATTTATCTAAAATATGTAATTAACCTTTACAGTCAATACTTTGGCCACTTGATGTGAATAACCAACCCACTGGAAAAGACTGTGATGTTGGGAACCATTGTGAGCAAGAGGAGGAGTGGGCAGCAGAGGATGAGATGACTGGATGGCATCACTGACTCAGTGGACATGAGTTTGAGCAAACTCAGGGAGATAGTGAGGGACAGGGAAGCCTGGTGTGCTGCACTTTATGTGGTCACAAAGAATTGGATACAACTTAGCAACTGAATAGCAGTAACAATCAATAATAATAAGTATAAGAATGGGAAAAAAAAACCTTGTATATACACTTCACAATAAAGATACACAAATAGCCATTACACACACAAAAACTTGCTCAGCCCCTCTTGTCAACAAGGAAATGTGAATTAAAATTATAATGATATGCAATTACTCCCATCAAAGAATGATTAAAATTAACAAAGGTTGAAACATTAAATATTATACAGAATGAGGGATAACCAACATCCTCATATATTCTTAGTGGGACTTAAGGAAAAGTAACAAATCAGTAAATAGGCCACTAAGATAAAGGGCAACATAGTGGCCATTATGAAAGAAATTCAGAGGACTAGAAATCTATTCCTTCATGATGAGCACTACAGAACGTAAGTCATAAATTCAATTAATGACTTGCTCAGTAATCACTGACTTCTCTGATGGCTCAGCAGGTAAAGAATCTACCTGCAATTCAGGAGATGCAAGAGATGCAGGTTCAATCCCTGGGTAGGGAAGATCTAAAGAAGGAAATGGCAACCCACTCCAGTATTCTTGCTTTAAAAGATCCCATGGACAGAGGACCCTGGCAAGCTACAGTCAAAAGGTTCACAAAGAATCGGGCACAACTGACCAACTGAGCATGCAGTGATCAAAATAAAATCTAAGTTCCATCCATGGCCCACAACACTTGAAGCATATGAATCCCCATTTGACTACTTTTATCTCCTATTACATTTTTCTCAATTTACTTTATTTTAGTCACAGTAATATCTTTCCTTATATACATTATTTTTTTTTCCTGATTCAAAATATCATACATTCTATGTCTACATAATGCTCTTTTCCCAGATCTCCATATGGCTCAGTTTCTGATTTTATTTATCTATCTCCTTTAATCTCACCTTTACAGAAACAACTTTACTGATATTCACGTTTTATCATAGATAGGCCAATAGATAGGCTAACTATTGTATATATATACATAATCACCACTCTTATCTATCATGAAATTTGTTGTATACTATCTGTCACACCTTACTAGAATATGAGTTGCATTACAGATTGTACCTCTTTTGTTCACTGCTGTATTTCCAATGGATAGCATGGAGCTGGAACATAGTCACTAATCCAGTGATTTTTTTTTTTATCATGTAAACATTTAATTTTTTACTGAAATATAGTTGATTTAAAATATCATGTAAGTTTCAAACATATAGAACAGCAATTCAGTTATATATATATAGATAGATAGATAGATAGATTAATCCCAGCCTCCAAATTTATCTATCTTTTCCCCAAACCCATCTTCCCCTTTGGTAACCATAAGTATGCTTGCTTTGTGTTTCTTTTTTTTTTTTTAATTTTATTTTCTTTTTTAACTTTACAATATTGTATTGGTTTTGCCATATATCGAAATGAATCCGCCATAGGTATACATGTGTTCCCCATCCTGAACCCTCCTCCCTCCCCATACCATCCCTCTGGGTCGTCCCAGTGCACCATCCCCAAGTATCCAGTATTGTGCATCGAATCTGGACTGGCAACTCGTTTCATATATAATATTATACATGTTTCAATGCCATTCTCCCAAATCATCCCACCCTCACCCTCTCCCACAGAGTCCAAAAGACTGTTGTATACATCAGTGTCTCTTTTGCTGTTTTGTACACAGGGTTATTGTTACCATCCAGTGATTTTTGAAAAAATGAATTCACGGTAGTTTACAGTTTGGCATCTGGGGAAGTTGCCCTTTCAAAACATATGGTTAAGGCTTTGTAACTATCAATACCTGTGTTTTGCAAATCATTTTGTAGATTTGACTTAAATACAAGATTTCCCTTTCTACATAATCCACAATATGGCCAAAGTAAATTATGAGGTAGCATCTGTATCATTGGTACTGATGTTAAAAAAAATCATGAATATTCAAATATTTTACCAATGTCTTTAATTATGCTGAGCATGTGTTTTTAAGACACACACACTTTTCCATCGCATATTAGGAGTTCTGTGGCTGCCTACACAGTATTCAACATGTGGAGAAATTGATTACTGCAGAGTATGCATGGTTATAGCTCTTAGAGATCTGATTTGTTTGAGATATGATTTGTTCAGAATTGTCAAAAAACAAATGGCTACTGATTAAATTTAAGCCAATATTCCAGACACATACTACTTCTTAATTAGAAAAAGAAAAATAATACATAAATAAGAAACTGTGTTCTATTTACATGATGAATTTTGTAACATTTCCACTTATAGAACAGTTTAGACTATATGAACCTGGTATTGATATATCTATATCAATCTATATCAAATATAGAAATAAAACAAGATATCAGATATATCATACTTGTAAGGAATAGAAGGTGACTTCTGCTGATTCATGTAGAAAATAATTAAAGAAATATCCAGTAGCCACATAAATTGGGGTAGAAATGGAAAAGCAATTCCTAGAATGGAATCTTATATGTTGACATAGAACTAAATGAGGACCCCGGTGAAACTGGGGATGTTGACCTTTGAATTCTCATGAATTTTCTCTGTCAGTGGAAGAAGGTCCTTCATCCCCAGCAGTAGTGGTTTCCCCATCTACATAAGTGGGTTCCCTACCCCCAGTGGCACTGACCTCTCTACCCACAGTCATATATTTCTTTCCATTTCTGTCTGAGGCAGAAGGGAACAGACTCTATTGGCCTCCTCTGGGACAGTTGCCATGCAAGACACTGTTGATTCATCTCAGAACTCATGGCCAACATCCCACTTTGCATCAAGACCAATAGCTGGACACAAGTCACTGCAGTTCCCTAAAGTTGAGGTACACTGTGAGACTTATGAATAGACATGTTATACTTCAAAGAAACTACTTGGCTTCTACCTTACACACACAAAAATCAAAGACCATATGTGTGAATAGGTAATTAGGGTACGGGACACTAATGTTAGAAATATAGAGTTGGATATAATGAATAGCACAGGCTCACTACACACAGATTCTATGTTCAGTGTTTCAACTCAAGAAGTCAGGAAGGGCTCTAACAATTTGTTTAGTTGTGTGGCTGAGACAAGGAGTCCCACAGTGAGCAAGCTGGAGAAGCCAAACCCATCTTGGTTTAATGTAAAGGAAGGGATTCGAAGACTTAGAAAGATTGGAAATGCTAGTGTTCCTAGAAGTTGTGGTATCTGGGCCACCCTACAACCAAAAATGAGGCACAGTGCCTACTGGGCCTCTTGGGTCTTTGGAGATAATGGAGTCCATCTGGTTATATTACTCCAGCCCTTTCACCAAGTGAACAAAAAAGCTGCTAGTTTTGAGTGGGGTACAGAACAAGAGAGGACTCTGTAGCAGATCCAAGCTGCTGTGCAAGTTGCTCACCACATCAGGAATATGGCCCAACAGACCCAGTGGTGTCAGCAGAACATAGAAATACTGTCTGGATTCTGTCTCGACCCCTCAGCTGGAGAGTAATGCAAACCTTAGCATTTTACTGCAAATCCCTGCCATTCTCTGCAGATATGTATCCTCCTTTTGAGAAACAGCTCTTGGCCTGCAATTGAGCCTTAGAGACTGAATGCTGATTGATGGGCCACTAGGTTTCCATGCGACCTGATCCTCTCATCAGGAGCTGGGCATTATCTGATCTACCAAGTCATAAAGTTGCACATGCACAGCAACATTCCATCATCAAATCAAAGTGGTATATATGTAACAGAGCCTGAAAAGGCCCTGAAGGTATGAGTACATTACATGAAGAGTGGCCCAAATACCGATGATCTCTACTCCTGCTGCACCATCTTCTCCCTGCCAGCTTGCAGTTATGGCTTCATAGGCAGTAACTAAGATCAGTTAACAGAGCAGAAAAGACACCAGGCTTTGCAGATGGTTTGCAGATGGTTCTGTAGAAATGAAGCTGACATCTGTGGAAACACAGCCCCATTTTGGAACATCCCTGAAGGACATGGTGAAGGGAAATCTTCTCAAAGCAGTGCACTTGATTAGCCACTTTGTTCTGCAGGAGAAATAGCCAGAAATGTGATTGTCTACTGATTCATGGACTGTGGCCCATGGAATGGCTGAAATATCAGGGATTTAAAAGGAACATGATTGAAAAATTGGTGACAGAAATATTTAGGGGAAAAGTATGTAGTTTGGCATCTCTGACTGGCAAAAAAGTGAAGATATTTGTGTTCCAAATGAAGGCCCATCAGTGGGTGACCTAAGCAGAGGAAGATTTTGACGATCAAATACATCAAAATGTATTGGCCAGTTGGCCAGTTCTGTAAGAGCAGTTACTTCCCCCAGCCTCCCTTGTCATTTTCCGGAGCTCCCGAACAAGGTGACCCTGATAGCAGGGAGGTAGGCTACTCATGAGATCAAGAGCATGGACTTGAGTTCGCAAAGGTCAGTTAGCATGAGAGCATCAAAGAACAGTGCCAAGACCTCATATGGAACCAATCTCTGGCATGACCATCCAGCTGCCTGGTGGCAGGCTCACCATGTCCATCATGAAGAGGTCAAACAGGAGATGACAAGAGTGAACATCAACATTCTAGGAATCAGTGAACTAAGATGGACTGGAATATGTGAATTTAACTCAGATGACAACTATATCTACAACTGTGGGCAGGAATCCCTTAGAAGAAATGGAGTAGCCATCATAGTCAACAAAAGAGTCCAAAATACAGTACTTGGATGCAATCTCAAAAATGACAGACTGAACTCTGTTCATTTCCAATGCAAACCATTCAATATCACAGTAATCCAAGTCTATGACACGACCAGTAACATTGAAGAAGCTGAAATTGAACAGTTCTATGAAGACCTACAAGACCTTCTAAAACTAACACCCAAAAAAGATGTCCTTTTCATTATAGGGGACTGGAGTGCAAAAGTAGGAAGTCAAGAAACACCTGGAGTAACAGGCAAACTTGGCCTTGGAGTACAGAATGGAGCAGGGCAAAGGCTAAAAGAGTTCTGCCAAGAGAGTGCACTGGTCATAGCAAACACCCTCTTCCAACAACACAAGAGAAGACTCTACACATGGACATCACCAGATGGTCAGCACTGAAATCAGACTGATTATATTCTTTGCAGCCAAAGAAGGAGAAGCTCTATACAGTCAGAAAAAACAAGACTGGGAACTGACTATGGCTCAGATCATGTACTCCTTAATGCCAAATTCAGACTGAAATTGAAGAAAGTGGAGAAAACCACTAAACCATTCAGGTATGACCTAAATCTAATCCCTTATGATTATACAATGGAAGTGAGAAATAGATTTAAAGGACTAGATCTGATAGACAGACTGCCTGAAGAACTATGGATGGAGGTTTGTGACATTGTATAGGAGACAGGAATCAAGACCATCCCCCAAAAAAAAGAAATGCAAAAAAGCAAAATGGCTCTCTGAGGAGGCCTTACAAATAGCTGTGAAAAGAAGGGAAGCAAAAAGCAAAGGAGAAAAGGAAAGATATACCCATTTGAATGCAGAGTTCCAAAGAATAGCAAAGAGAGACAAGAAAGACATCCTCAGGGATCAATGCAAAGAAATAGAGGAAAACAATAGAATGGGAAAGACTAGTGATCTCTTCAATAAAATTAGAGATACCAAGGGAACATTTCATACAAAGACGGGAACAATAAAGGACAGAAATGGTAGGGACCTAAGAGAAGCAGTAGATACTAAGAAGAGGTGGTAAGAATACACAGAAGAACTGTACAAAAAAGATCTTCATGAAACAGATAATCACGATGGTGTGATCACTCGCCTAGAGCCAGACATCCTGGAGTGTGAAGTCAAGTGGGTCTTAGGAAGCATCGTTATGAACAAAACTAGTGGAGGTGATGGAATACCAGTTGAGCTACTTCAAATCCTGAAAGATGATGCTGTGAAAGTGCTGCACTCAATGTGCCAGCAAATTTGGAAATCTCAGCAGTGGTCACAGGACTGGAAAAGGTCAGTTTTCATTCCAGTCCCAAAGAAAGGCAATGCCAAAGAATGCTCAAACTACCTCACAATTGCACTCATCTCACACGCTGGTAAAGTAATGCTCAAAATTCTCCAAGCCAGGCTTCAGCAACATGAACTGTGAACTTCCTGATGTTCAAGCTGGTTTTAGAAAAGGCAGAGGAACCGGAGATCAAATTGCCAACATCCTCTGGAACATCGAAAAAACAAGAGTTCCAGAAAAACATCTATTTCTGCTTTATTGACTATGCCAAAGCCTTTGACTGTGTGAGTCACAAAAAACTGTGGGAAATTCTGAAAGAGATGGGAATGCCAGACCACCTGACCTGCCTCTTGAGAAACCAATATGCAGGTCAGGAAGCAATAGTTAGAACTGGACATGAAACAACACACTGGTTCCATATTGGGAAAGGAGTACATCAAGGCTGTATATTGTCACCCTGCTTATTTAACGTCTATGCAGAGTACATCATGAGAAATGCTGGGCTGCAGGAAGCACAAGCTAGAATCAAGATTGCTGGGAGAAATATCAATAACCTCAGATATGCAGATGACACCACCCTTATGGCAGAAAGCTAAGAAGAACTAACGAGCCTCTTGATGAAAGTGAAAGAGGGGAGTGAAAAAGTTGGCTTAAAGCTCAACTTTCAGAAAACTAAGATCATGGCATCTGGTCCCATCACTTCATGGCAAATAGATGGGGAAACAGTGGAAACAATGTCAGACTTTATTTTTCTGGGCTCCAAAACAACTGCAGACGGTGATTGCAGCCATGTAATTAAAAGACTCTTACTCCTTGGAAGGAAAGTTATGACCAACCTAGACAGAATATTAAAAAGCAGAGACATTCCTTTGCCAACAAAGGTTCGTCTAGTCAAGGCTATGGTTTTCCCTGTGGCAAGGGGTAAACCACTCAAGGCTATGGTTTTTCTAGTGGTCAGGTATGGATGTGAGAGTTGGACTATAAAGAAAGCTGAGCACCAAAGAATTGATGCTTTTGAACTGTGGTGTTGGAGACGACTCTTGAGAGTCCCTTGGACTGCAAGGATATCCAACCAGTCCATCCTAAAAGAGATCAGTCCTGGTTCTTCATTGGAAGGACTGATGTTGAAGTTGAAACTCCAATACTTTGGCCACCTGATGTGAAGAGCTGACTCATTTGAAAAGACTGTGATGCTGGGAAAGATTGAGGGCAGGAGGAGAAGGGGCCGATAGAGTATGAGATGTTTGGATGGCATCACAGACTCGATGGACATGGGTTTGAGTATACTCTAGGATTTGGTGATGGTCTGAGAAGCTTGGTGTGCTATGGTTCATGGTGTCGCAAAGAGTCGGACATGACTGACCGACTGAACTGAACTGAACTGATCATAAATTCACACTATACATTCATTTCAAGTTACAATAAAGCATTCCGTACCTTTTAGCTTTCCTTTTAAAACAGAAATAGTTACAAAATCACTTATTTAAAGTTATGCTGTATTTAAAAAGAGTTGTGCAGAGCAAATCAATTAGAAGAGCAAAGGGATATTTCATCTCAAGAACTTTAATAGTTTCACATCATACATAGATTACAAGTTTATTAAACGTGATTTAGTGACCAGTGAGAAACTCATTCATAGTTTCACTCAATTTTATTATCATTAAACTTAGGTGTTATTATTTTTTACTGTGGATTATCTGGTGGTTTAGTTGTTAAGTCGTGCCCAACTCTTGTGACCTCATGGACTGTAGCCTGCCAGGCTTCTCTGTCCATGGGATTTTCCATGCTAGAATACTCAAGTGGGTTGCCATTTCCTTCTCCAGGGGATCTTCTGGACCCAGGAATCGAACCTAGATCTTCTGCACTGTAGGCAGATACCTGCATTGCAGGCGGGTTCTTTACTGACTGAACTGGGAGCGAGGCGCGGAATACCTGTTTAATGTCTCTAATTTCCATCTATAAAATAATGGACACATGTTTAGAGAAATATTTTCTAGGAGAAAGGAAGTTGGGGATTATGAAGATATAAAAAATGAGGCTGAGTCTTTTTCAGCCCCTCAATTCAACTTAATAAAGCCCTCTGGGAGTGATTACCTAGTGTTTCCTAGGGAGACAATGATTCAGTAACTATTCAATGCATCTTATTTTGCCACTGTTTAATCTTACCCTCTTCCGCCCCTCCCCCCAAAAAAGCACTCTTGAAGCTAGTGTTTATCTGACTAAAAAGTAGCTTTATTTCTTGTTGTTCAGGGCCCTTTCTGAATACTCTTGGAGATAAAGATTTATATGACAGGATCTATGACCAGAAGTGACTTCAGATGAAGCATACACTTTTAAAAGCTGAAGCAGTCAAGCAAAACATTTAAATAAAGAGAATAATATTGAAAGCTTTATAAATACAAATAAGTCCCTTTAGTAGGTCCATAATTTCCTTTTATTTAAAGTCATGAGAATGATGCTGTCAGGTAGAATTTTGAAAAATAAATCTGAATCATGAATATATTAGAAATATATATATCTGGCAAGATAAAATCTTGCAACAAAATGTAGATATTCTTTTGAGTAACATTTGCTACATTTGATACAATTATTCATTGAATTTTGCTTTTTTAATTAAAATGATCATTTTAAATGATTTATCTTTTAAAAATAGTGTTGTGACCCCTCATAATCTATGTGTGTTTACTCATAACAGGATGTAATAAAAATAAAACAATTACTCAAAGGAGAGAAATTTCAGCTACCACCTAATGTCTGTTTATTATTTTAGAAATCAACTATATTTGCAATAATACAAAATTTTTAATCAACTAAAGTGTTTTCTTTATTTGTAAACATAGCAGTTTTGTCTAAGAAATCACATTTAATATTCACATATTAAAAACACTTATAATTCTTGACACATGGTGCAATAGGAAATAATTTTGTATTCACATAACTAGCATTCAAGAGTTAGTAAGAATTGAATCTGATAAACTTTTTAGTTCTTTAGTAATCATTTTTATCTTTATGTTTTATTTTTATTCTATGGTTATATATGAATAAAAATAATTTATATCCATATATAATAAATGCTTGCATTCACATATAAGCAGATTTTAAATATATATATATAAACAGAGATGGGTATATATTTATGAATCATAAATACATCAAAGAGCTATCTGATTTATTTAAAAATCTGTGCTTCATATTTTCTGTGATTTAATAACACAATTTCAGATGTGGAAAAACCCATATGTAAATGATGTCATTGCACTTATATTTGCAGTGACGAAGCAACTTGAATGTGTTGAAATCTAAATTAATCTTCCCATAATATCTTTCTAAATATAATTTAAGTTCTTTGTATACCTGTAGAATTTTCCTTGTTTTTATATTAGGAATTGTAAAAAATATAAAACTATAATTTTAAAGATGGATATTTTTTTATTATTTTCTTTGTAGTCATGAGTATGCTATGTCTAAAGATTTAAAGATTCTCATAGTTATTTCTCTGGATGTTACATACTGAATCAATTCTAATTTTCTAATTGGTTCTTTTGGCTTTTCTATGCTTTATTTTAATGGACATCCTCCTAGCTTCAGCTAGACATACTTTATCACAGTAAAGCATAAACCTTTTCCCATGGCTTATTAAAAACTTTAATTGAGAGGTATTAGCAAACCATACTGCTATGACATAAGTCAGTTCAGTTCAGTTCAGCCACTTAGTCATGTCTGACTCTTTGCCACATCATGAACCGCAGCACGCCAGGCCTCCCTGTCCATCACTAACTCCCAGAGTATACTCAAACCCATGTCCATCAAGTCAGTGATGCCATCCAACCATCTCATCCTCTATCGGCCCCTTCTCTTCCTGCCCTCAATCTTTCCCAGCATCACGGTCTTTTCAAATGAGTCAGCTCTTCACATCAGGTGGCCAAAGTATTGGAGTTTCAACTTCAACATCAGTCCTTCCAATGAAGAACCAGGACTGATCTCTTTTAGGATGGACTGGTTGGATATCCTTTTAGTCCAAGGGACTCTCAAGAGTCTTCTCCAACACCACAGTTCAAAAGCATCAGTTCTTCGGTGCTCAGCTTTCTTTATAGTCCAACTCTCACATCCATATCTGACCACTAGAAAAACCATTGCCTTGACTAGATGGACATTTGTTGGCAAAGCAATGTCTCTGCTTTTTAATATTCTGTCTAGGTTGGTCATAACTTTCCTTCCAAGGAGCAAGTGTCTTTTAATTACATGGCTGCAATCACCATCTGCAGTTATTTTGGAGCCCAGAAAAATAAAGTCAGCTATAGTTTCCACTGTTTCCCCATCTATTTGCCATGAATGATGGGACCAGATGTCATGATCTTAGTTTTCTGAAAGTTGAGCTTTAAGCCAACTTCTTCACTCCCCTCTTTCACTTTCATCAAAAGGCTCTTTTAGTTCTTCTTCACTTTCTGCCATAAGGGTGGTGTCATCTGCATATCTGAGGTTCTTGATGTTTCTCCCAGCAATCTTGATTCTAGCTTGTGCTTCTTCCAGTCCAGCATTTCTCATGATGTACTCTGCCATAGAAGTTAAATAAGCAGGGTGACAATATACAGCCTTGACGTACTCCTTTCCAATTTGGAACCAGTGTGTTGTTTCATGTCCAGTTCTAACTGTTGCTTCCTGACCTGCATACAGGTTTCTCAAGAGGCAGGTCAGGTGGTCTAGTATTCCCATCTCTTTCAGAATTTCCCACAGTTTATTGTGATCCACACAGTCAAAGGCTTTGGCATAGTCAATAAAGCAGAAATAGATGTTTTTATGGAACTCTCTTGCTCTTTCAATGATCCAGCAGATGTTGGCAATTTGATCTCTGGTTCCTCTGCCTTTTCTAAAACCAGCTTGAACATCAGGAAGTTCACAGTCCATGTATTGCTGAAGCCTGGCTTGGAGAATTTTGAGCATTACTTTACCAACGTGTGAGATGAGTGCAATTGTGAGGTAGTTTAAGCATTCTTTGACATTGCCTTTCTTTGGGACTGGAATGAAAACTGACCTTTTCCAGTCCTGTGACCACTGCTGAGATTTCCAAATTTGCTGGCATATTGACTGCAGCACTTTCACAGTGTCATCTTTCAGGATTTGAAGTAGCTCAACTGGTATTCCATCACCTCCACTAGCTTTGTTTGTAGTGATGCTTCCTAAGGCTCACTTGACTTTACATTCCAGGATGTCTGGCTCTAGGTGAGTGATCACACCATCGTGATTATCTATTTCATAAAGATCTTTTTTGTACAGTTCTTCTGTATATTCTTGCCACCACTTCTTAATATCTACTGCTTCTGTTAGGTCCCTACCATTTCTGTCCTTTATTGAGCCCATCTTTGCATGAAATGTTCCCTTGGTATCTCCAGCTGTCTTGAAGATATCTCTAGTCTTTCCCATTCTATTGTTTTCCTCTATTTCTTTGCATTGATTGCTGAGGAAGGCTTTCTTATCTCTCCTTGCTATTCTTTGGAACTTAAGTACTGCATGTATAAAATAGTATTTGTATAACTGTATACATGTATTTGTTACCTAGGAGGTCAATAACTATTAAGTAACAGGTATAGTCTTTCAAAGACTTCCTTGTAGCTCAGCTGGTAAAGAATCCACCTGCAATTTGGGTGACCCTGGTTCATTTCCTGGGATGGGTAATTCCCTTGGAGAAGTGATAGGCTACCTACTCCAGTATTCATGGGCTTCCCTTGTGGCTCAGATGGTAAAGAATCCACCTGCAATGTGGGGGACCTCAGTTGGGAGATCCCCTGGAGCAGGGCATGGCAACCCACTCCAGTATTTTTCCTGGAGAATCTCCATGTACAGAGGAGACTGGTGGGCTACAGTCCATGGGGTCATAAAGAGCTGGACATGACTGAGCAATTAAGCACAGAACATATTCTTTCAAAAATATTTTCAGTAAAATTTGGAAGGCATGATTTTAAAAATATACTACTGGTGTATCCAAAATCACCGTGAAGTGTGACTGCAGCCATGAAATTAAAAGACAGTTGCTCCTTGGAAGAAAGGCTATGACAAACCTAGACAGCATATTAAAAAGCAGAGACATTACTTTGCTGACAAAGGTCCATCCAGTCAAGCTATGGTTTTTCCAGTTGTCATGGATGGATGTGAAAATTGGACCATAAAGAAGGCTGAGCTCCAAAGAATTGATGCTTTTGAACAGCTGGAGAAGACTCTTGAGAGTCCCTTGGACAGCAAAGAGATCAAACCAGTCAGTCCTAAAGTAAATCAAACCTGAATATTCATTGGGAGGACTAATGCTGAAGCTCCAATACTTTGGCCACTTGATGTGAAAGAGTTGACTTGTTGGAAAAGACCCTGAATGCAGAAAAGAATGAAGGCAGGAGGAGAAGGGGATGACAGAGAATAGGATGGTTGGATGGCACCACTGACTCAATGGACATGAGTTTGAGCAAACTCTGGGAGTTGGTGATGGACAAGAAAGCCTGGTGTGCTGCAGTCCGTGGGGTCAAAAAGAGTTGAACACAACTTAGCAACTTGAAGAACAACACCAACTTTTTGAGTTATCATAGATGTATGTCCAGAAATATAATGTAGTGAGGGCTTAGTTTCTTTATTTTAAATGTCTAATTTGAGTGTAGTTAGTGGCACATAAAAATGCAGGAAACGTCTGCACTGTCTTACAGCAATAATGATCCCCAAGGCCTTACTTTGTTGAGGGTTCCAATAGAAAAGGAGAACAAGGCAAATTGTGAGTGACAGGGTCCATGTCCTCCCTTATTTCAATCCTATTTTTTATCCTGAATTTGAAACTTTACCGTCATACCCCCCATTACTCAAGTCATGAACTTAAGTCAAAAGATATTTAAAATGTTCCTTCCCTCTTCTCAGCATCAAGTCTGACTGCTTCCCTCTATTAAATATTTATTCTATCATTTTTAACCTTAAATGTTATTTTTTTATATCTCATACCTTGTCTTATGTTCTTTTTTAGGTTTCTAATTTAATTATTATGATCCTTACACAATGGGATTCCTGGTATTTCGCTTTACTTACCTCATATCTGACTTCCGCAGTTTGCTTTATGTACAAAATAAATCTGATTTGTCATCATGTTCCTTAAAATCCTCTTCAGACATAACATGAGCCTTTTTGCAGGAGGCATCAGCCCCATCCACTCTCTTCACCATGATCTCTCACCTCGATGTCAAATGTTTGCTTTGATATTACCAAACTACTGAAGTTTTCAATGCACACATTCTCTTCCTTGTCTCATTTTTTTTCCTTCTTTCTGGAGACCTTTTAATCTCTTCACTGGGTTTTCTCATCCTTATTCTTCAACACTTATCTGAGTTTTTTCCAATTGTAAAGAGACTTCTTTGACAAATCTGACCTATCTTAGACTTTCCGTCCTGTAAAAGTTACCTCTTCTACAATGTCATAGTATCCTGTGACATTATATATAACATATTTACATCTCTTTTCTGTTGCTTTACCTGTTCCAAGTCATATGGTAAACTCACGTGGGAATATCAATGTAGTGCATATGTATACAGGATCAGCTGAAGCAAAGTCAGTTTGTCATGGTTCTACAACTGGATTGAAAGGAACTTCTACCTTATTCATGTTGTCTCTTCATCCTATTCAGAAAAACCCCCTTGAGAAGGAAAGGGTGACCCACTCCAGTAGTCTTTCCTGGGGAATTCCATGAGCAGGGGAGCCTGGTGGGCTACAGTCCATGGTGTTGCAAAGAGTTGGGCATGACTGAGCACATAGCATAGTACTTCATCCTATTCTTTACCTTCACTGTTGCCACAGCATTTTCATAATATCCCTAGGTATTTCTCAAACCATAATGTTGACTTGAGACATGTTTGCTGATTGTCCCAAATAAATTGTCTACATAAAAGCAAATAAATAACATATGTGCAGCTATTGACTCCCTTCTTGATAAAAAGTGCTAAAAATTTAACCTGAATTTGTGGATTAGGTATAAATTATTAACTAGGATAAAAGTAGATTATAAAATAAAACATTAAAGCCCTGTCAAAGTGACAGTTAACTAATAGTCCTTAGAGTTAAAATCTATCAGTTACTAGCTATATTAAGAAATTATATGTCATTGAACCAAGTTTCTGGGGTCCCAGTATAGCATTATTTAATAAAAAAGAAAATTATCTCACTTAAATGCAGATAAAATTATGAATTACATTCTCTTTTGTAGTAACCAAATGTTTTATTCTAACTTGAATCATGAGTGACACATCTTTGAAATATGTTAAATATAGGTAAAAAGACAGAGAACATCAGTGACAAAAAAGAGGCTGACTTTATTTTCCTCAGAATAATCAAGTAAAAGTCTACCTGGTAGATTTTTAAATTATTTTCTTCTTTATTAAATTAGCAAGTAGACTCCTAAACATTTATCTCATCAGTTCAGTTCAGTTGTACAGCCATGTAAAACTCTTCATGACCCCATGGACTCCAGTACTCCAGGCTTCCCTGTCTATTAACAACTCCTGGAACTTGCTCAAGCTCATGTCCATCGAGTTGGTGATGCTATCCAATCATTTCATCCTCGGTGGTCCCCTTCTCCATCTGCCTTCAGTCTTTCCCAGCATCAGGGCCTTTTCTAATGGATCAGTTCTTCACATCAGGTGGCCAAAGTATTAGAGCTTCAGGATTAGTCCTTCCAATGAATATTCAGGACTGATTTCCTTTATGAATGATTTGTTTGATCTCCCTGGAGTCCAAGGGGCTGTCAAGAGTCTTCTCCAACATCATAGTTCAAACACATCTATTCTTCAGTCATCACGTTTCTTTATAGTCCAACTCCCATATCCATACATGACTACTAGAAAAACCATAGCTTTGACTATATGGATATTTGTTGGTAAAGTAATGTCTTTGCTTTTTAATATGCTGTCTATGTTTGTCATAGATTTTCTTACAAGCAGCAAGCATCTTTTAATTTCATGGCTGCTGTCACCATCTGCAGTGATTTTGGAGCCCCCCCAAAAAAAGTCTCTCACCGTTTCCATTGTTTCCCAATCTATTTACAATGACATGATGGGACTGGATGCCATGATCTTCATTTTTAGAATGATGACTTTTAAGCCAGCTCTTTCACTATCCTCTTTCACTTTCATCAAGAAGCTCATCAGTTCCTTTTCACTTTCTGCCATAAGGGTGGTTTCATCTGCATATCTGAGGTAATTGATATTTCTCCCTGAAACTTGATTCCAGCCTGGGCTTCATCCAATGCCACATTTGCCATGATGTACTCTGCATATAAGTTAAATAAGCAGGGTGACAATATACAGCCTTGAAGTACTCCTTTCCCAATTTGAAACCAGTCTGTTGCTCCATGTCTGGTTCTGACTATTGCTTCTTGACCTGCATATGGATTTCTCAGAGACAGATATGGTAGTCTGGTTTTCCAGTCTGTTTCAGAATTTTCCAGAGTTTGATGTGATCTACACAATCAAAGGCTTTAGCTCAATCAATGAAGCAGAGTTAGATGGTTTGCTGAAATTCTCTTGCTTTTTGAATGATCCAGTGGATTTTGACAATTTGATCTATGGTTTCTCTGCATTTTGTAAATCCAGCTTAAACATCTGGAAGTTCACAGTTCATGTACTTTTGAAGCCTGGCTTGGAGAATTTTGAGCATTACTTTACTAGTGTGTGAGATGTGTGCCACTGTGCGGTAGTTTGAGCATTCTTTGGCATTGCCTTTCTTTGGGATTGGAATGAAAACTAACCTTTTCCAGTCCTGTGGCCACTGCTGAAATTTCCAAATTTGCTGGCATATTGAGTGCAATACTTTCACAGAATCATCTTTCAGGATTTGAAATAGTTCAACTGGAATTCCATCACTGCCAATATCTTTGTTTGTGGCAATGGTTCCTAAGGTCCACTTGATTTTGCACTCCAGAATGTCTGGCTTTAGATGAGTGATCAGACCATCACCGTTATGTGAGTCATTAAGATCTGTTTTGTATAGTTCTTCTGTGTATTTTTGCCACCTCTTATTACTATCTTCCATGCCATTTCTGTCCTTTATTGAGCCCATCTTTGATTGAATGTTCCCTTGGTATCTAATTTTCTTGAAGAGATCTCTAGTCTTTCCCATTCTTATGTTTTCCTCTATTTTTTTTTTTGTTTGTTTGTTTGCATTAATCACTTAGGAAGTCTTCCTTAGATCTTTTTGCTATTCTTTGGAACTCGGAATTCAGATGGATATATCTTTCTTTTTCTCACTTACCTTTGGCTTCTCTTCTTTTCTCAGTTATTTGTAAGACCTCCTCAGACAATCATTTTGCCTTTTTGCATGTCTTCTTCTTGGGGATGGCTTTGATCACTGCCTCCTCTACAATGTTATGAACCTCTGTCTATAGTTCTTCAGGCACTCTATCAGACCTAATCCCTTGAATCTACTTGTCACTTCCACTGAATAATTGTAAGGGATTTGATTTATGTCATACCTGAATGATCTAGTGGTTTTCCCTAGTTTCTTCAATATAAGTCTGAATTTTCTATAAGGAGTTCATGATCTTAGCCACAGTCAGCTCCTGGTTTTATTTTTCCTGACTGTATAGAGCTTCTCCATTTTGCCACAAAGAATATCATCAATCTAATTTCATGATTGACCATTTTGTGATGTCCATGTGTAGAGTCCTCTGTTGTGTTGTTAGAAGAGAGTGTTTATCATTATCAGTGTGTTCTCTTGGCAAAACTTTGTTAACCTTTGCCCTGCTTCTTTTTGTACTCCAAGGCTAAACTTGCCTGTTACTCCAGGTATCTCTTGATCTCCTGCTTTTGCAATAATTACAGTCCCCTCTGATGAAAAGGACATCATTTTGATTTTTTGGTGTTAGTTCTTAAAGGTCTTGTAGGTCTTCACAGAACCATTCAGCTTCAGCTTCTTTGGAATTAGTAATTGGGTCATAGAATTGGATTTCTGTGATGTTGTCTTGGAAATGGTTTGTCTTGGAAACAAATAGATCATTTTATCATTTTTTTGATTGCACCCAAGTACGGCATTTTGGTCTCTTGTTTACTATGAAGGCTACTCCATTTTTCCTAAGGGATTCTTGCCCACAGTAGTAGATATAATGGTCATCTGAATTAAATTCTCCCATTCCAGTCAATTTTAGTTCACTGATTCCTAAAATGTTGATGTTGACTCTTTCCATCTCCTGTTTGACCACTTCCAAAGTACCCTGATTCATGGACCTAATAGTCAAGGTTCCTATGTAACATTGTTCTTTACAGCATCAGGCTTTACTTCCATCACCAATCATATCTGCAACTGGTGTTGTTTTTGCTTTGGCTCATTTTCTTCATTCTTTCCTGAGCTAATACTGCACTCTTCTCTAGTAGCTTATTGGGAACCTACCGACCTGGGGAGTTCATCTGAAAGATGAACTTTGTCATGAAAAGTTCAAGCTATGAACTTTCTCATATCTTTTAGCCTTTTTATGGAGTTCTCAAGGCAAGAATACTAAAGTGGTTTGCCATTCCCTTCTTCAATGGACCACGTTTTGTCAGAACTCTCCACCATGACCCATCCATCTTGTGTAGCCCTACATGGCATGGCTCAGAATTTCATTGAGTTAGACAAGGCTGTGATACAAGCCTTCCCTTGTAACTCAGCTGGTCAAGAATCTACCTGCAATGCAGGAGACCCCAGTTCTATTCATGGATCAGGAAGATCCCCTGGAGAAGGCATAGGCTACCTGTTCCAGTATATGTGGGCTTCCCTGGTAGTTCAGATGATAAAGAATCCACCTGCAATGCAGGAGATCTTGGTTCAATCCGTGGGTTCACAAGATCCTCTGGAGGACAGCATGGCAAGCCACTCCAGTATTCTTGCCTGGAGAAATCCCATGGACAGAGGAGCCTGGCAGGTTGTAGTCCATGGAGTTGCAAAGAGTTGAACATAGCACAACACAGCACAGTGATTTATCACATAGAAATTAATAATTATGTTTACACAAAAACCTGTACCCTGGGGTTTAAAGTAGCTTAATTTTTAATAGCTGGAAACTGGAAATATTGAGATGACCTTCAGTGGGTGAATCATTAAGCAGACCATAGTCCATTTCTAGGGTGAAATACTACTCAGTAATAAAAAAGGAGCATGTTATTGACACATGCAGCAACTTAGAATCTCCAGGGAATTATTCTTAGTGAAAAAGTCAATCCCAAAATATAACATGCTGGATAATTCCATCTATGTAACCTGAAAATGATAGAATTGCAAATGTGGGGAACAGATTAGTGTTTGCCAGAGGATAATGGAATAAAGCGATGGAAGGATGTGCTACTATGGCTATAAAAGAGCAATGGAAAAGATCCTCTGAAGATGGAAATGCTCTGTATCTTCAATGTTAATCACCTGTTATGACACTGATATTGTACTTTAGTTCTGCGAGATGTTAAAGGACACATGGGAGTTCATTATTATTTTGTACAAGTGAATTTGTAATTATCAAAGATTAAAAAGTTTAGGAAAGTAATTCTATTGGTAATTAAAGAATGTAAGGAAAGCTTCTATTTCTCTCTAGTGATGTGGTCTTTGAGATGTAGTAAGAAATGTGGATGTGATATATATTTTTAACCCCAAAGCACAGATCCATGTGAACTAGGAAGGCTCATTTTAATCTTATGCTATTTAATTTTTAAAATATATTGAGAATACAGACTACAAATTGCTCTAAATGTCAGTTATATAGTTTAAAAATAAGATAATAAATTTAACTATATATTAAGTAGCTGATTCCATTAGGCATTATTGTAACAATTAAATATTCTGTGATGTCAAAATATTTATAATCCTTTTTCACCAATAACAAAGCTAACATTTGGCAACTTTTTACTATCCTGGAAAAGCAAACAAAAGCACAGAAAGACATGGTACTAGATAAGTTAGTGTCACTAACTATAAAATACTAACCAGGTGGAATAATAACTCCTTACTAAAGTTTCTCAAAATGCAAAAAAAATGATTTATTAAAAATTGACTGCATGAGACAGGATTGATATCTTAAAATAATTACCTAAACAACTATGGTAATAGAGAAGGTTTAAAGCTACCTTGTATGAACTGCTGAACTGCTATGGGAAGTGGGGAAGGGTGGAGGTATGTGTGTTTGAGAATAATTACTGTTAATTACAAATTAAGTTCAAAAGGTGAGATTGTTTTTATTAAATACCTAATGTAGTATAATAGTTGAGTGAGTTGAGATACTGCTCCAGTTTAATCACAGTAGATATTCTATGACATTAATTGCACTTTAAAATGCATATATGAAATTAGATTTAAAATAAAGTGCTATAACCACTTTCAATCTGTTAACAGAAATATTAAAATATTTGAGAATAATTATTTTAATGATAAAACAATGTGATTGAGTTCAGTTCAGTTCAGTCGCTCAGTCATGTCTGACGCTTTGTGACACCATGAATCTCAGCATGCCAGGCCTCCCTATACATCACCAACTCCCAGAGTTTACTCAAACTATGCCCATCAAGTCAGTGATGCTATCCAGCCATCCATCCTCTTTCGTCCCCTTCTCCTCCTGCCCTCAACCCCTCCCAGCATCAGAATCATTTCCAGTGAGTCAACTCTTTGCATGAGGTGGCCAAAGTATTGGAGTTTCAGCTTTAACATCAGTCCTTCCAATGAACACCCAGGACTGATCTCCTTTAGAATGGACTGGTTGGACCTCCTTGTAGTCCAAGGGACTCTCAAGAGTCTTCTCCAACACCACAGTTCAAGAGCATCAATTCTTTGGTGCTCAGCCTTCTTCACAGTCCAACTCTCACATCCATACATGACCACTGGAGAAAGCGTAGCCTTGATGAAATGGACATTTGTTGGCAAAGTAATGTCTCTGCTTTTTAATATGCAATCTAGATTGGTCATAACTTTCCTTCCAAGGAGTAAGCGTCTTTTAATTTCATGGCTGCAGTCACCATCTGCAGTGATTTTGGAACCCCACCAAAAATAAAGTCTGACACTGTTTCCCCATCTATTTCCCATGAAGTGATGGGACCAGATGCCATGATCTTCGTTTTTTGAATGTTGAGCTTTAAGCCAACTTTTTCACTCTCCTCTTTCACTTTCATCAAGAGGCTTTTGAGTTCCTCTTCACTTTCTGCCATAAGGGTTGGTGTCATCTGCATATCTGAGGTTATTGATATTTCTCCCTGCAATCTTGATTCCAGCTTGTGCTTCTTCTAGCCCAGCATTTCTCATGATGTACTCTGCATATAAGTTAAATAAGCAAGGTGACAATATACAGCCTTGACATACTCCTTTTCCTATTTGGAACCAGTCTGTTGTTCCATGCCCAATTCTAACTGTTGCTTCCTGACCTGCATATAGGTTTCTCAAGAGGCAGGTCAGGTGCTCTAGTATTCCCATCTCTTTCAGAATTTCCCACAGTTTATTGTGACCCACACAGTCAAAGGCTTTGGCATAGTCAATAAAGCAGAAATAGATGTTTTTATGGAACTCTCTTGCTTTTTTGATGATCCAGCAGATGTTGGCAATTTGATCTCTGGTTCCTCTGCCTTTTCTAAAAACAGCTTGAACATCTGGAAATTCAGAGTTCACGTATTGCTGAAGCCTGGCTTGGAGAATTTTGAGCATTACTTTACTAGCATGTGAGATGAGTGCAATTGTGTGGTAGTTTGAGCATTCTTTGGCATTGTCTTTCTTTGGGATTGGAATGAAAACTGACCTTTTCCAGTCCTGTGGCCACTGCGGAGTTTTCCAAATTTGCTGGCATACTGAGTGCAGCACTTTCACAGCATCATCTTTCAGGATTTGAAATAGCTCAACTGGAATTCCATCACCTCCACTAGCTTTGTTCCTAGTGATGCTTTCTAAGGCCCACTTGACTTCACATTCTAGGATGTCTGACTCTAGGTCAGTGAACACACCATTGTGATTATTTTGGTTGTGAAGATCTTTTTTGTACAGGAACTTCAAATTTCCTATCTCTTTTATGTGTTATTTTTATTTGAAATATGTATTATTTTAGGTATTCATAATTTTATTCATTCATTTCATATATATTCATCCAATACTACCATATATGCAGTAATAATCACAGATTGAATCCACTTACCAAATGTAAAACACTAATTTAGGTTGCTAAATTATACACATTATGTCCACTTTTCACCTTCCTTGGTAAAGCTTGTTTTTATTTTGTAAATAAGAAACTGTTGATTTTTGTGTTAGGACAAAAACTCTAGTAAGGCACAAAGCTGTAGTAATATAACCCTAAATTATTTTTCTTCCCAGTCTCACATTGTGTACACTTGAGAATATAAACTATGTGATGTATATATATTAAATAACCTTTCTTTGGGTCTACTTAGTAAGTTTTGTAATATCAATGGAGTAAGTAAACAAAATTAGAGATTATTAGGAAAATATATTCCTAGAAATAAACAAAATTTTGGATTCCCATCATATCATGTACAGAAGATCCTGGCATTGATTCCTGAACTGTGAAGAATATTCCAGTGTCAGGTCGAATGAATTATTAATATTGTATCTGAATCAACAGTTTACTCTGTGATTTCAGGGAAATGTTCAAAGAAGCCAAGTGTTACTCTGATAGCACGTCAGTTATCTTAACCATTCTAACCACTCCAAGAAGTAAAATATTAGGGTTCCTCTTATCCTCCTCCTGTGGTTCATCTGTGCCCTCTCCTATTAATCACTCAGTTTTTATAATTAAGACATCAGAATAATGGGGCAAATCCTTCAGTTGTGCTAAAGGAGAGAACCCCATGCTGTCTTTTTGCCTCAAAATTATATCAGAAAATAGGTTCATCACTCCCCTTTTTCCATGGTATTTATCTCTTGGTTGTTGTTCAATCGCTAAGCCGCTTTTTGCAACCCCATGGACTGCAGCACGCCAGTCTTCCCTGTTCTTCACTATCTCTCAGAGTTTGCTCAGATTCATGTCCATTGAGTCAATGATGCCATTCAGCCATCTTGTCCTCTGTTGTCCCTTTCTCCCCCTGCTTTCAATCTTTCCCAGCATCAGGGTCTTTTCTAGGGAATTACCTCTTCACATCAGGTGGCCAAAGTATTGGAGCTTCAGCTTCAGCATCAGTCCTTCCAATGAACATTCAGGGTTGTTTTCCTTTAGGACTGACCTGTTTAGTCTCTTTGAAGTCCAGGGTATTCTCAAGAGTCTTCTCTGTCTCTCAGTTATTCTTTCCAAATTGTTAATAAAACCCCCAAATCTCATACTTTGTTCTCCTCTTCTGGATCTAGATAGAACATTGACTCTTGGATGGATAGGAACATAAGCTGCATGATTGGGGAAGCACTAGCTCTTACTCCTAGGTACCAGCTTAGTCTGTTATGTATCTGATTAAACAGGCCCTTCCCATACATAACCACAGTTTGGGGGTACAAGCTTTGCAGATGCATCTTTATTTATCAGAAAATTTTAGGCAGAAATGGTCACTCTGGAATTCTTAGATACACCTTGGCATGATCAAAAGTTGGAGAAATGATGGGCTCTAAGCCTTGAACTTGACCAATCCCTACAGTTTGACCAGAAATTATCATTTTAAGCATCAAACTGTAGCTGATTTCCACTGAGCCTTAGAGAATTCCAGGGCCTTTTCTAGGATGATAAGCATTTCTTGATTTTGAGCAATTCAAAATTTACCTATCAATAAGAATATTATATATGGTCTTGGGAGACTTAATTCTCTCAGCTGCTTATGATAGTTAAATATAGTAATATGCATATGTTAATATACATAAAATTCAAATTGTATGCTTAAACATATTAATGCATATACATATTTCATTATAATTATTAGAATATATAAGTAATATATACAAAAAGATTATCTTAAATAAACAAAGGAACTGAGGCTCAAAAAGAATAAGTGAATCATCCACACAAAACTTAATGATGACTTGAACACTAACTCTAATTTTCTACTATACATATGAAAAGCAGAAATATTCAATATAAGGTGACCATACAGAAAATTTACTTAATTGATAGCCATTACTTTTTCCAATGTAATTTGCTTTTATATTTTTAAAATACTTTATATATACAATATGTAAAATTTTATCACAATTACCTTATACTAAAATTTAAAAGTGGGTTTTTCAAAAAGAATCTTGAACAATGATGTTGAAAAATTGTGTTTAATGTTACTATCAGCATAAAAAAAAGAACATCACTTGCCTAAAGCAATGCTTAGTATTGTTCAGTTTTATTTGATAATGAACTAAATGTCATGAGAACCATAAATCATTACTTCTTACTATGTAGAAAAGGATATTGTAGCAGATATTTCTTAGATGGGATTTTAAAAAATAGATGTATTACTTTTCCTCTGACTTAATTACAGTAAATTTGGAATATTACAAATTTCAGGGGAAAAGGCAGCAACATCTGGAAATTAAATGCACAGATTCTGAAATTATACTGCTCAGGTATATGTCCAGGATCCAACATTACAGGAGTAGGATCTGGTAAAATGTCATTACTTTACAAGCTTCATATTTTTCATCTGTAAAACTGGAAAAATAAGAATATACACTTGTTGGACTGATGGTTTATTTGAATAAAGTGATCAACATAAATGTTCTTAAATAAAAAATTTGATATTTAATATGTTACCCCAGGAAACGTTGGCTGGTGTAAAAGCTTTGGTTTTTTAAAATAATAAAGAGAAAAACACATCTAGATAATTTTTCAGTATTGTAAACTATAAAAATAAATTTCTTTTCATATCACCACCAAAAAAGGTTTGCTAAAACATTGCAGTTATTTTCAATACCTTCATTTTAAAAGTTAGAAGTCACTTTTTCTCATTCTATTATTTACTGTCATTTAAATAAAACTAAATACATTAATGACAAAAGTATAGTCAAAGCTGTGGTTTTTACAGTAGTTATTTATGTGTGGATGTGAGAGTCGGATCATAAAGAAAGTTGAGGGCCGAAGAATTGGTGCTTTTGAACTGTGGTGTTGGAGAAGACTCTTGAGAGTCCCTTGGACTACAAGGAGATGCAACCAGTCCATTCTAAAGGAGATCAGTCCTGAATATTCACTGGAAGGACTGATGCTGAAGCTGAAACTCCAATACTTTGGCCACCCTATGCAAAGAGCCAGCTCATTAGAAAAGACCATGATGCTGGGAAAGATTGAAGGCGGGAGGAGAAGGGGATAACAGAGGACAAGATGGTTGGATGGCATCACCAACTCAATGGACATGAGTCTAAGCAGGCTCCAGGAGTTGGTGATGGACAGGGAAGACTGGCATGCTGCAGTCCATGGGGTCAGAAAGAGTTGGACACGATTGAGTGACTGAACTGAACTGAAATACAAGCACACATTTTATTATTTTTAAATTTGAATTTCACATTCACAAACATTTAATGGCTATAGTGATAAGATTTGAAGTTTTTTTTTTTTTTTTAATTCTGCTATAATTTCCAGGTGCAGTGGGTTATAGCAATTTACCATATATGTAATCTTCTCTTATACTGTTAGGTAATTGACTATGTGGTCCCTGTGTGCTAACTCTTGTCCAACTCTTTGAGACCCTATGAACTGTAGCCCACCTGCTAGGCTCCTATGTCTGTGGGATTCTCCAGGCAAGAATACTGGAGTGGGTTGTCATTTCCTCCTCCAGGGGATCTTGTGCACCGAGGGATCAAACCCAGGTCTCCAGCAACTCCTGCCTTGGCAGGCATATTCTTTTACCACTGAGGCATGTTGAAAGCCCAAAAAATAAACACTATTCACTTACTTTGTGGATAAAAGTTATGAAAAATTTATGCTGGCCTCTGTTTTTTCTGCATTATGATTACTAATGTTAAATAGCTACCATAGTGCAGTGACTATTAGAGTGAAACTTTATAATCAAAAGAAAACAACAAAATTGCCAAAATTTATGAAACTTTAAAGCATTTTAATTATTTATTCAAACATGGTTGCCATTTAACAACTTTTAAATCTTGAGTTTTATTTTTAGTTATAAAATGCAAGAAAACTGTTTTGAAATGCAGAAGTATTACATATATAGCTTAGAAGAGTTGTCACCATGCAATTATGGATTATTGTCAGAAACCTGCATTATGCTTGCCACTCACAATCACTGAATCAAACTCTCATCACCATAAATGCTTAATCTTTTATCAATCCTTATATAAATGAAAATACATATTAAATATTCCCTTATTTCTGTTCTCTCTTACCCAGTAAAATAGTAGGGAGATCCATTAATAATGTTGCGAGTAGTGTGAGTTCATTCATTTTTTTGCTCTACAGTTTACCATTATGTGACTATTTTAAAGTGTACTTATCAAATCTGTTGAAGGATATTTTGCTTGTTCCAGTTTGAGGCTTTTATGAATAATACTGTCAGAAAAAAAAAACATTTTACATGTATGTGTTTTGCACACACATATAGAGTCCTTTGGGTGTATACCATGGACTAAAATTGTTTGGTCATAGCATAACCTGTGTTCTGCTTTGATAGACACTGCTAATCAACTTTCCAAAATGGTTGTAAGAATTTACATTCAAATCAACAGAGTATAGAAGACCTAGTGGTTCCATATATTCTTCAGCTTTTGGTACTTTTCACTTTTAAAACAATTATTCTAGGAATGGTATACTATATCTTATTGTGGAATTAATTTATACTTTCTTATGTCCATTTGATTCATTACAACTGCTCTTTCTCCTTATTCTCTCCTTCTTCATCTTTTTGCTAGTCCTCCTCCTATGATTATGTGCATGCTTAAACTCTCAATCATGTCCAATTCTTTTGTGATCCATGGACTGTAGCCTGCCGGCTCCTCTGTCAATGGAATTATCCAGGCAAGAATACTGGAGTGGGTAGCCATTCCCTTCTCCAGGGGATCTTCCTGACGAAGGCATCAAACCCATGTCTCCTGTATTGAAGGCAGATATTTTACCATCTGAGCCACCAGGGAAGCCCATTTGGCCATGCATGGTATGCCATAACTCCCCTACCAGGGATGGAACCTGTGACCCATTTGGTCCATGGGGCACCACTGGACCACCGGGGAAGTCCTCCTTATGATTATGATTATTAGAGGCTGCTATATGCTAAAGCCTGAAAAAT
Source organism: Bos javanicus (assembly GCF_032452875.1). Classification (NCBI taxonomy): domain Eukaryota; kingdom Metazoa; phylum Chordata; class Mammalia; order Artiodactyla; family Bovidae; genus Bos; species Bos javanicus. Next base: position 15,272,207 of record NC_083883.1, read on the forward strand.
GCAGACTCATCACACACACAAAAAAAGAAAAAGCTAAAGGCTGACAAAGTTAGATTTACTGACCTGATGCAGCAAAGGGGAAACTCCAAGAGAACCAGAAAAATGCCACTTCACAAGAGAGATTAGGGAATCATCTTGTTGGAGGTGTAGCTCATCAGCAAATAAGTCTTAGGAAAGTCTAAAGGGAGCAAGAGTCTTGCCACAAGGCCAGGGCAGTTTAGGGACTAGGTAACACCGGTAAAATATGGAAGTGGAAAAGTGGTTCTATAGAAAAGTAATAATCATTAAAAGTAGAAATTATTATGGGATTTCACAGTTGCCACACGACCTTGGGAAAAACAAACCCTCCAGTTAATTTTGTAGCTGGTTTTATCTGTGCCTGTCCTCCCACTGTGATTAATGGCAAGGTTGCTTTTTCTCTTTTTTCAATACAAGTTAGTTTTCAATCTTTCAGCTACAGTCCAGTTTTTACTCTTTCATTATATATTCTGGATACAAGTTTATGTCATTTGATGCAATGGGACTATCATCTCCCATTCTCTGGCTTTCCCTTTTCCCCTCTTAATAATATCTGATGATTTTAATAAAGTACAATTCATCAATTTTTAATTAAGGGTTAGAGTTTGGTGTATGCAAAGTTCAGGAAGATATTTTTCCCTGTATTGTAGAAGATCTGTTAACTTGCCTTTCACATTAAGTCTGCAGTTCCTCTGGAATTGGTTTCTGTATGTAGTGTAAGGTAGGAATCTAGATAATGGAACTCATTTTTTTCATCTTTGCCTGTGAAAAGCCATATTGTCCAATAACTTTTACTGGAAAGAATATTATTTTTTACTGTGTTGCAGTGGTTCATTTTCTAAATTGGGTGACAATATATACAGGTGAGTCTGTTTTTACACTAAATTATTTTCCATAGGTCTATTTAGCTATCCTACCAGTATTTGGCTATTCTACCAATAATTATGGTAGTGATATAAGTCTTAGAAATGGCTAATATAAACTTCTACCTTTGTTCTCATTTTCAACTGCATCTTCAATTTTCTTTGCCACTTTGCAACACACACACATGCATACACACACACACACACACACACACACACATACTCACACCACAATATACCTGATGGGACGATGACTGGGGTTGCTTTGAATCTATAGTATTCTGTGTAACAATTTAAGGATATTTGCCAATTTAAAATTTTTCATTCTTCCAATCATTGAACATGAAATGGCTGATTTAATTTGTCTTTATTTTTCAGTTCAGTTCAGTTGCTCAGTTGTGTCTGACTCCTTGTGACCCCATGGACAAAAGCACTCCAGGCTTCCCTGTCCATCTCCAACTCCCAGAGCCTACTCAAACTCATGTCCATCGTGTCGGTGATGCCGTCCAGCCATCTCATCCTCTATCATCTCCTTCCCTTCCTGGCTTCAATCTTTCCAATCATCAGGGTCTTTTCTAATGAGCCAGCTCTTTGTATAGTGTTGCCAAAGTTTTGGAGCTTCAGCATCAGTCCTTCCAATGAATATTCAGGATTGATTTCCTTTAGGATGGATTTGTTTGATTTCCTTGCAGTCCAAGGGACTCTCAAGAGTCTTCTCCAACACCACAGTTCAAAAGCATCAGTTCTTCATCACTCAGCCTCTTTTTATGGTTCAACTCTCACCTCCATACATGACTACTGGAAACACCATAGCTTTGACTAGATGGACCTTTGTTGGCACAGTAATGTCTCTGCTTTTTAATATGCTGTCTAGGTTTGTCATAGCTTTTCTTCCAAGGAGCAAGTGTCTTTTAATTTCATGGCTGCAGTCACCATATGCTGTGATTTTGGAGCCCAAGAAAATAAATAATAAATACCTGTTGGTAAATATCAAAGTGTATAATTACTGGCTGTGGTAAGAATATGTTTCCTAATTTAAAAACACCTCCAAACTGTCTTCCAAAGTGGCCATACTATTTTGCGTTCCTATCAGCAGTGAACAAGATATTCTGTTGATCCACATTCTTACCCACATTTGGTGTTGCCTGTGTTCTGGATTTTGGCCATTCTAATACGTGTGTAGTAGGATCTAATTGTTTTAATTTATCTGATGATATATGATTGTAACATCTTTCTCTATGCTTATTTGCCAGATGTGTTTCTTCTTTGGTAAGGTGTCTGTTCTCATTTTCTGTCCACATTTTGATCAGCTTGTTTTCATTTTCTTATTGTTGAATTTTTTGAGTTATTTTGTATATTGGATATATTTGTGTGTATGCTCAGTCATGTCTGACTCTTTTTGACCCCACTATTTGTGGCCTGACTATAGCCTACCAGGTTCCTCTGTCCATTGAGATTCTCCCGGCAAGAATACTGGAGTGCGTTGCCATCTCCTCCTCCAGGGGATCTTCCTGATCCAGGGATTGAATTTCTTTACACTAGTGCCATTTGGGAACCATTTATTGGATAAAGGTCCCTAATTAGATGTCTTTTGTAAAGTTTTCTCTGACTGTGGCTTATCACCTCATTTTTTGGTCCATGTGTTCCACAGAACATTTTTAGTTGTAATGAAAGCCATCTCACTAATTATTTCTTTCATAGATTATTGGAGAAGGAAATGGCAACCCACTTCAATGTTCTTGCCTGGAGAATCCCAGGGACGGGGGAGCCTAGTGGGCTGCCGTCTATGGGGTCGCACAGAGTTGGACACGACTGAAGTGACTTAGCAGCAGCTTAGCAGCAGCCTTTACTATCGCATCTAAAAAATTCTTATCAGAAACTAAGATTGTCTAGGTTTTCTCCTGTAATATCTTTAGAAGTTTTATAGTTTTGAATTTTTACAGTTAGGCCTATGAATGATTTTGGATTAACTTTCATGAAGAGTGGAAGATCCATGAGCACAGATTGTCTTAAACATTTTTTTTTAGATCTTTAAAAGTTTCTTTGAATAATGTTTTGTAGTGTTCAATGTAGAAATCTTTCAATTATTTAAATTACTTCTAATTATCTTATTTTTATGTATTATAAATGAAATTATATTCTTATTTACACTTCTAGATTGTTCATTCCTAACATGAAGAAATACATATTCTTTAATACTGATCTTGTATCTTGCATGATGACTGTAGCCATGAAATTAAAAGACGCTTACTCCTTGGAAGGAATGTTATGACAAACCTAGACAGCATATTAAAAAGCAGAGACATTACTTTGCCAACAAAAGTCTGTCTAGTCAAAGCTATGGTGTTTCCAGTAGTCATGTATGGATGTGAGAGTTGGAATATAAAGACAGCTGAGCACAGAAGAATTGATACTTTTGAACTGTGGTGTTGGAGAAGACTCTTGAGAGTCGCTTTGACTGAAAGGAGATCAAACCAGTCAATCCTAAAGGAAATCAATCCTGAATATTCATTGGAAGGACGGATGCTGAAACTGAAGCTCCAATACTTTGGCCAACTGATGCAAAGAACTGACTCATTTGAAAAGACCCTGATGCTGAGAAAGATTGGAGGTGGGAGAAGGGGACAACAGAGGATGAGATGGTTGGATGGCATCACTGACTCAATAGACATGAGTTTGAGTAAATTCCAGGAGTTGGTGATGGACAGGGAGGCCTGGCATGCTGCAATCCACACGGTCACAAAAAGTCAGACAAGACTGAGTGACTGAACTGAACTGAACTGCATCTTGAACTTTGCTCCTCTTGACTTTTTGAGTTCTCTATTGATTTAGGGGGGGTTGCCTAGAATTTTATACATGAAATATTATGCCATCTGCAAATAAATTTAATTTTACTTTTTACCACACTGAAATACTTTTCTGTCTTCTCTTACTTCTGTACCCTGACTTCACATATAGCATATATTGAATAGAGGTGATGACAGCTGTATTTTCTTGTTCCCAGTATTATATGGAAAACATTCAGCATTTCACCATTAAATATGATGTTAATTGTACATTTGTTTAGGTGTCTTTTATCAGGTTAAGAAAGTTCAGTTCTATTTTATTGAAAGATTTTTATTAGAAGAGGGCCATCAAGTTTGTTAGATGCTTTTTCTGTTTTGTTAAGATAATCACATGCTTTTAAATTTTATTTTACCACTGATATGGTATATTACATTAATTACTCTTAGATACTAATCTAAAGAGTATACTTTGAATGAATCCCACCTGGTCATTGTGTACTATCCTTTTTTTGATGCTCCTGAATTTGGCTTTTTGGCACTATGTTGAAGCTATCTACATGTGCATTCATAAGATATATCAGTTGGTAGCTTTTTTCTTTTGATGCTTCTAGTTTGAAATTAGGGTAATATTGGCCTTATCTAATGTATTGAGAAGTGTCTCCTTTGCTTCTGTTTGTTTGGTAGAGTTTATAAATTCTTCATTTTATATTACATAATTTGCAGAATTCACAAGTGAAGTCATTAGGGACTAGGTTGTTCTTCATAGGAAAGTTGTTATTTTCAGGTCAGTTTCTCTACATATAGGTCTGTTCAGATTTTCTATTTGTTTTAGTGTCAATTTTGGAAGTTTCTGTCTTTTTAGTATTTGTCCATTTCACAAGGTTAATGAATTTGTTGACATACAGTTGTTAATATTGTCCTTTATATTGTTTTCTCTCACTTTTGTAAAGTTAGTAATGATGGCGTGTTTTCCATGTCTGAATTTTTAAAATACTCTTTTTTTTTTTTTAATCAGTGTTGCAAGAGGTTTTGCAGCACTGTTGATCTGTGCAAATAGTCCACTTTTGTTATAACTGATTTTATCTGTTGTTTTCTATTCTCCATTTTATGTATTACTGTTCTTCACTGCTAGAATTTTTAAAAATTTTAGTATTTAATTACATTATCAATGAATCAAAACATTTTCCCATGTGCCTTTATATTTTTCATTCAGTTCAGTTCAGTTCAATCGCTCAGTCGTGTCCAACTCTTTGCAACCCCATGAATCGCAGCACACCAGGCCTCCCTGTCCATCACCAACTCACGGAGTTCACCCAGACTCACATCCATCGAGTCAGTGATGCCATCCAGCCATCTCATCCTCTATCGTCCCCTTCTCCTCTTGCTCCCAATCCCTCCCAGCATCAGAGTCTTTTCCAATGAGTCAACTCTTCGCATGAGGTGGCCAAAGTACTGGAGTTTCAGCTTTAGCATCATTCCTTCCAAAGAAATCCAAGGGCTGATCTCCTTCAGAATGGACTGGTTGGATCTCCTTGCAGTCCAAGGGACTCTCAAGAGTCTTCTCCAACACCACAGTTCAAAAGCATCAGTTCTTTGGTGCTCAGCCTTCTTCACAGTCCAACTCTCACATCCATACATGACCACAGGAAACACCATAGCCTTGACTAGACGGACCTTTGTTGGCAGAGTAATGTCTCTGCTTTTGAATATTTTATCTAGGTTGGTCATAACTTTCCTTCCAAGGAGTAAGTGTCTTTTAATTTCATGGCTGCGGTCACCATCTGCAATGATTTTGGAGCCCTAAAAATAAAGTCTGACACTGTTTCCACTGTTTCCCCATCTCTTTGCCATGAAGTGATGGGACCAGATGCCATGATCTTCATTTTCTGAATGTTGAGTTTTAAGCCAACTTTTTCACTCTCCTCTTTCACCTTCATCAAGAGGCTTTTTAATTCCTCTTCACTTTCTGCCATAAGGGTGGTGTCATCTGCGTATCTGAGGTTATTGATACTTCTCCCGGCAATCTTGATTCCTTCTTCCAGTCCAGCATTTCTCATGATGTACTCTGCATATAAGTTAAATAAGCAGTGTGACAATATACAGCCTTGACGTACTCCTTTTCCTATTTGGAACCAGTCTGTTGTTCCATGTCCAGTTCTAACTGTTGCTTCCTGACCTGCATACAGATTTCTCAAGAGGCAGGTCAGGTGGTCTGGTATTCCCATCTCTTTCAGAATTTTCCACAGTTTATTGTGATCCACACAGTCAAAGCTTTGGCATAGTCAATAAAGCAGAATTGTAACAACAATTATTGAACATCTATTATTCTTAGGAATTAGCTTAGGTACCAGAAATATAAAATCATATATGTTCTCTCTGCCAATAGCTTTGTGAAAATAAACTTGTATTCAAGTAGAGAATAATTATGGAAAAAATACTCTAAGGTTTTGTGCTTTTATATTTACCAGATTCTTCAATTTTGCCCAAAGATTATTAAAATTAAATTATAATTATTAAAATTTATTAATCATTCTATTAATCAGGCATAATTTGAAACTTTTAAGAAGTTTTGTATGGAAAACTAATCATACCATCTAAACATAATGAAGTTATTATTACTGGCCACAAAAAAGAGAGTTAACATTAGTGTTTTCAAATCACTGATGTATTTAAATCTACACAACCAAGTTGCTTAATTCACGAACTTACTACTGTTTAAATAGGATATGAATTATTAAAAGTGTTTATAGACTTTTTATTCATATATTATTTCATAATAAAGCCACAGAGAATATAAAATTTGTTATGCTAATCAACAATGAGCTGTATTGATGAGTCAAAATGCATGAATATAACCTGTAAAAGTTAAAAATGAAGTTCATTCTCTATGTTGCATATACAATGTCTAAAATATTAGTTTACCAGCTTATTATTTTTAGTAAATAATAATGAAAGGCTAATACTTTTTTATTATGGATAAAAATGATAAAGGAACAGATTGTTTAAAAGTGTTTAAAACATTTTATGAATGTATTTTTAAAGCTCTTTTGTATTTCTTTCAAAAGTGAAGCATCAATAACATCATCATTTTCACATTTAAGCTCCACAAAGGATTTTTTTTTCCTGTAGAAAGTCAAAGGTTCTAGAAGGGCAACCCACACTTCTCTGCTGTTGCTCTTGAACCAATGACAATTATTTTCATTCCAGGTTAATATGGCACCAACATCTCAGCATATATTTTGACAGCTGAAACCTTGCCATTTAAAGGTTAGAATCTCTCTTTTGAGAGGAAAACAGAGAAGCACTTCCATCTTACAGGACATTTTCTAAGTTCCCAAAATACTTGGAAATATCATCAAATTATAAAACCTTTCAATTTAAGGTATCACAGATTTTGTTTTTTCATGATGAACCCAGTAATTAATCTATGTTCATTGTCAGGAATTGAATACAAGATAAATGATTTTAAAAAGAACTGAAAGCTTTGGGAAAAAAACTCAAAACACTAATATCTATATAAGGGAAGTAAATCCCATATTGAGATATTATTTTATCCTTGTTGGACTGGCAAAAATTCAAAAGCTGAGTGGCACTAAGTATTAATGTTTCTAAGGATGTAGCAATATAGGATGCGGCTATATAAGATACATAATATCCTTCATGTACATCAAGTAAGAGGAAGACGTTTAGAGATGAGTAACAATGTATATGGGGCTTTGTTAGCTAGCTTGATTGCGGTAGTCTCATAAGGTATATTTCTATCAAAACAACTCTACAACTTAAATGTATGCAATTTTTAATTTGTTAACTATACCTCATTAAAGCTGAAAAAAATAAATAATACACCTTGAACTGAGTGGTATGATTAACCTATTTTGCTAATTCAGATCCAGAAAAAATAAGTGCAAAAGAAGAAAAGGACAATTATTAATTAGGAAATATAAAACTATAAATAAGACATTAGCACACAAAATTACAGTCCCAAGAAAAAATTAAAACAAATATTATTTGTTAATTTCTTTCCAATATGTAGTTTTAAGGGTCTCTATATATACCTGTCTCTCTTTATCTCTACCCATCTAGTCATACCTATAACTTTATGTTTTAGAGCTTTAGACAGATCGTCTTATATGACTATTAAGATGATGTTCTCCAATATTGCACTAGACCCATCTTTTTTTGATCAAAAATTATTCTTTTGGGATATTTGGGAGAATGGGCAATCACTCTCTTAGTGTTTCCAGTTAAATCAAATAGAGAAACTATTGCCACTGTTCAGAAACAATGTAATCCCCTAAAGGACACTTGACCTAAATATGAAGATCTCCCTGTGTTGAAGCTGTAAGGCCAATCAGATATGAGCTCTGATTTCATCAGTCATTCTACAAATTATAAATCCCAACTTGAAATTCATTAATGATCTGGTTAAATTTGAAGATTATATCCTTGATGAAAATCTCCTTTTTTACTGACATTATCACTGTGACCACCCCACAGGGACAGGATGGACCCGCATCCAAAATTTGGTTCAGACTGAACCTCAATATGTCACATACACCAAGACAGCATGGAAGATATATCACTGACAAATTAAGGTTTTCCAGAAACAACAAAGCAGTCTTACCAAACTGGTCCAAAGGTAGCTTGAGAAGACAGGGAAAAAAAAGACTGACAAATTTTTATCGTGATTAGTGGATGCAACTGGAATCTGTCTGTGGTCAGAGGCTTGTGTGATTTAAATCTCCCACTAGTGGCAAAGATGAGAGCACACAGGCAGAAAAGAGACAGGAGTGAGACTTAGAAGCTGTCAGCAGTCTCGGTTTGAAAACTGGAGTCAGATTCTTTATTACAAATGGTGTCTCTTCATTATCTTATTTTTCCATTTTTAGTGTAAGACTCAAAGATAAAGTTCTTAAAGAAATGAACGTTTAGTTTCCAAAAAGTCATCTCTTGGGCCAGCCAGGTGTTCTTGTAAATGTGTCTTCACAGGAGACAAATTGCCTTGGAATTCCCACTGAAACTTGATGAGAGGTATCGGGGCATCTTCCAATTGCATGGCCCAGAGACTGATACAGAGTCTACACATCAGCAGGACCTTCCCAGGAACTGCAGTTCCTAAAAGCTCTTCATCCAAGAAAAATAAACATATCATTATAAAAATAATTATTCTACAACTAACTCCAAATTTATATCAAATGGCTTTAGCTTCCACTCCAGGCAACCAACTCAGATTATAGTTTTACCTACTTCTACTCTCTAGATTTGTTTCAAAAATCTATTCCAGAGGGCTAGGGCAGAACAAATCACTGGACTAGCTTATATTGAACAACTTAATGGTCAGAATGAAGCTTTCCAATTTTTAAAAAAAATTTTTATAGAGAATAGCAACCCACTCTAATATACTTGCCTGGAGAATTCCATGGACTGAGGAGCCTGGTGGGTTACAGTCCATGTGGTCACAAAGAATCAAACACAACTGAGTGACTGACACCCACAACAACATAATTGCTTTACAATGTTGTTTTTCTTTCTGCTGTACAGCAAAGTGAATGAACCACACACATACATATATCCCCTCTTTTTTGGATTCCCTTCCCATTTAGGTCACCCTAGAACATGGAGTAAAGTTCTCTGTGCTACACAGTAGATTCTCACTAGTAATCTATTGTATGCATAGTATGAGTAGTGTATATATGTCAAAACCAATCTCTCAACTCATCCCACCTCTCCCTTCCCCCTTGGTATTCATATACCTGTTCTCTATGTCTCAGTCTGTATTTCTGCTTTGCAATAAAGATAATCTATACCATTTGTCTAGGTTACACATATATGCATTAATATGTATTTGTTTTTCTGACTTACTTCACTCAGTATGATGGTCTCTAGATCCATCCACATCTTTGCAAATGGCACAATTTTGTTCCTTTCTATGGTTGAGTAATATTCCATTGTATAAATGTACTATATCTTCTTTATCCATTCATCTATTGACATTCACATTGCTTTCATGTCCTAGCTATTGTAAATAGTGCTGCAATGAATATTGGGATGTATGTTTATTTTGGAATTATGATTTTCTCTGGCTATATGCCCAGGAGTGGAATTGCTAGGTCATATAGTAGTTCAATTTTCAGCTTTTAAAGGAACTTCCATTCTGTTTTCCATAGTGGCTGTATCAATTTACACTCCCTCCACTAGTGCAAGAGGGTCCCCTTTTCTCCACACCTGCTCCAGCATTTAATGTTTGTTGATTTTTTGATAACGGCCATTCTAACAGGTTCCTATGTAATACTGCTTTTTACAGCATCGGATTTTGCTTCTATGAACCAGTCACATCCACAACTGAGTGTTGTTTTAGCTTTGACTCCGTCCCTTCATTCTTCCTGGAGTTATTTCTCCACTGATCTCCAGTAGCATATCGGGCACCTACCAACCTAGGGAGTTCATCTTTCAGTGTCCTATCTTTTTGCCTTTTAATAATGTTCATGGGGTTCTCAAGGCAAGAATACTGAAGTGGTTTGCCATTTCCTTCTCCAGTGGACCACAGTTTGTCAGAACTCTCCACCATGACCAGTCCATCTTGGGTGGCCCTATATGGCATGGCTTAGTTTCATTGAGTTAGACAAGCCTGTGGTCCATGTGATCAGATTGGCTAGTTTTCTGTGATTGTGGTTTCAGTCTGCTTGCCCTTTGATGCCCTCTCTCAGTGCCTACTGTTTTACAGGAGTTTCCCTTACCTTAAACGTGGGGTATCTCCTCTCAACTGCTTGCCACTTGCTGGATGTGACTGGTGATAGAAGTAAGGTCCGATGCTGTAAAGAGCAATATTGCATAAGAACCTGATATGTTAGGTCCAGGAACCAAGGCAAATTGGAAGTGGTCAAACAGGAGATGGCAAGAGTGAACGTCAACATTCTAGGAATCGGCGAACTAAAATGGACTGGAATGGGTGAATTTAACTCAGATGACCATTATATCTACTACTGTGGGTAGTAATACCTTAGAAGAGTCCAAAATGCAGTACTTGGATGCAATCTCAAAAACGACAGAATGATCACTGTTTGTTTCCAAGTAAAACCATTCAATATCATGGTAATCCAAGTCAATGACTCAACCAGTAACTCTGAAGAAACTGAAGTTGAATGATTCTATGAAGACCTACAAGACCTTCTAGAACTAACACACAAAAAATATTGCCTTTTCGTTATAGGGGACTGGAATGCAAAAGTAGGAAGTCAAGAAACACCTGGAGTAACAAGTAAATTTCACCTTGGAGTACAGAATGAAGCAGGGCAAAGGCTAATAGAATTTTGCCAAGAGAACACACTGGTCATAGCAAACACCCTCTTCCAATAACCCAAGAGAAGACTCTACACATGGACATCACCAGATGGTCAACACTGATATCATATTGATTATATTCTTTGCAGCCAAAGATGGAGAAGCTCTATACAGTCAGCAAAAACAAGACCAGGAGCTGACTGTGGCTCAGAACAAGAACTCCTTATTGCCAAATTCAGACTTAAATTGAAGAAAGTGGGGAAAACAACTAAACCATTCAGGTATGACCTAAATCAAATCCCTTATGATTATACAGTGGAAGTGACAAATAGATTAAAGGGACTAGATCTGATATAGTGCCTGATGAACTATGGATGGAGATTCATGACATTGTACAGGAGACAGGGAGCAATATCATCCTCAAGAAAAAGAAATGCAAAAAGCAAAATGGCTATCTAAGGAAGCCTTACAAATAGCTGTGAAAAGAAGAGAAGTGAAAAGTAAAGGAGAAAAAGAAAGATATAAGCATCTGAATGCAGAGTTCCAAAGAATAGCAAGGAGAGACAAGAAAGGCTTCCTCAGTGATCAATGCAAAGAAATAGAGGAAAATAATAGAATCGGAAAGACTAGAGATCTCTTCAGGAAAATTAGAGATCCCAAGGGAACATTTCATGCAAAGATGGGCTCAATAAAGGACAGAAATAGTAGGGACCTAACAGAAGTAGAAGATATTAAGAAGAGGTGGCAAGAATACACAGAAGAACTGTACAAAAAAGATCTTCATGACCCAGATAATCGCGATGGTGTGATCACTCACCTATAGCCAGACATTCTGGAATGTGAAGTCCAGTGGGCCTTAGGAAGCCTCACTATGAATAAATCTACTGGAGGTGATGGAACTCCAGTTGAGCTATTTCAAATCCTAAAAGATGATGCTGTGAAAGTGCTGCACTCAATATGCCAGCAAATGTGGAAAACTCAGCAGTGGCCACAGGACTAGAAAGGTCAGTTTTCATTCCAATCCCAAAGGAAGGCAATGCCAAAGAATGCTCAAATTACTGCACAATTGCACTCATCTCACACGCTAGTAAAATAATGGTCAAAATTCTCGAAGCCAGGTTTCAACAATATGTGAACCATGAACTTCCATATAGTCAAGCTGGTTTTAGAAAAGGCAGAGGAACCAGAGATCAAATTGCCAACATCAGTGGGATCATCGAAAAAGCAAGAGAGTTCCAGAAATACATCTATTTCTGATTTATTGACTATGCCAAAGGCTTTGACTGTGTGGATTACAATAAACTAGAAAATTCTGAAACAGATGGGAATACCAGACTACCTGACCTGCCTCTTGAGAAATCTGTATGCCGGTCAGGAAGCAACAGTTAGAACTGGACATGGAAAAACAGACTAGTTCCAAATAGGAAAAAGAGTATATCCGGGCTGTATATCGTCACTGTGCTTATTTAACTTATATGCAGAGTATATCATGAGAAACGCTGGGCTGAATGAAGCACAAGCTGGGATCAAGATTGCCAGGAGAAATATCAATAACGTCAGATATGCAGATGATACCCCCCTTATGACAGAAAGTGAAGAAGAACTAAAGAGCCTCTTGATTAAAGTGAAAGTGGAAAGTGAAAAATTTAGCTTAAAACTCAACATTCAGAAAATTAAGATTATGGCATCTGGTCCCATCACTTCATGGCAAATAAATGGGGAAACACTGGAAACAGTGAGAGACTTTATTTGGGGGAGCTTAAAAATCACTGCAGATGGTGACTGCAGCCATGAAATTAAAAGACACTTACTCCTTGGAAGAAAAGTAATGACCAACCTAGACAGCATATTAAAAAGCAGAGACATTACTTTGCCAACAAAGGTTCGTCTAGTCAAAGCTATGGTTTTTCCAGGAGTCATGTATATATGTGAGAGTTGGACTGTAAAGAAAGCTGAATGCCAAAGAATAGATGCTTTTGAACTGTGGTGTGGGAGAAGACTCTAGAGAGTCCCTTGGACAGCAAGGAGATCCAACCAGTCCATCCTAGAGGAGATCAGTCCTAAGTTTTCATTGGAAGGACTGATTTTGAAGCTGAAACTCCAATACTTTGGCCACCTGATGTGAAGAGCTGAACTCATTTGAAAAGACCCTGTTGCAGGGAAAGACTGAGGGCAGGAGGAGAAGCAGATAAGAGAAGATGAGAAGGTTGGATGGCATCACGGACTCAAAGGACATGAGTTTGGGAAAACTCTGGGAGTTGATGATTGACAGGGAGGCCTGGTGTACTGTAGTTCGTGGGGTCACTGAGTCAGACACAAATGAGCAACTGAACTGACCGATTGACTGATTCTGACAGGTATGAGGTGATATCCCTTTGTACTTTTGACTTGCATTTCTCTAGTAGTTAGTAATGTGGGACATCGTTTCATGTCTTTATTAGCCATTTGTGGATCTTCTATGGAAACCAAATGTCTGTTTAGGTCTTCTGCCCATTTTTTGATTGGATTGTTTATATATATATATATATATATATATATATATATATATATATATATACACGCACACACACACATATTTTATGGAATTCTAGAGATTTTTATTTTATTCATTTATTTTTTAAATATAGATTTATTTATTTTAAGTGGAGCCTAATTACTTTACAATATTGTATTGAATTTGCCATACATTGACACAAATCCACCACGGGTGTACATGTGTTCCCCATTCTGAACCCCCCTCCCACCTCCCTCCCCATCCCATCCCTCTGGGTCATCCCAGTGCACCAGCCCTGAGCACCCTGTATCCTGCATCGAAACTGGACTGGCAACTCATTTTACATATGATAATATACATGTTTCAATGCCATTCTCCCAAACCATCCCACCCTTGCCCTCTCCCACAGAGTCCAAAAAACAGTTCTATACATCTGTGTCTCTTTTGCTGTCTTGCATACAGGATTATCATTACCATCTTTCTAAATTCCATATATATGGAATACTGTATTGATGTTTTTCTTTCTGGCTTACTTCACTCTTATTTTGATACTGCATGAGTTGTTCATATATTTTGGATATTAATTCATTGTGAATTGCTGCATTTGCAGATATTTTCTCATTTTGAGGGCTGTCTTTTCATCTGTTTATGGTTTCCTTTGCTGTGCAAAAGCTTTTAAGCCAGTCCCATTTGTTTATTTTTATTTTTTTTTTTTTTCATTACTCTAGGAGGTGGATCAAAAAATTTATGATTTATGTCAGAGTGTTTTTCCCTATGCTTTTCTCTAAGATTTTTATAGTGTCTGCCCTTACTTTTAGGTCTTTAATCCATTTTGAGTTTATTTTTGTCTGTGGTTTATGGACTGTTCTAATTTCATTCTTTTACATGTAGCTGTCCAGTTTTCCCAGCACCACTTCATTAAGAGACTGTCTTTTTTCCATTGTATATTCTTATCTCCTTTGTCATAGATTAGGTGACCATAGGCGGGTAGGTTTATCTCTGGGCTTTCTATCTTGTTCCATTGATCTATGTTTCTCATTTTGTGCCAGTACCATACTGTCTTGATTACTGTAGCTTTGTCTGAAGTCAGGGAGCCTATTTCCTTCAGCTTCTTTCTCAAGATTGCTTTGGCTATTTGGGATATTTTTTGTTTCCGTAAAGATTATGAAAATATTTCTCTAATTCTGTGAAAAATACCATTGGAGAATTGATACATGATTCTCTGAGTCTGAAAAAACCCATGCTTCAAGGACTTGGACTTTCCAAAACTGACTGGTAATATATGTTGATAGTAATTTTGTTATAAGAGAAAACTAAAAAATTGATGCTTTTGAACTGTGATGTTGGAAAAGACTCTTGAGAGTCCCTTTGAATGCAAGGAGGTCAAACCAGTCAATCCTAAAGGAAATCAATCCTGAATATTCATTGGAAGGACTGGTGCTGAAGCTGAAGCTCCAATACGTTGGCCACCTGATGTGAAGAACTGACTCATTTGAAAACACCCTGGTGCAGGGAAAGATTAAAGGCCACTCGACTGTCTTCACACCATGAAAATTAACTTCCCCAGAGCCAGAAATCCCAGAGGAAGTCTAAGTACTTTTTGTGACTTCGTTTCTAAAGTAGAACATCATCATTTCTAAGCTACTGTGATTGTCTTAAGTCAACCACTAGTCAGTCATACTTAAGATGAAAGAAATTAAGACTCTGCCTTTTGAAGCTAGGAGCATTAAGAAAATTGGGGGCATACTTTAAAACTACCAGATGATTGATTCATAGTCCTGGTAGGACAGGTCTTGATAACCCAGATCAGTTCAGTCACTCCGTCGTGTCCGACTCTTTGCGACCCCATGAATTGCAGCACACCAGGCCTCCCTGTCCATCACCAACTCCCGGAGTTCACACAGACTCACATCCATTGAGTCAGTGATGCCATCCAGCCATCTCATCCTCTGTCGTCCCCTTTTCTTCTTGCCCCCAAGCCCTCCCAGCATCAGAGTCTTTTCCAATGAGTCAGATCTTCACATGAGGTGGCCAAAGTACTGGAGTTTCAGCTTTAGCATCATTTCCTCCAAAGAAATCCCAGGGCTGATCTCCTTCAGAATGGACTGGTTGGATCTCCCTGCAGTCCAAGGGACTCTCAAGACTCTTCTCCAACACCACAGTTCAAAAGCATCAATTCTTCAGCGCTCAGCCTTCTTTACAGTCTAACTCTCACATCCATACATGACCACAGGAAAAACCATAGCCTTGACTAGATGGACCTTTGTTGGCAAAGTAATGTCTCTGCTTTTGAATATGCTATCTAGGTTGGTCATAACTTTCCTTCCAAGGAGTAAGCATCTTTTAATTTCATGGCTGCAATCACCATCTGCAGTGATTTTGGAGCCCAGAAAAATAAAGTCTGACACTGTTTCCACTGTTTCCCCATCTATTTCCATGAAGTGATGGGACCAGATGCCATGATCTTAGTTTTCTGATTGCTGAGCTTTAAGCCCACTTTTTCACTCTCCACTTCCACTTTCATCAAGAGGCATTTTAGTTCCTCTTCACTTTCTGCCATAAGGGTGGTGTCATTGGCATATCTGAGGTTATTGATATTTCTCCCGGCAATCTTGATTCCAGCTTCTGTTTCTTCCAGTCCAGCATTTCTCATGATGTACTCTGCATTGAAGTTAAATAAGCAGGGTGACAATATACAGCCTTGACGTACTCCTTTTGCTATTTGGAACCAGTCTGTTGTTCCATGTCCAGTTCTAACTGTTGCTTCCTGACCTGCATACAAATTTCTCAAGAGGCATATCAGGTGGTTTGGTATTCCCATCTTTTTCAGAATTTTCCACAGTTTATTGTGATTCACACAGTCAAAGGTTTTGGCATTGTCAATAAGGCGAAAATATATGTTTTTTTATGGAAGTCTCTTGCTTTTTCCATGATCCAGTGGATGTTGGCAATTTGATCTCTGGTTCCTCTGCCTTTTCTAAAACCAGCTTGAACATCAGGAAGTTAACTGTTCATGTACTGCTGAAGCCTGGCTTGGAGAATTTTTAGCATTACTTTACTAGCATGTGAGATGAGTGCAATTGTGCAGTAGCTTGAGCATTCTTTGGCATTGCCTTTCTTTGGTATTGGAATGAAAACTGACATTTTCCAGTCCTGTGGCCACTGCGGAGTTTTCCAAATTTGCTGGTGTGTTGAGTGCACCACTTTAACAGCATCATCTTTCAGGATTTGAAATAGCTCAACTGGAATTCCATCACTTCCACTAGCTTTGTTCATAGTGATGCTTTCTAAGGCCACTGGACTTCATATTCCAGGATGTCTGGCTCTAGATCAGTGATCACACCATTGTGATTATCTGGGTCATGAAGATCTTTTTTGTACAGTTTTTCTGTGTATTCTTGCCACCTCTTCTTAATATCTTCTGCTTCTGTTAGGTCCATACCATTTCTGTCCTTTATTGAGCCCATCTTTGCAAGAAATGTTCCCTTGGTATCTCTAATTTTCTTGAAAAGATCTTGTCTTTCCCATTCTGTTGTTTTCCTCTATTTCTTTGCATTGATCACCGAGGAAGGCTTTCCTATCTCTTCTTGCCATTCTTTGGAACTCTGCATTCAGATGCTTATATTTTTGCCTTTTCTCCTTTGCTTTTCACTTCTCTTCTTTTCACAGCTATTTGTAAGGCCTCCCCAGACAGCCATTTGCTTTTCTGCATTTATTTTCCATGGGGATGGTCTTGATCCCTGTCTCTTGTACAATGTCATGAACCTCATTCCATAGTTCATCAGGCACTCTATCTATCAGATCTAGGCCCTTAAATCTATTTCTCACTTCCACTGTATAATCATAAGGGATTTGATTTAGGTCATACCTGAATGGTCTAGTGATTTTCCCTACTTTCTTCAATTTAAGTCTGAATTTGGCAATAAGGAGTTCATGATTTGAGCCACAGTCAGCTCCCGGTCTTGTTTTTGTTGACTGTATAGAGCTTATTCATCTTTGGCTGCAAAGAACATAATCAATCTGATTTCGGTGTTGACCATCTGGTGATGTCCATGTGTAGAGTCTTCGCTTGTGTTGTTGGAAGAGGGTGTTTGTTATGATCAGTGCATTTTCTTGGCAAAACTCTATTAGTCTTTGCCCTGCTTCATTCTGTATTCTAAGGCCAAATTTGCCTGTTACTCCAGGTGTTTCTTGACTTCCTACTTTTGCATTCCAGTCCCCTATAATGAAAAGGACATCTTTCTTGTGTGTTAGTTCTAAAAGGTCTTGTAGGTCTTCATAGAACTGTTCAACTTCAGCTTCTTCAGCGTTACTGGTTGGGACATAGACTTGGATTACTGTGATATTGAATGGTTTGCCTTGGAAATGAACAGAGACCATTCTGTCGTTTTTGAGATTGCATCCAAGTACTGCATTTTGGACTCTTTTGTTGACCATGATGGCTACTCCATTTCTTCTGAGGGATTCTTACCCACAGTAGTAGATATAATGGTCATCTGAGTTAAATTCACCCATTCCAGTCCACTTCAGTTCGCTGATTTCTAGAATGTCAATGTTCACTCTTGCCATCTCTTGTTTGACCACTTCCAATTTGCCTTGATTCATGGACCTGACATTCCAGGCTCCTATGCAATATTGCTCTTTACAGCATCGGACCTTGCTTCTATAACCAGTCATATCCACAGCTGGGTATTCTTTTTGCTTTGGCTCCGTCCCTTCATTCTTTCTGGAGTTATTTCTCCACTGATCTCCAGTAGCATATTGGGCTCCTATTGACCTGGGGAGTTCCTCTTTCAGTATCCTATCATTTAACCTTTTCATACTGTCCATGGGGTTCTCAAGGCAAGAATACTGAAGTGGTTTGCCATTCCCTTTTCCAGTGGACCACATTCTGTCAGATTTCTCCACCATGACCCGCCCGTCTTGGGTTGCCCCATGGGCATGGCTTATTTTCATTGAGTTAGACAAGGCTGTGGTGCTAGTGTGATTAGATTGACTAGTTTTCTGTGAGTATGGTTTCAGTGAGTATTGATAACCCAGGGTAATATAAAATAAAGAGAAAAGCGCTCTCTTCAATAAATTTTGTTTCTCTTCCTTCTTGATCTTTTATTTCATTGTCTGTTTTCTAAGTTTTTTCTATCTAAAATTTTCTTAATCTGTTTTTACTGCAGTTTTATATAGTTCATTCTTTTTTTGGTGGTATCTCTAAGTCTTGGGTTAGTAATTGTTGCCAGAAATTCAGGTTTATTAACTATCTTCTGTGGAATTACACTCATTTCTTTATTATAAATATACAAAAATAGTGATACAACTCATGCTGTTCTTGTTTATTATACATATTTACTTATGAAACTTATCTTCCCTATTTTGTTGTTGTTGTTCAGTTGCTCATGTCTGACTCTTTGCAATCCCATGGACTGCAGCGTGCCAGCTTCCCTGCCTTTCACCATCTCCCAGATCTCTCAAACTCATGTCTGTTGAGTCGGTGATGCCATCCAACCATCTTGTCCTCTATTGTGCCCTTATCCTCATGCCTTCAATCTCTCCCAGAATCAGGGTCTTTTCTAATGAGTCAGCTCTTTTCATCAGGTGGCCAAAGTATTAGAGCTTCAGCTTCAAAATCAGTCCTTCCAATGAATATTCAGGACTGATTTCCTTTAGGATTGACTGGTTTGATCTCCTTGCAGTCCATGGGACTCTCAAGAATCTTCTCCATCACTATAGTTCAATCCTTCAGTACTCAGGCTTCTTTATGACCCAACTCTCACATCCATATATGACTATTGCAAAAACCATAGCTTTGACTATATGGACCTTTGTTGCCAAAGTAATATCTCTGCATTTTTAATACTCTGTCTAGGTTTGTCATAGCTTTTCTTCCAAGGAGCAAGCATCTTTTAATTTTGTGGCTGCAGTCACCATCTGCAGTGATTTTGGAGCCCAAGAAAATAAAGTCTGTCACTGTTTCCATCACTTCCCCATCCATTTGCCATGAAGTGAAAGGACCAGATGCCATGATCTTAGTTTTCTGAATGTTGAGTTTCAAGCCAGCTTTTTCACTCTTCTCTTTTACCTTCATCAAAAAGCTCTTTAATTCCTCTATGCTTTTTACCATAAGGGTGGTGTTATCTGGATATTTGAGATTATTGATATTCTCCAAGCTTTCTTTTTTTTTTAATAACAAATATTTATTTATTTATTTTTATTATTATTATTTACTTTACAATATTGTATTGGTTTTGCCATACATCAACATGTATCCACCACTGGTGTACACGTGTTCCCCATCCTGAACCCCCCTCCCACCTCCCTCCCCATACCATCCCTCTGGGTCATCCCAGTGCACCAGCCCTGAGCACCTTGTATCTTGCATTGAACCTGGACTGGTGATTCGTTTCTTATATTATATTATACATGTTTTAATGCCATTCTCCCAAATCATCCCCTCCTCCCTCTCCCACACAGTCCAGAAGATTGTTCTATACATCTGTGTCTCTTTTGCTGTTTCGCATACAGGGTTGTCGTTACCATCTTTCTAAATTCCATATATATGCGTTAGTATACTGTATTGGTGTTTTTCTTTCTGGCTTATTTCACTCTGTATAATAGGCTCTGTTTTCATCCACCTCATTAGAACTGATTCAAATGTATTCTTTTTAATGGCTGAGTAATACTCCATTGTGTATATGTACCACTGCTTTCTTATCCATTCGTCTGCTGATGGACATCTAGGTTGCTTCCATGTCCTGGCTATTATAAACAGTGCTACAATGAACATTGGGGTACATGTGTCTCTTTCAATTCTGGTTTCCTCAGTGTGTATGCCCAGCAGTGGGATTGCTGGGTCATATGGAAGTTCTAGTTCCAGTTTTTTAAGGAATCTCCACACTGTTCTACATAGTGGCTGTACTAGTTTGCATTCCCACCAACAGTGTAAGAGGGTTCCCTTTTCTCCACACTCTCTCCAGCGTTTATTGCTTGTAGACTTTTGGATCACAGCCATTCTGACTGGCATGATATGGTACCTCATTGTGGTTTTTATTTGCATTTCTCTGATAATGAGTGATGTTGAACATCTTTTCATGTGTTTGTTAGCCATCTGTATGTCTCCTTTGGAGAGATGTCTATTTAGTTCTTTGTCCCATTTTTTGATTGGGTCGTTTATTTTTCTGGAACTGAGCTGCAGGAGTGGCTTGTATATTTTTGAGATTAGTTGTTTGTCAGTTGCTTCATTTGCTATTATTTTCTCCCATTCTGAAGGCTGTCTTTTCACCTTGCTTATAGTTTCTTTTGTTGTGCAGAAGCTTTTACTTTTAATTAGGTCCCATTTGTTTATTTTTGCTTTGATTTCCAATATTCTGGGAGGTGGGTCATAGAGGATCCTGCTGTGATGTATGTCGGAGAGTGTTTTGCCTACGTTCTCCTCTAAGAGTTTTATAGTTTCTGGTCTTATGTTTAGATCTTTAATCCATTTTGAGTTTATTTTTGTGTATGGTGTTAGAAAGTGTTCTAGCTTCATTCTTTTACAAGTGGTTGACCAGTTTTCCCAGCACCACTTGTTAAAGAGATTGTCTATAGGTGCGTGGGTTTATCTCTGGGCTTTCTATTTTGTTCCATTGATCTATATTTCTGTCTTTGTGCCAGTACCATACTGTCTTGATGACTGTGGCTTTGTAGTAGATCCTGAAGTCAGGCAGGTTGATTCCTCCAATTCCATTCTTCTTTCTCAAGATTGCTTTGGCTATTTGAGGGTTTTTGTATTTCCATACAAATTGTGAAATCATTTGTTCTAGCTCTGTGAAAAATACCGATGGTATCTTGATAGGGATTGCATTGAATCTGTAGATTGCTTTGGGTAGTATTCTCATTTTCACTATATTAATTCTTCTGATCCATGAACATGCTTTTTCTTGATTCTGGCTTTTGCTTCATCTAGTCCAGCATTCTGCATGATGTACTCTGCATATAAGTAAGCAGGATGACAATAGACTGCTTTGAAGTACTCCTTTCCAATTTTGAACCAGTCCATTGTACCATGTCTGGTTCTAACTCTCACTTGTTGACCTGCATACAGATTTCTCAAGAGGCAGATAAGGTAGTCTGGTATTGCTTCTCTAAATTTTGGATTTGTGAGATTTCCTTTAATAGAGTAGATTTTCAATGGCTATTTCTTGATGAATAATATTTCCTTAAAACAAGTATAGTAGATGTTCTGTCAATATTTCTTGAATAGTAGTAATATTTATCCAGTGAACAATTCATTATTTTCTAACTAAGGCTTAATAAATTATTGCCAATGCATTGGCAATATAGAACACCTAGAATTTCCCAAACCTAAAGCTCAAAACTTCTGAAATCTTAGAACAATGAACTATAACAATGACAAGTGGATGAGTCCAGAAATGTCAGGTGGTTGTGAATATATTAATGAATGTTCAGCCTAATGAGCTTTTTAAAAAACTTGTGTTGTGAATATCTTAGCTGCAAGGATTCAGTGTTAGTTATAATACTTGAAAAATTATGTGTATCTTAATTTTCATTGTTTAAAGATATCTGCCAATAATGGGTGTTTCCAGATCACTTGTTTTACATCTTTTTCTCTGCTATGACTAATTTCAGCATATCCAATATACAGCATAGCATTTCCTCAAGCTTATACAGTTGGAAGAAAATTAATATGGAATTTTATAGATTCATTTCGTGTTTAAAACAGATTTGAATACTCAACAGAAAGCATATTTAGTATTTTATTTCTCATATCTTACATACTCCAGGTTTTTCATATGGCATCCAAATTGTGACACCATGATGTAGCCCAATTGTCAATTTTTTTTGTAGTAAAGTTCATGAACTGAGTACTAGTAAGGCATTTCCTTTCTAGTACACACTCAAGTCTCCAAGAAGTATTCCAGAAGTCTGCTTGGTAATAATGTTTTATTGTCATTTTTAATGCCAAGTTCATGCACATTTTTTACTACATTGCTAAATTATATATTACAGTTCAGACAGAGGTTTAAACATTATGTATTCCAGATTGCAATTCACACAGTGCTGCAAACAGCATTATGCCTAGTGCAGCTGTCATAATGGAAGTATTATAAAGTATTGTATAGATATAAAATGTAAACTTAAACTCTGCAAAATCCACAGAAATTTAGGATGAGCAAAAAGGAAGTTTTACTAAAATGTAGTAGTTAAATATATATATATCTAATTTAATAACATATATTTATAGAGATTCTATAAGTATTTATCAGCCTAGTGCATGTTGCATTCATTCATATATCAAACGCCAGCCATTGACTACATCCTTTTAAATTCTGGACATACAACAGTGAATAAAATAGTTAAACTCCTCCTCACATCTGCTTATATGCTAGTAGGAGACAGACTTTAAATAAATAAGCATGCAAATATATAACATGTCAAATACTGATAAATTCTATAAAAGATAATAAAACTGGGCAAGAATGATTGGGATTTCTAGAGAAGGAACTGAGGAAAGTATTTTATTTTTCTTGTGATATGATGGGAGTTTCTCTCTTATGAGGATATTTTTGAGCAGAGACATGAAGAGCTAAGGACTTGAGCTAAACACCAGCATTTGGGTCAGTATTACAGGGACTTTGTGGGTTATTGAAATGTCATTTAATTCTTTTACAGATGTATATCTTAGAAAAGTTTCAGATTAATAGAACAATATAGAAGATAATAGATTTCCCATGTAACTATTCCTCAATTTCCATTCTTATTAATCTCTACATTAGCATAGTTATTTATTACAAGTGTTGAAATTATATTCATACATTCAGTTCCGTTCAGTCGCTCAGTCATGTCCGACTCTTCGCGACCCCATGAATCGCAGCACGCCAGGCCTCCCTGTCCATCACCAACTCCCGGAGTCCACCCAGACCCACGTCCATCGAGTCAGTGATGCCATCCAGCCATCTTATCCTCTGCCGTCCCTTTCTCCTCCTGCCCTCAACCCCTCCCAGCATCAGAGTCTTTTCCAACGAGTCAACTCTTCGCATCAGGTGGCCAAGGTACTGGAGTTTCAGCTTCAGCATCATTCCCTCCAAAGAAATCCCAGGGCTAGTCTCCTTCAGAATGGACTGGTTGGATCTCCTTGCAGTCCAAGGGACTCTCAAGAGTCTTCTCCAACACCACAGCTCAAAAGCATCAATTCTTCGGTGCTCAGCCTTCTTCACAGTCCAACTCTCACATCCATACATGACCACAGGAAAAACCATAGCCTTGACTAGATGGACCTTTGTTGGCAAAGTAATGTCTCTGCTTTTGAATATGCTATCTAGGTTGGTCATAACTTTCCTTCCAAGGAGTAAGTGTCTTTTAATTTAATGGCTGCAATCACCATCTGCAGTGATTTTGGAGCCCCCAAAAATAAAGTCTGACACTATTTCCACTGTTTTCCCATCTATTTCCCATGAAGTGATGGGACCAGATGCCATGATCTTCGTATTCTGAATGTTGAGCTTTAAGCCAACTTATTCACTCTCCACTTTCACTTTCATCAAGAGGCATTTTAGTTCCTCTTCACTTTCTGCCATAAGGGTGGTGTCATTGGCATATCTGAGGTTATTGATATATCTCCCGGCAATCTTGATTCCAGCTTCTGTTTCTTCCAGTCCAGCGTTTCTCATGACGTACTCTGCTTCTCAACTAAAGTCTGTAGCTCATTCAGGTTTTTTCAGTTTTTCTAATATTCTTTTTTGTTGATTTGTTTCAAAATTCCACTTAGGAGATAACATTCCATTTAGTTGTTTTGTCTCCCTGGGTTTCTGCTGTCTGTGTAATTTTCTCAGACTTATTTTCTTTGTTTTTCTAGCTATGTTGGGAGATAACTGACATATAATATTCTATTAAATTTAAGGTGTACAATATGATGATTTGATACATGTATATATTGTGAAGGGATTACCACAATAAGGTTCATAAACACATCCTTCACTCCACACCATCACCTTTTTTGTTGTGGTGGTAAAAACATAAGGTGAATTCTCTTAACAGCTTTCAAGTATACTTTTAACTATAGTCACCATGCTGTACATCAGAGCCCCTGAATTTATTCACCATACTAGAAGTTTGCATCCTTTGACAACACCACCTCAGACATCTCTCAGATATATATATATATATATATATATATATATATATATATATATATAAATGTAATTGGAGTAGAGTTGCTTTACAAAGTTGTTTAGTTCTGCTGTTCAGCAAAGTGAATCGACTATACACATACAGATATATGTTGTTGTTTAGTAGCTAAGTCGTGTCCTGCTCTTTGTGACCCCATGGATTATAACCTGCCTATAGTCCTGACTATATAGCCTGACTATAGCCTGGCCTATAGCCAGGCTCCTCTGTTCATGGGATTTCCCAAGCAGGAATACTGGAGTAGATTGCCATTTCCTTCTCCAGGGGATCTTCCTGACTCAGGGATCAAACATGTATCTCATGCTTGACAGGCTGATTCTTTACCACTGAGTCACTTGGGAAGCCTATATATTTGGATTTCTTTCCCGTTTAGGTCACTACAGAGTGTTGAGTAGAGTTCCATGTGCTATACAGTAGGTTGTCATTAGCTATATATTTTATACATAATAGTGTATATATGCCATTCCCAACCTCCCAATTCATTCCACCCTCCCTCCCCACCTTGGTATGCATATATTTTTCTCTACCTCTGTGTCTTGATTGCTGCTTAGCAAACAGATGCATCTGTACTAGTTTTCTAGATTCCACACGTAAGTGTTAATATATGATATTTCCTCTTTCTGCATTACTTCACTCTGTATGACAGTTTCTAGGTTCACCTACATCTCTAGAAATGGCTCAGTTTCATTCCTTTTTTATGGCTGAGTCATACTCCATTGTGTATATGTGTCACAAGTCCTTTATCCACTGCTCTGTCAATGGACACTTAGTTTGTTTCTATTTCCTGGCTATTGTAAATAGTGCTGCAGTGAACACTGAGGTGCATATATCTTTTGGAATCCTGGTTTACTCTGAGTATATGCTCAGGAGTGGGATTTCTGGGTCATATAGTAGCTCTATTTTTAGTTTTTTAAGGAACTTCCATTCTGTTCTCCATAGTGACTGCATCAGTTTACATTCCCACCAACAGTGTAGAAGGGTTCCATTTTCTCCACATTCCCTTCAGCATTTTTTTTTTTTTTGGTAGACATTTTGATGGTGGCCATTCTGACCATTCTGTGATGGTTGCCATTTTGTAGTGTAGATCTCTACTGTGATTTGATGCTTTCCTCATGATTAGATTGCAATTATCTTTGGCGATAGGAAGACTGGAGAGGTACAGTGCCTTTTTCATTGCACTGATCATGATTAATGACTATTGATGTTGACCTTGATCACCTGACTTAGGGAGTGCTTAGGGACTTTCTACTGTAAAGTTACCCTTACTTCCTTTTTCTTTCCATTCTACACTTAGGAAGGAAGTCACTGTATTTATCTCACACTTAAAAGTGGGCAATGATCTCTCCCTCCTGATGATAGAGAGCCTACATAAAGAATGTAGAATTCTTCTGCATGGCAGATTTGTTTCTTTTCTCTCATATGTTTATTTGCAGAATCATTTATTTATATCAGTATAGACTCATGGTTTGTATATTATGCTTTTTATTTGGGTATAGTTGATTTACAATGTTGTGTTAGTTTCTGCTGTACAACCAAGTGAATTGGCTCTGTGTGTTTGTATATTCCCTCCCTCTTGGATCTCCCTCCCACCACTCCCCCCATCCTCCCCATCTAGGTAATCACAGAACACCAAGCTGAATCCCCTGTGTTATACAGCAGATTCCCACTACTTATCTATACTACACATGGTAGTGTGTATATGCCAATCCCATCCTTCCAGTTAATCTCCCCCCTCCCCCCCAACCCATGTCTACATGTCCATTCTCTGTATTTGTGCATCTATTTCTGCCCTGTTCATCTCTATGATTTTTATAGATTCTACATATATGCATTAAAATATAATATTTGTTTTGGACAGCAATCCAGTACTACCCTAATTTAGTTTCTTACTCTGTGTCATTACTGACAATTTGAAGCTCTTTTACTTGGCTCTTGTGCCCCTTTGATGTGCTTCCATCAGTGTTGATGTGTTTGTGTGTATATGTGTGTTTAATACTTTTGAGAATTTCCTTATTTTCTGGCACTACAAGCTGTTCAGTTTCATTTTGTATATTTCTAGGCATTATGCTAGAATCAGTTATTTATCCAAGGAGCTATGGATCAATTAATTAAAAAATAATATTAGAAAGCAAGATCTGCAGGCTAAATTAAACAAGTTCTACTAAAGCATCATTTCCTTTATGTCCTCTCAGCAAACATATCAAATAAACCTTTATGTATATACTTATCCATATATGGGCTTCCCTGGTGGCTCAGAGGTTAAAGCATCTGCCTGCAATGCAGGAGACCTGGGTTCGATCCCTGGATCGGGAAGATTCCCCTGGAGAAGTAAATGGAAACCCACTCCAGTATTCTTGCCTGGAGAATCCCATGGACGGAGGAGCCCAGTGGGCTACAGTCCATGGGGTCGCAAAGAGTTGGACACGACTGAGCGACTTCACTTCACTAATCCATATATATTTACATAAAATATATACATAGCAACCTCTATCTATATTATGCTAATTGTCTGATGTTTTCAACTCTAATTTCTGTCTTACTGATGTCTCTAATATCTGTTCAGTATCACAGGAATCATTCAAGTCTCTTGCCCCTGATTTTATGTAAATTTCTACTCCAACAGAGAAGCCAGATAGGGTCTTACTATCCGCTATCTTTATACTACCCTTTACTTCATTTTTCAATTCCAGTACACATGTTTAGAAATATCAGACTTTTAAAGCAGTATCCCCCTTATCTATAGTACAGTGCTTTGGTGAAGTCCGTTTACCTTCAGTCTTACATATGTTTCTTATTTCCAAAGTTACTTCTTTCAGGACCTCCCCCCTCAGCCCTCTCACTGAGGTTGATCATACATTTGTAAATAGAATGACATACTCTTGTCTCAGTCCACATTGCTTCCTGGGATCTCTCTACTTCCTGTTTCTTTTTTTTTTTTTTCTTCTTCTTAATTTGCTAACATTAAAGGTGCTATAAACTCTACGGGTTTTAACAAATGCAATTCCCCATTTCACCATGACAACAGTATCATACAGAATAACTTAACTCCCCTGAAAATCTGTTTTCCCCTTATTTATCCCTGTTTCCCTCTCCCCACACTCAAGACAATCACTGTCTCTATTGTTTTGCCTTTCCAGAATATCATATAAATGGAATCGTACAGTATATAGCCTTTTCTAACCAGCATCTTTCATTTAACATATCCATTTGTGGTTTGATAACTCATTTTCTTTTACTGCAGGATACTAATTCTATTGTATGGATTTATTATTGTTTATTCATCTACTGAAAGTTATTTTGCTAGCTTCCAGTTTCTGACAATTATGAATAGAGCTGTAAAATATATCAATCAAGTGTGAAAGAACTGACATCTTAATATTGAGGCATTCAATCAATGAACATAAAATATGTCTTCATTTATTTGGCTATTCTTTGCTTTCTTTAATCAAACTTTTGTAGCTCTCCATATGTTGATATTCTACTCATTTTATTAGGTTTATACCTGAATATTTAATCTCAGTGTTATTATAAACAGTATTTTACTTTTAGTATCAAATCCCAATTGTCCATTCCTGGGTAAGAGAGCAATTGACTTTTGTTTGTTACTTCATATGAAATGGAGTGATCTCCTAGGTCATTAGTTCCAGAATGTTTTTTTTTTTTTTTCCTTTTGATTATTTGTGTGTTTTTTTTTCACCTAGACAATCATATCATCTCCAAATAAGCACAGTTTTATTTATCCCTTTCCAATTTGCATACTTTCTCTTTCTATTTTGTATTATTTCATAAACTAGGATTTTCAGTATAAGATAGAATAGGAGAAACAAGAGATGTTATTTTCACTTGGAGTCTACTTATAGGCTGGCTTAAACTAATTGATTTTAATGATAAAACAGTCTTGGGACATGGAATAAATTCTACTTTGTCATGGGATATCATTTTCCCATATGTTATTGGATTCAATTTGCTGATATTTTATTAAGGATTCTTTAATCTATGTTCATGAGAGATGCTGGTCTACAATTCCATTCACCATTGCAATGAAAAAAATAAAATACTTAGGAATATATCTACCTAAAGAAACAGAAGACCTATATATAGAAAACTATAAAACACTGGTGAAAGAAATCAAAGAGAACACTAATAGATGGAGAAATATACCATGTTCATGGATTGGAAGAATCAATATAGTGAAAAAGAGTATACTACCCAAAACAATCTATAGATTCAATGCAATCCCTATTAAGCTACCAACAGTATTTTTCACAGAGTTAGAACAAATAATTTCACAATTTGTATGGAAATACAAAAAACCTCAAATGGCCAAAACAATCTTGAGAAAGAAGAATGGAATTGGAGGAATCAACCTGCCTGATTTCAGGATCTACTACAGAGCCACGGTCATCAAGACAGTATGGTACTGGCACAAAGACAGAAATATAGATCAATGGAACAAAATAGAAAGCCCAGAGATATATCCACACACCTATGGACACCTTAT
Source organism: Bos javanicus (assembly GCF_032452875.1). Lineage (NCBI taxonomy): Eukaryota > Metazoa > Chordata > Mammalia > Artiodactyla > Bovidae > Bos > Bos javanicus. The sequence continues at coordinate 15,301,328 of NC_083883.1, forward strand.
CTTTGACAAAGGAGGCAAGAATATACAATGGAGAAAAGATAATCCCTTTAACAAGTGGTGCTGGGAAAACTGGTCAACCACTTGTAAAAGAATGAAACTAGAACACTTTCTAACACCATACACAAAAATAAACACAAAATAGATTAAAGATCTAAATGTAAGACCATAAACTATAAAATTCTTAGAGAAGAATATAGGCAAAACACACTCCGAAATACATCACAGCAGGATCCTCTATGACCCACCTCCCAGGATATTTGAAATCAAAGCAAAAATAAACAAATGGGACCTTTGTCCCATTTAATTTAATTAAATGATTAATTATATTAAATTAAATTTAAGTAAAATAATTTAATTTAATTAAAATTAAAAGCTTCTGCACAACAAAGGAAACTATAAGCAAGGTGAAAAGACAGCCTTCAAAATGGGAGAAAATAATAGCAAATGAAGCAACTGACAAAGAATTAATCTAAAAAATATACAAGCCACTCCTGTAGCTCAATTCCAGAAAAATAAACGACCCAATAAAAAAATGGGACAAAGAACTAAATAGACATTTCTCCAAAGACATACAGATGGCTAACAAACACATGAAAAGATGTTCAACATCACTCATTATCAGAGAAATGGAAATCAAAACCACAGTAAGGTACCATTTCACCCCAGTCAGAATGGCTGCGATTCAAAAGTCTACAAGCAATAAACGCTGGAGAGTGTGTGGAGAAAAGGGAACCCTCTTACACTGTTGGTGGAATGCAAACTAGTACAGTCACTATGTAGAACAGTGTGGAGATTCCTTTAAAAACTGGAAATAGAACTTCCATATGACCCAGCAATCCCACTGCTGGGCATACACACCGAGGAAGCCAGAATTGAAAGAGACACGTGTACCCCAATGTTCATCTCAGCACTGTTTATAATAGCCAGGACATGGAAGCAACCTAGATGTCCATCAGCAGATGAATGGATAAGAAAGCTGTGGTACATATACACAATAGAGTATTACTCGCCATTAAAAAGAATACATTTGACTCAGTTCTAATGAAGTGGATGAAACTGGAGCCTATTATATAGAGTAAAGTAAGCCAGAAAGAAAAACACCAATACAGTATGCTAACACATATATATGGAATTTAGAAAGATGATAATAATAACCCTGTATGCGAGACAGCAAAAGAGACACAGTCGGACACGACTGAGCAACTAAGCACAACCTGAACTCAGCTGTGATTTTGTGTACTCATATATCTTTCTAGAGATTTTAAGGTGGTGGTTTGTCCTGCAGCTTCAATTTCTTGATGTGTCCAGTGAGAGTTACCAACTTTTAGTTGGTTCTATATTTTCTTATTAGTTCTGTCAGGTTTGTTGGTGGGGTTTTTATAGTTTTCTATACATAATGTCATGTGGATCTGCAGAGATTTTAAATTATTTTGATTTTGATGTCTTTTTTTCTTGATCAATTACTCTGCTCAGGACTTCCAAGTTCTATGTTGAACAGAAGCACTGAATGGGGATTTTTTTCTTTTATTTATGATCCTAAGGAATAGTTTTGTTTTTCAGCATTGAGTATTTTAGCCATGGGTTTGTCACATGGGTTTTATTATGTGGAGATACATTTATTAATACCGAATTTGCTAAGAATTTTTGTCATGATAAAAGTAGATAGGAATTTCAAATGATACCTTTAGCATGTTTGCATTTTTCAAGTCATGATCATTCTTATGGAAGCAGACTGGGTTGTAGGAAAGCAGTTTTACATATTGGCACTTAATAGTAACTATATTAATGAATACATTAATTGTTAGATATATTAGATTATATTTTTAATTTATTAATACATTTTCTTTGATTAGTCACTTTATGGTGTGATTTACGGACTATTTGAAAAATATTTGCCATAGAAATTCTTTCACTGATTTTTATAGTTCTATCTACAAGTGGATTTTGCTGATTTAGATAATTTGGAACAATTAATTAAATAATTTATGAAACAAACCTAAGCATGATTTATTACTGCAGAAATTTTCGGTGATTTTTAACAAGGTTAAAATGTGAATTCCCAAAAAAGATCTATTTTGCTACATTTTTTAGAATTATATGGCCGGGGAATTCTTCATTCGGAGACATTTGTGGAACTAGTGTTGAGCTATTTCAAATCCTGAAAGATGATGCTGTGAAAGTGCTGCATTCAATAGGCCAGCAAATTTGGAAAACTCAGCAGTGGCCACAGGACTGGAAAAGGTCAGTTTTCATTCCAGTCCCAAAGAAAGGCAATGTCAAAGAATGCTCAAACTACCGCACAATTGCACTCATCTCACATGCTAGTAAAGTAATGCTCAAAATTCTCCAAGCCAGGCTTCAGCAACACATGAACTGTTAACTTCCTGATGTTCAAGCTGGTTTTAGAAAAGGCAGAGGAACCAGAGATCAAATTGCCAACATCTGCTGGATCATGGAAAAAGCAAGAGAGTTCCAGAAAAACATCTATTTCTGCTTTATTGACTATGCCAAAGCCTTTGGCTGTGTGGATCACAATAAACTGTGGAAAATTCTGAAAGAGATGGGAATACCAGACCACCTGACCTGCCTCTGGAGAAATCTATATGCAGATCAGGAAGCAAGAGTTAGAACTGGACATGGAACAACAGACTGGTTCCAAATAGGAAAAGGAGTATGTCAAGGCTGTATATTGTCACCCTGCTTATTTAACTTATATGAAGAGTACATCATGAGAAACGCTGGACTGGAAGAAACAGAAGCTGGAATCAAGATTGCCGGGAGAAATATCAATAACCTCAGATATGCAGATGACACCACCCTTATGGCAGAAAGTGAAGAGGAACTCAAAAGCCTCTTGATGAAAGTGAAAGTGGAGAGTGAAAAAGTTGGCTTAAAGCTCAACATTCAGAAAACAAAGATCATGGCATCCGGTCTCACCACTTCATGGGAAATAGATACGGAAACAGTGGAAACAGTGTCAGACTTTATTTTTGGTGGGGCTCCAAAATCACTGCAGATGGTGACTGCAGCCATGAAATTAAAAGACGCTTACTCCTTGGAAGGAAAGTCATGACCAACCTAGATAGCATATTCAAAAGCAGAGACATTACTTTGCCAACAAAAGTCCATCTAGTCAAGGCTATGGTTTTTCCTGTGGTCATGTATGGATGTGAGAGTTGGACTGTGAAGAAGGCTGAGCACCGAAGAATTGATGCTTTTGAACTGTGGTGTTGGAGAAGACTCCTGAGAGTCCCTTGGACTGCAAGGAGATCCAACTAGTGCATTCTGAAAATCAGCCCTGGGATTTCTTAGGAAGGAATGATGCTAAAGCTGAAACTCCAGTACTTTGGCCACCTCATGGAAGAGTTGACTCATTGGAAAAGACTCTGATGCTGGGCATCTTATTTTGTTTGTCGTTGCTCAGTCATTCAATGGTGTCTGACTCTTTGCAATCCCATCAACTACATCATTCCAGACTTCTCTGTCCATCACTAACTCCAAGAGCTTGCTCAAACTCATGTCCATTGAGTCAGTGATGCCATCCAACAATCTCATCCTCTGTCATCACCTTCTCCTCCTGCCTTCAATATTTCCCAGCATTGGGGTGTTTTCTAATAAGTCAGGTCATCACATCAGGTGGCCAAAGTATTGGAGTTTCAGCTTCAGCATCAGTCCTTCCAGTGAATATTCAGGGTTGATTCCCTTTAGTATTGACTGGTTTTATCTCTTTACAGTCCAAGGGACTCTCAACAGTCTTCTGCAACACACAGTTCAAAGCATCAATTCTTCAGTGTGCACACTTCTTTATGGTCTAACTCTCATATCCATTCATGACTTCTGGAAAAATCAAAGCTTTGACTATACTTTGTGGGCTTTTTGATATACTGTCTGTCATAACTCTCTTTCCAGGAAGCAATTGTCTTTTAATTTTGTAGTTGGAGTCACCATCTGCAGTGATTTTGGAGCCCCCCAAAGTAAAGTCTGTCACTGTTTCCATTGTTTCCCCATCTATTTCCCATGAAGTGATGAGACTGGATGCCATGATCTTCACTTGAGTTTTAAGCCAGCTTTATAACTCTCCTCTTCCACCTTCATCAAGAGTCTATTTAGTTCCTCTTTTCTTTCTGCCATAGGGTTGGTGTCATCTGCATGTCTTAGGTTATTAATATTGCACCCTGAAATCTTGATTCCAGCTTGTGCTTCATCAAGCCTGCCATTTCCCATGATGTACTCTGCAGATAAGATGGTCTTCTGTTTAACTAGTGTTTAATTTTTTCCTCTCTTTTTTTCTCTCTTTTCTTTTTCTTTTTTTGTTACTGTTGTTTGCTTTTTAAGAAAAAAGACTGTTTCAACATTTGAAAAACAACAATCACTATAGTGATTCATATCACTATATTAAAAGTAAATAAGAAAAACCAAAACGAAATTTGAAATATTAACCCACCAGTTTCCTCTGTCCATGGGATTCTACAGGCAAGTATATTGGAGTGGGCTGCCATTTCCTTTTCCAGGGGATCATCCAAACCCAGGGTTCACACCCAGGTCTCCTGCATTGCAGGCAGACTCTTTACCATTTGAACCACCATGGAAGCTTGGAAAATTAGAACAATCATAATTGTTTAGAGAAAAAATGTAATAAAATAGATCTTATTCACTTTCACATTTAAGATTCAACTAAAAATTCAGAGGCATCAAGAATATAAAAATATGAATGTGTTTTTTAATAATATTAAGTGAAAATATCTTTCCTTTTCTCCTTTGCCTTTTGTGTTTTTCTCTTCTCAGCTATTTGTAAGGCCTCCTTGGACAACCATTTTGCATTTTTGCAATTCTTTTTCATGGGTATGGTCTTGATCACTGCCTCCTGAACAATATCACAAACCTCTGTCCATAGTTCTTCAGAAGCAGAAGATATCAAGAAGAGGTGGCAAGAATACACAGCAGAACTATACACAAAAGATCTTCATGACCCAGATAACCACAACGGTGTGATCACTCACCTAGAGCCAGACATCCCGGAATGTGAAGTAAAGTGGGCCTTAGGAAGCATCACTACAATCAAAGCTAGTAGAGGTAATGGAGTTTTAGTTGAGCTATTTCAAATCATAAAATATCATACTGTTTAAGTGCTTCACTCAATATGCCAGCATATTTGAAAAGTTCAGCAGTGGCCACAGGACTGGAAAAGGTCAGTTTTCATTCTAATCCCAAAGAAAGGCAATGCAAAAGAATTCTCAAACTACCACACAACTGCACTCTTGTCACACGTTATCAAAGTAATGCTCAAAATTCTCCAAGCCAGGCTTTAACACTACATGAATCGTGAACTTCCAGATGTTCAAGCTGGATTTAGAAAAGGCAGAGGAACCAGAGATCAAATTGAGAACATCCATTGAATCACATGGAAAAAGCAAGAGAGTTCCAGGAAAATATCTATTTCTGCTTTATTGACTATGTCAAAGCCTTTGACTGTGTGGATCACCACAAAGTGTGGAAAATTCTCAAAGAGATGAGAGTACCAGACCACCTGACTTGCCCCCTGAAAAATCTGTGTTCAGGTAAGGAAGCAACAGTTAGAACTGGACATGGAACAACAAATTGGTTCCAAACTGTAAATAGAGTATGTCAAGGCTGTATACTGTCACCCTGATTATTTAACTTCAATGCAGAAATGCTGGGCTGGACGAAGCACAAGCTGGAACCAAGATTTTTGGGAGAAATATCAGTAACCTCAGATATGTAGATGACACCACCCTTATGGCAGAAAGTGAAGAAGAACTAAAGAGCCTCTTGATCAAAGTGAAAGAAGAGACTGAAAAAGTTGGTTTAAAACTCAACATTCAGAAAACTAAGATCATGGCATTCGGTCCCATCACTTCATGGCAAATAGATGGGGAAACCATGGAAACAGTCGAGGACTTCATTTTTAGGGGCTTCAAAATAACTGCAGATGGTAGCTGCAGCCATGAAATTAAAAGACCCTTGCTCCTTGGAAGAAAAGCTATGACCAACCTAGACAACATATTAAAAAGCAAAGACATTAATTTGCCAACAAAGGTCCATCTAGTCAAAGCTATGGTGCTTCCAGTAGTCATGTATGGATGTGAGAGTTGGACTATAAAGACAGCTAAGCACCAAAATTTTGAATTGTGGTATTAGAGAATACTCTTGAGAGTCCATTGGACTGCAAGGATTTCAAACCAGTGAATCTTACAAGAAATCAGTCCTGAATATTCACTGGAAGGACTAATACTGAAGCTGAAACTCCAATACTTTGGCCACCTGATGTGAAGAACTGACTCATTTGAAAATATCATGATACTGGGAAAGACTGAAGGTGGGAGAAGGGGCCAATAGAGGATGAGATGGTTGGATGGCATCACTGACTCAATGGAGATGAGTTTGAGCAAGCTGTGGGAGTTGGTGATGAATAGGGAAGCCTGGTGTGCTACAGTCCATGGGGTCGCAAAGAGTCAGACAGAACCGAGTGACTGAACTGAATTGACTGAAGAGGGAATATCTATGTTTCAGGGTTTAGAATTATTTTGCTTTTTAAATGAGCATAATAAATAATACAGGAGACTTCCAGCAAGCTAAGAGAATAAAGATGATGACAAATGCTCCTGCTAGATTATATTTGACTTATCATTAATTTCCACAATGGAAATGTTAATGCTCTCCTAAGATAAATAGATACAAAAGATAATTTCCAAAGATAAAATGTATCAATAAAAATTTAAATTTTGAAATATGTGTGAAAGTTATTAATAATAAAATTAAAATATGAATAATAAATATATATAATACATTTAAGGATGCCTTTATAAAAATATGTTAAAAACTTTACTAAATTAATAAAATTTTATTGAAAACAATTCAGAACTCTGAAATAAAAGGACAAATATACCACTGCTGTTAAAAATGAGCCTCAGTGAATAAATATATAAATTATTTCCAAATATTCAATGCTTTCATTTATTTCTTCTAGGATTCCCAAGTTTAATGGGATTTTGTGATTTGATTTCAAAATATCTATAGAAGAACAATGTCATGAATATGCAATAGATGAAATAGAGGTACATGTGGCAGAACTATACCTATCAGGTATGATTTATTATAAACCTTTTCAGATTAAGATAGATCTATAAAAAATGAATAGAAAATTATAAAAGTTAGGAATTTTTATTTAGGAAGTGTATGTTGCATATAAGATGAAAAAAATTGTTGTCAGGGGAATTGTTTCTCCTTATAGAAACAAAAAATTAAATGAAATTTCTAACATTTTTCTGTACATTAATACTGTATGAATCATATGGATTAAAGATGATTGTGAATAGCAAAATTTAAAAACTTTAAAGTTTGAATAAAGTATATTATAATTTCAATTCTGAAAACAGTTTCTTAAGTAAAACATTAATGACTTCATAGTTAATAATTTGAAAGATGCAATTAAAATATATTTTAAAGTGCCTATATATAAAAAAGTATATCTCCTTCTAATGAGATGGCATAATTAGAACATATAAATAGCTAGATATTAATATTATCTATCCACATCTATCTGTCCTTCTAATCTATGTATCTAATCCATCTCTATCTAAAGAAATCCTAAAAATTATTGAGAGAAAGCACACATCACTCAGAAAAATGTGTAGAATCTGTAGACAGTGAATTATAGAAGAGGAAACGTGAGTGGATCATAGTGGTCATCTTCTTTGGTACAACCATCAATTATGGACCTATTTCACTCCTTTTCAGCTCTCACTCTGTACTATTTATAACAGCAAACACAAGGTCAGAGCCTTAGAAGAACCATGGTTATTTATCTGAAAACCCACCTGTTCTTTTATCCTGCACTGTTGTAAGACTGAGGCATCTAGAGGAAGAGATATGATGGAAGTAACATGTTCAAATTATGGGTTAATTCCTTGAAACAGAGGGTCTTTATCCTTTTTATATTTTTCTTTTCCCAGAGTCCCTTGGACAGCAAGATCAAACCAGTCACTCCTAAAGGAAATCAGCCCTGAATATTCATTGGATGGACTGATGCTGAAGCTGAAGCTCCAATAATTTGGCCACCTGATGTGAAGAGCTGTCTCACTCAAAAAGACCCTGATGCTGGAAAAGATTGTGGGCAGGAGGAGAAGAGTGCAACAGAGGATGAGATGGTTGAATGGCATCATCAACTTAATGGACATGAGTTTGAGCAAATTCCAGGCAGTGGTGAAGGACAGAGAAGCCTGGAATAATGAAGTTCATGGTGTTGCAGAGAGTCAGATACAACTTAACAATTGAACAACAACAACAAACTGGAATTCAGATGTCATGCTGGAGATCAGCCTTCAACTAAGGCTGAGAGAAAGCCTTGAGAAATGAGGAGGGTAAAAAGAGCCAGGATCCATGGATGACCTCAGGGAACAAAACAACCTTCCTTCCTTGGGCTATCCGCCTATCAAGTTTTGTCAGAAGGCAGCAATGCCCACCTTGTTGAGCCATCTGTTATAGCACCACACTTTAACTAATTACAGGAATTGGAAGTGTTTGGCACGTGTTATACTGCCATGAGAAATCACTTTGAAATAACAGGAGAGCTAGACAAGATACCTACAAAGCTTAAAAAAAAAAAGTCTAAATATTGATATTTCTTTTAAATTCCTACTTGTTCTAGCAAGGTAGTACAAGCTGGATTAACAAACCAGAGCAGGGAGGGAGGGAATATTACTTTGTCTACAGTTGTGATCTAAATTAACTGGGAATCCACATGAAGTCTTGCAGAGTTATAAAAGCCAAATGCTTCTGTCCACTGAGCAGCCGTTGATAAGATTATGGAGCTTACACACCAATGTGCTAGGACATAAAGTGGTAGCCAACCCAGTCGCAAGATCAGATTATGTATGTTTCCTGTTCACTCATCCTGTTATTTCACATGGCCTTGAGGTGGCTGCCTTTAAAATGAGTATAGATGTCAGTAAATAAAAGAGAGTCATCCAGACGCAAGAACTAGTCTGGGTAGATGTCTGTCTGATTGTACTGTAATTTCTTTCCCATGGGGCTGAATGGAAGCAAATAAATCAGAAACCTCCTGAGTTTGGGGGAAAATTGTTTGGCCCAGAAAAACTTTAGCTTAAAAGCCTGTGATTGTTTAGGCAAACCTAACGCTGAAAATCTGAACTAATAGCAGATTGGCTATTAGAATTCTGCCATATCAAGGAAGGTATAATCTCCACTGATGGAGGGAGTCTGTCACAGAGCTACTTTAAGGAAGTTAATCCAACATGGAGAAAGGGAGGATTCGTGATACTCAGCCAGGAGATTTTATAAGTGACCAGTGACTATGTTGCCTTTCTTTCCTTTCCACACTTAAGTTATTACTGCATTTACTTTATACTTGAAGGGAGAAAGGTGGTGGTTTAGGGGTGAATATCTTTGCTAATGTATTAGTCTCCAAATCATGAGAATATAATCTAAACTTTGGGCTAAAACTGTTTATCATAAAATGTCTGTCACTAAACTGGAGTAAAATAGGTAGAGGGGAATCAAAAACAAGAGCACAATGAGGTAAGAGATGTCTGATGCCAATCACAAAATGCCCCACTGTCAGCCTCTTGATGTACAAAATCTGAACAGCTGGGGAGAAATGAATCTACACTGAAAGAGCTGAAAGCTCCAAAATTCTACCATAAACGTTCAGGTGCTTAGCACAATATCAATTTTGCTTATGCCAGTTGTTTCCATGTTCATAGATGTCTTAATGCAATAGATTCCAAGTTTTAGGTCTACATGTCATCTTCATGTAGTGAGCTGTCTATCAGATATAAAGTTGGAGGACCAAGGCACAAATCCAAGTTCTGTTACTAATGCATGAATTGAACTCAAGCAAGTTAATCTTCTAAACTCAATTGCTTCATCAAAACAATTGGATGATAACACTAGGTCAGATGGTAAAGAATCTGCATGCAGTGCAGAAGACCTAGGTTTAATCCCTGGATCAGGAAGATCTCCTGGAGAAGGAAATGGCAACCCACTCCAGTGTTCTTGCTTGGGAAATCCATCCCATGGATAGAGGAGCCTAGTGGGCTACAGTCCATGGGATCAAAAAGAGTTGGAGACAACTGAGCACATGACCCAGCGACTACCTAGCCCCTTCAATTTGTTGTAAGAATTAATTCATCTAAACTCTTTCCCAGAGCTTTGCTATGAAAAATATTAGCTGCTAGAGATCCCCTTTGGGAATGGGTAAAGTATTGCATATCTTTGATCTTATTTGGCAATTCATGGTGGATGTTTGCCTAGAAATAGGCTTTAAAAATTCCTACCCAATATAATCATGTTTGAATCTATTGACAAACTTTTTTTTGCAAAATTGAGCACACATGAGCCCTCAATGAATAATTTGTTGAATATATGAATAAATAAAAGCTTCATTTTCATGGCTCATTAAGATCCATGTTGTCTGAAAATTCATAAACACCATTCCAATAACCTGTTGATAAAATTGAGTTTATTGTTTGCCACAAAGGGACGCCAACACTCTGATAGAGTCTTAACAGCCTATATGAGCGTACAAGCCAAATATGCACACAATTCAGTGTCACTGAATCTTAACATGGTAATCATGATTCCAAAAGTTTGGCCTTTGTGCACTGATGCCAAATCGAATCTTGGAGATAGAGTTTTAGGTGAAATAGAAAAGAATAGTTTTATTACTTTGCTAGCCAAAGGGGTACACAGTGGGTTTTGTGCCCCTCAAAGCTGTGTGTCCCAACCCAGGAGGATTTGGTGAGGAGTTTTACAGCAATGGTTCAAGGGTGGGGTTGCTAATAAGGGTCAGGATGTCTGCAGAGCCTATATCCCTTTAATCTGGCTGCAGATGGTCTGATAAGTTTCTGTGGTTCCCTAAGTCTGGCTTCAGGTGGTCTCTTGAAGAGTTTCTCTGGTTTGTTTAATCTGGAATGAAGAATGTTAACATTTTCCATTTTGGGGGGATTACGGTAACCCACTTCAGTATTCTTGCCTGGAGAATCCCATGGACAAATGAGCCTGGTGGGCTACAGGCCATTGCTTTCCAAAAAGTCAGACATGACTAAAGCGACTTAGCATGAAGTTCTGTGAAGTGGTCAAAGACACTGTTTTGTTTGTTCCTTGAGGTGGAATTAGGACCCTGCCCCAAGGCTACACTTTTATTTCTTGACTGCTCCTCTCTTGTCTCTAACATTTCCTCCATTACCTGATTGGCAACTCTTGGAGTCTGATCTTTGGGACTCAGGGAAGGTCCTGGAGGCTGGAATCTACTCTCTACAAACAAGAAATGGGGGACAGAAAGGCTTCAGTGCCCAGGAGTCCCACAGGGTCCTGTTTGGTTTCAATCAGACTGTACTGTCTCATCTTTCCATTGCTCTCATCCTGCATGTAAATACACTTTGTATTATGAAACTGTTGAAAAATTCAGTGACCTATCTCTAGATTTCCTATTATGCTAACCTTTGCAGTTCTCTATTCTGAGGAATATTTGCATGAAAAAAAATGGCCATTTTAATTGTATAGCAGTAACATGCTCAATTTGTTATTATTTTTCTTATTTTTCAGTCTTTTACTGTTGATTATTTTGGAAAATCAGAAAATAAATCATTAATGTAAAATTTGATTATAGTTATCTCAAATGTATTATAAAACTCAGAATAATTTGGGGTCTTTACCTGTCAGTTTTTCTAAGGCCTGGTCATTTTATATTTTAGAAAAAAATGTTTAAGTGCAATATCCCTAAAACTGACTAAGGAAATTAACAATACATTTCAATTTTCTATCATCATAAGGTTTCTCAACATTTAATCTTGTATTTATTTTTTTAATTATTTTAATTGGAGGCTAATTACAATATTGTGGTGGTTTTTGCCATACATTCGCATGAATCAGCCATGGGTGAACATGTGTTCCCCATCCTGAAGCCCCCTCCCACATCCCTCCCCATCCCATCCCTCAGGGTCATCCCGGTGCACCAGCCCTGAGCACCCTGTCTCATGCATCAAACCTGTCTGGTGATCTATTTTACATATGATGTATTTCTAAAGGCAGACATTTTAGCTGCTTTAGCTGAAACACTTCAGGCTCTGGTGGCTGGTCCACCTTACACTTAACTTTCCCAAAGATAAGATTCTGAGCCACTTCATCAATCACTCCCAGACAAGTTTTCTTCATTCTCTCATGTCCAATTTACTTTATGAGTTTATTGTTTAAAAAGCCTTTTATCACACCTGCTTCAGAAAAATCTTCTATAACAGCTGTCAAAATTGTGATGCATTTGTTACTTTCCATTAAGTCACCCTGTATTCACATGAATGATGTTGAAAAGGCTAACTGCTTCTCTTATTGTTGAAAACTGAAATGCCAAGGTCACAGTGGGCTCTACTCAGGCCAAGTATATTGACACTTGTTGTTACTCTTCAGCATGTTTCTCCCCAGGAGGCTGGCAGGATATTACTGGAGAATTCTCTTCATATGGCTTCACAGAAACCAAGCTTTGTCATTAGCCAGGATACACTGAAACTGTAGAACAAAATCAATTCCTAGGCTTAAGATTTATCTCAATGATTGTGACTGCTACCTATTTGGATTTGGTGCACTTATACCAGGATTGGAGTGTTTCCTTTGCTTTTTGCAGGGGAAGATGTCTTATTTTATTTTTTTCCTCAAGAAAAATTATGGTAAAAAAAAACAATTCCAACTCTTTCTCATTATTGGTAATAAATACTTTTGAGTCAAAAAACATCACATTCCATTATTTAAAGATAGATTATAAATTATCCAAGCCATTTCTAGTAGTTAAAGCAGAGTTTTGGTGCCTTTACTTGATCAAAAAATAAAAAACAACAACAAAAACAAAATAGTATGCTCTAAACTTCATAACTAATACTATAAAAAATCACATCATAGAGTGAAAGTACCACAGTTCCTGCATGAGGATATACAATACATTGATCATTGGCTAGTCAATGGAAGTATTTTTTAAGTAGAAAGAAAATAATAAAAATACAAGCTACTAAATATTATTTGATAATTTAATATTCTTAAATGATTTGAAAAACATTGAAATTTGTTTTTACACTGGATATTCAAGACAAATGGTTCCATACTGTTCATAAAACCCTGAGACATAAGAAATTCAGTTATAAAGTAAAATATAATAACATAAAACTTAATGATTATAGCATTTAGATATGGCATATCAAATAATTAGAAAATAATATAAATGAAAATGAAGTATAAAATATAATAGAAATAAAATTATTATTTTAATATTTACTAAACAAAATACAAGTATTGAGATAAACCTGAAATAAAATATAAGGTATTAAAAAAAGGTAGTTCATTTCATTTCAGGCACTCAGTCGTGTCCGACTCTGTGACCCCATGGACTGCAGCATTCCAGGCCTCCCTGTCCATCACCAACTCCCAGAGTTTACCCAAACTCATGTCCACTTAGTTGGTGATGCCATCCAACCATCTCATTCTCTGTTGTCCCCTTCTCCTCCTGCCTTCAATCTTTCCCAGCATCAGGGTCTTTCCCCATGAGTAAGTTTTTCACATCAGACGGCCAAACTATTGGAGTTTCAGCTTTAACATCAGTTCTTCCAATGAATATTCAGGACTGATTTTCTTTAGAATGGACTGGTTGGATCTCCTTGCAGTCTAAGGGACTCTCAGGAGTCTTCTCCGACACCACAGTTCAAAAGCATCAATTCTTTAGAGCTCAGGTATCTTGATAGTCCAACTCTTACATCCATACATGAATACTGGAAAAGTCATAGCCCTGACTAGATGGACCTTTGTTGGCAAAGTGATGCCTCTGCTTTTTAATATGCAGTCTAGGTTGGTCATAACTTTTATTCCAAGGAGTAAGCATCTTTTTATTTCAAGGATGCAGTCTCCATCTACAGTGATTTTGGAGCCCCCCAAAATAAAGTCTGCCACTGTTTCCACAGTTTCCCCATCTATTTGCCATGAAGTGATGGGACCAGATGCCATTATCTTAGTTTTCTGAATGTTGAGTTTTAAGCCAACTTTTGCATTCTACTCTTTCACTTTCATTAAGAGGCTCTTTAGTTCTTCTTCAATTTCTGCCATAAGGGTGGTGTCATCTGCATATCTGAGGTTATGGATATTTCTCCTGGCAATCTTGATTCCAGCTTTTGCTTCATCCAGCCCAAGGTTTCTCATGATGTATTTGCATATAAATTAAATAAGCAGGGTAACAATATACAGCCTTGATGTATTCCTATCCCAATTTGGAACCAGGCTGTTGTTCCATGTCCAATTCTAACTATTGCTTCCTGACCTGCATACAGATTTCTCAGGAGGCAGGTCAGGTGGTCT